>NW_020799097.1:31900661-31958261 GCF_003259725.1 Athene cunicularia
TTTAAAAAAAAAAAAAAAAAAAAGAAAAAGGCAAAAAAACCCCTTAAAAATGCATTTGCTCGATTTTTTTATTATTATTATTATTATTATTCTGTCATGCTGCCTGTGTGAATGCTGTTATAGGTTGTACAAACTATAGTATCTGATTTTTAAACTCATTGAATAAAATAATGAAAAACTGGAATCTTTCAGACTGTGGTCATGAAAATCACAGTTACAAGATAGAAGCAGAACTTTATGATCTAATTTGCAGTGGAAAATAATTGTCTTCAAGGTGGGGAGTCTGTCTGCACTTAGTGGAACAGAAGTATAAACATACCTTGGTTAATTGGCTAGTAAGTCATACACGCTAAAGGCTTCCTAGCCTGTGGCAGGCTGTGTAATTTTAGACTATGCAGTATTATAAAAATACACTGCTGAATGTAACAAAGTGGTTCTGGTCTATTAAAATACCGTCAAGCGGCATAAGGGAACAGCGCGTGCATAGATAAGAGAGTCACTCTGTGGGTGATTAGATAAGGTAACCAGGGGTCAGTCCTGCTTCTTTATCCCTCATAGTTCCAGTAGGTTCATGCTATTCACACACACAGGATTTTGGTCTACCTTTGAGACAAGAGTTAACTAAGGACCATTCCAATATGTGAATAAAAAGGACATAGGAGATAGCTCATACGCTCCTCCAGAACATTGTAGTTTCTAAGCAGTGGTTTAAACTTATGGCTGGAATAGTACTCTGCACCGGACAGTCACTCATTTTGATTGATTTGCTTAGCTCATATGTTATAAACAAAGGAGTTTTGAGCCAGGCTGTGCACATGCAGTTATTTTTATGATGGTTTCTGTGAATAGCCATTAAGAAATTAAAATGGAGGGCAAGGAAGGTAGGTAAGTTTTATGGTAGGCAAGAAGTAACAACAGTAGTATTAGGGTATGACAGTTTAGTTCAAAATTATGGTAATGGCCATTAGGACACATCATTCTGCTTTTAGAAAAAGGTAATGAGGAAACTTTGGGGTTTTTTTTGTGGGGGGAGGGGGGGTGTGGTGGTGTGGGGGTTTTTTACCTTCTTTTTTGTCTTAGAGACAAAAATACTGAATTCTGAGAACTTAACTGAGATTGCCATCTAGGGCCCTGGATCCAATCCATAGACTCCCAAGGTAGAGCATAAGGAGATTTAAGCATCCCAGAGTGCAGTGTGCTGAGTCAGTAGCTGCTATGTGCCAGCCTAGAGGGAGTGCTGAGGAAAAACACATATTTTAAATCCTTCCTTTACCAGGGATTAAAAGTCTTATAATGGCTGTTCTGGGGTATAGCAAATACCCTTGTTATGTACTACTACTTTCCAATCTTACTGCTCTTTTCCTTACTTCAGAAAGGTTAATACCTTCATTTCAGAACAGAGGTATTACATTTATACTGAAAAGATAGGGATACTACAGTATTCTGTCTATGAAGCTCTTTTAGATTTTTTTTTTTTTTTTTCCTGGTGGGGTTTTATGGGGGGGATTTTTTGGTTTGTTTTTTATGGTTTTATTTTTTTAAAAAAGCTTTACAGCAGTGTTTGTGTTCTGATACTGAGTTCTGGGATACCTAGCTGATATTATTGTACCATAACTATATTAAGATCACTTTAAACCTGATGGAGATACTTAAATTGTGATTTAAGAAATGGTTATGCACTTCACGTGGGGATGGTCTCACGGTAAAATGCAGGAACAGTTACCCAGATATGAACCTGGTCTCTGCTCTCAGGAAAGACCCCAGGCTGTTGGAATGCATTTCACTTGTGCAGTTACTAATGTTCCTCTTGTGAACTTTGGAGAAACTTTAGATGCCGTGACCACCAGTTCGCTTGCAGGCATCAGCAGTGCGGGCAGGCGGGGCTTTAGGCTGGGTGCACTCACAGGCTGCAGATGGCACAGAACATGTATGTTCTGGGGCCTAGACAAAACCTTTCTGATACACTGTTAAGCGCCTCCTGTCCTATATGTAACAGAAGAAGAAGAAATCACTGCAGCACTGTGTGTGTCTCCTACTTGGGAAGATTGTAAGAAACTAATACTTGTTACTTCAGAGTGGGTTTATTGAATAAACAGATGAAATTTGTCTAATACCGAGAAGTTTCTGCTTATGCTGAATATCAGAATTATGAGTTTCCAGGATCCTGCTATTTAAAAAGTTATGGACTTTGTGAGTTTAGAGGTTTTGGGCACTGATTCCTCAGCAGGGGCTTTTGGTTTGCAGTTTTATATATTTGGGCTCCAAACCTAGGCTTACAACCTATTTTAGGAACCTATTACTTGTGTAAATATGGCTCTTCTGCTTCTTCGTGCAACCCTTTCTCTAAAAGAACAATTTGATAGTTATTTCTTTTTAAACCAGTGATATTTTCCTTATGAAGCATTGGATTACTCCAAATAAAGACTGTGGCATTTTCTGTTTGCTAGAGAACATTCTCTTCTAGGTACAAGTAGACAAACCTAATGTTTTGGTTTTAAATGAAGATTATAATATGGTTTCAGCACTTTTGTTATATCCTTTTAACATCCACCCAATTTTTATTTTAAACTTTGTAACCCTTATACTTGACATTATTAAGCAAAATCTGTTTGATGTTTTCTTCAGTCATTTTTAAGAATCATGGTCCAGTTTACAGCTGCTGGGATCTTCCATACCTCACCTGATCAATCAGTCATTTGTCTCTTAAAACTAAAATTTTCTTATAGATTGTTTATGGTTTGGGGTTTGGTTTCTCTGAGGGGGTAAAAGAGGGAGGGAGGAACTGAATTTAGATAGTGTCCTTTAAAAATACTGTGGGCACATGACTTTCAGACAAAACAAACTTGTATTACATGTTGAGCTTTCTCAGTGTGGAACACATACAACCCAGTGAAAATGGACCCACTTGGCTTTACTGTCACAGTGAATTCCATTGAAATCAACAGACCTGCTTTTTATGGAAATGTGCATGTACGAGTATTTTTCAGATGAGGGTCTTAACTGACTTTATAGGTGGTTTAAAATGTATTTATTTTGTCTGATATTAGTGTTACATGTAAGGCATCCTCCTCTACAGTGGTTACATTACGAAGCAAGGCAAAAACAGGGTAGAAGATGCTTTTCTGTTGAATCAGATATGACCTGAGTGTTGTTAACGTCAGAAGTCTTTAAAACTTCTAAGTGAGTAATTTGTTTTTTAGGGTGAAATGGGTGCAAAAGGAGAGGATGGTGTTGCTGGTCTTCCTGGCGAAAAGGTATGTTCTTGTATATTGATATGTAATCTGACTCACAGGAAGTTATCATTATGTCAGTGGCTTATCTGTAATTATATACAGAAATGGGATGATAGAACACTTCTGTTAAAAAATGAATTTCTCTTACCTGGACTGCCATGCATCTTACCTGCACATGCCAGTATTCTCTGCAGATGTGCTTGTTTGGTTAAGTTTTTTTTTCCCTAGAAGGGGTGGCTATGCAGAACCAAAGGAAGCCACTTGTTTAACTGTGCACTTTGTGGTCTGCAAGCCTGGAAAAGAGCTCTTATGCTTTTGATGAGCCACTTGGTAGAGCTTTGAGATACCCACCACTGACCTCTAAGTAATGACTTGGAAATAGCCACAGCTAAGAAACCGTGTCAGCCTACCTGTGTATTCAAAATGGTAATTTTCACTTCGTTTCAGGATGTCAGTGTGCAAATTAAGGCAGCTGTACATGTTTATTGCTTTCAGAGGAAGTCTACTAGTCTAATATCCAGCATCTTCAGTATAGAAGATAGCCCTCATAACACTGAGGAAACTGTGTTACTGGAGTTCCTACTCCTTTGGCCTTTCCTGATTTTTATTTTTTTTTCTGTTCCATAGTAACAGTTGAAATAATAGTAGATTTTCTGCATATACATGGAAGCCAGTTAATACATAAACAAATTAAACTCTCCAGATACATGTGTTAGTGAACTTCACTGATATTTTTTTTTTTCTTCCCCCCAGTGGTATCTTTAGCATCATTATTTAAATTCTCAGCCCTCAATTCTGTCAATTTAGGTTCCTTTTCATCATGTACTTCAAGTGTCTGTTCTTTTAGTGCCATAAAAAGTACGCCTTTTAAAGGCAGCTGTTTCAGTGAGAGGCTTAGAATTTCAATATTGCACTTTATTGGTTGACATGCTGTTTTCATATGTATGCAACATTTTTTAGTAATGTTAGAAGGTTTAGTTTATTTTTTAATTATCCAGATTTCAAAGTACTGAAAGAAGCAGAGTTTCACTTCAACTGACAGATTTAAAATCTGTAACAAGATATGGAATTATGAAACTGTCTTTTTACTTACCATTTCTGTCTCAAATTGTGGTTTGTTTTTTTTGTTGTTGGTGGTTTTTTTTTGTTTTGTTTTGGTTTTTGTTTTTGTTTTTTTTTTTAAATGGGAGGTAAATATATAATATTACCAAAGAGGTGAGTTAAAATAATGCTATTTGCTGCTGATGCTAAGTTATATGTAGTAGAAAAACTGAGAGGAGGCTGCAAAGATATTCAAAGGACTTTGCAATATTGAGGGACTGAACCATAAAGTGGTATGTAAAAGTCAGAGAAAGTAACAGTAAAGCAATGCAGAGGAACAGGGAAAACAAAGCAAATGTTACATTTTTCATGTTGGACTCCAGACTAACTGTTACTGTTCAGGAAAGTGATCTTGGAATTGTAGATCGATGAAAACATACACTCACTGGTAAGTACCAGTTAAAGAAATGGAATTTAGGAATTATTAGGAAGAGAATAGTGAACAAAGCACAAGCATTTTAGTGTCATTATTATTAATGAAACCGTATTTTGCTGCATCTTGAATGATGTATACAGTTCTGGTTCCCACATCTTGAAGTGTATCTAATATTACTGGAAAAGGTTCAGAGGAGGTGTTGAGAGTGATCAAGAGCATTGGGCATCTTCCAATTAAGTTGTGACAATGTGGACTTCAATTTGAAAAAGGCACAACTGAGATTAAATATGCCCTATTCTGTGCTTTATGCAGTCATGAATGGAACAGAAAAGATTAATAGGGATTTGTTTATGTTACTTGCCTTTTCAGTGTGCGAACTCGAATGTCAAACCTTTCTGCTAGCAAGTTCCAAAAGGATAGAAAGGGCTCGTTTTTTCTATTACATGATTACAGTTCGAACACTCTGCCTCATGATTTAAACAATCTGAAGTTATTAGAAAGTGGAATAAAAATCCATGGAGTATATCAGACAGTCACTGATGGTTGTCTGAAAGTTCTTGAGCTCCAAGATGCTGAAGCCTGGAAAACTCACTGGAGAAGTCTTTATGGTTGCCCTGTGGTACTTTTCTGTAGACATCTGTTGTTGCCACAATTGTAGCCATATACTTAACTTGAGAAACCTTTGATTTGATCCAGCTAGACAGTTTTTACTGTGCACCCAGATGTGAATTAATGGAAGGAGTTATTATAAAACATCGTAGATTGAATGAGATTGATTTAGAATGAAACTGTGTTTTCCCTTGGCTCTTTCCGTAGCTCCTTCTCTGATGTTATCTTTCTTTAAAATTATCAGGCTACACTGCTTTCCAGGACAAGTTGTTATTACAGTTTCCATGGTTAATACTGTTTGGGTTTTTTTTGCTTAGTGCCTTGCAGATTCACTGTCAGGCCAAATCCCAAAGCTCTTGCTAGTTTATGTAAGGCTCAACAGTCAGATCATATTTAATAACAAGACACTGTACTTTTCCTGAACATTATAACTCCTTTAATTCAGACTACATAAAAGCCATACTGTTGTTGCAAATTAAAAATGAACTACCGTGGAATCTGAAACTGGCAAAACCAAAAGCTGTTTAAAAAAAAAAAATAAAATGGGCAAACAAAATATCTTGTACATGCACAACTAGAAGAAACTGAGATCCAGCCACCCAGTTTATGCTAGTCAGATTTGTCATGTCTGTGCAGATGGTACAGTGTTATATGGAATTATTAGCTCCTTTCTGGACCTAGAATCACTTAATTTTCCTCATGTTGTGAATGGTGTTAACCTAATCTGTCTCTCAGTTGGTGCATCAAGAGCTATGTAAATTTGTGCGTGTCTTGTTATTTTTGTGCTTCTTTTTCTGGGATGTTCTGAATACTAAAAATGTTCATAGATTCAAAGGCAACCGAATGAAGTGAAGGAATAAAAATACTCCAAACTCTGTTATATACAAAGATGTCTCCTACATTTCAGGAAGTTGAGGTGCAGACTGTGCAATGCTGGGAGAGCATTCTCAGGAGCTATTGCTTTTTGTTTAACTTTTTAAACCTTTCAATATGCATTATCTTTTGTTGAAGATGGTATATTTGGTTGACTGGTATGGCTATTTTTATGTTTTTCTGCATTGTATTTTTCCAAGCTTTGTGCAGATGTGCTCCCTAAGTCACTGGTTACAATCAAGAAAAAGAAAAAAGAAATTATACAGTTATTTCTTATGTAAATGGTGTTTGAGGCTTCAGAGAGCAGAGGGGGGCTCTTTCTGATACACCCAAGAACTATCCCCTGCAGTCTCCATTGTTCATACTTATTTCCCTGGGGAAAGCTTTGTGGAACAGATACATGGCATATCTTACTCATATTGCTATGAGTAAGCAACAATATCAATCTGACCTATTTTAGAAATTTACCTTAGAAGAGGATAAACTTGGCTATTAGAAGGCCTGTTTCTCTACAGTTGGTTAGCTCAAACGTACCTGACATTGTAGTGAAAAACTATAGTTAGAATAATCCTATCCAATACACTTTAGTTCTTGAGAGAATCCCCCAGGAAAATGCTCCATGGTCGTATACTTAATTTTGAAATCTGTGTAAGTGATGAGAAGTCTGTAAGGCTTCATATGTGTCCTTGACTTTCAGGGATGTAAAGTTTGAAAATAGATTGTGTACATATCTTCAGTCTTTCTTCAGTTGGCCTTCTGTCATTCATAAGATATATTATCACCGACAGCATCATTTCCCATTCACTAAATGCTGCAGTGGTTTTGCAACAGTTGTAATGGCTAATAGGTGCACATCTAAGTGGTGTAGACTTCTAAGAGGTTCTGCCATTTGAGAAGTTTGATCTGCTGTGGGTTAATTAAATTTTGATGACTGTAGGGTGACATAAGAATAGCCTTAACACCCAAAAGAAAATAGATGAGTGTTCAGGCCATAGTTCTGTAGTTTTGCTGATTTTTCTACTGCAGTTCTGGTAAGCTGCAAAAAGAAAAAATGAGGTTTCCGCTAATTGGCAATACACCACAATGTGCCAGTTGTCTCCTCTGCCTTCAGTGTAAAAGCAGTCAGTGTGACAGTGCTGATGACTAATCTAGAGAGTCAAGAATCAAATGCAGTCTCTCTGGACCCCCACCTCAGGTCCCAAAAGTCACAACACAGTAGATTGTGGACACCATCACATACATGACTCTCTATTTGACATCAAACTACCTAGTTCCTTCATCCCTATCCTTTTTCAGGGAACCATCTGAAGAAATACTTTTTAAATAGTGGATCCTACTTAGGGCAACAGAAGAAATTCTTGAGATTATCAGAGGATAAAGTTTTGTGGTGTTACTTTATAGTTCTCAAAAATAAGAGGGTAGTACTCCTCCCTTGGAAGGAAACTTGCGTCATTTGTAGACTACCAGAAGATAAGGAATACATTGTCATGATCCCCTTCCTGCAATCAGGACTGATTTGTAGCTCAGCCTTTTGGTGAGAGTTCTTCAAGGTATCTGTCAAATCATGATAGGAGAAGAACTGGAATGTTGTGGTAAAACAGAATTGCTATGTGTGTGAGAACTTATGCTTTTGCCTTCTGTAGGTGTTCAGCAAAGTCTGAGGACAGAAGAAATGTGTCGAGGGAAGCACTTGTGTTAGACTACTTTTTGGTAATTAGCAAGTGAAATTGTCCCAGGATACACTTCTCAAGCCATTTAGTGTAACTGGATTGCAGCCAGAGTGCTGGCTGTGTGGCCTGAGAAATTAAATCTGTCCCTGAAGGGGAGCTTTGAGGTGATGGGAGTGCTCTAAGGTGTAGGATGACAGTTGCCTATCTGCTGCAGATCAAACTCCACAAGTTAAGCAGCCCTGATCTAGTTACACTAACCTCATTATGACAATAAGAACTGGTTACTCTGCTCTGCTGTTAAGAATGGTCTTCACATGCCATTGCTGCGTGCAGGGTCACACCACTTGTGTAATCTGAACAAGGTCGATACACTGCTGGAAAGCATTTCTATTTAAAAAGTTCTATTATTTTCCTAGTGTACTTGTCGTACTGAAATGGTGAGAGGACTCTTCTGTTGGTGAGACCCACAGGATTCTCCTTTACTGAAGTCATAGTGTCTTATCACTTCCATAGCTTGCATGTGTGCAGGTCCTTTTCATAGCACCTACTGAGGGATTGATAGAGATAAGGATTCACTGCTATGCATTTTGTATCAGGAGAGAACAGGGTTAGTCTCTCAACTCTTCCAGGAAACAATTAGACTTTGAGCAAATCTTATGGTGTGTTGGATCCTCCTTTTGTAGTATACTTCTAGGCCTTCTAACAGTCTGACAACTTAAGGAGGTGTACACTTTGAGCCATGACTAGAAGATCAAGTATTCCAGCCCTAAAAAATGTATTAGATCTTTTCTGAGGAAATGGGGGGGAGGGGGAAGCCTACAGATCTTTTTGTTCTCATTTACAGTGAGTTCATTCTGTCCCTTTCTTTTCCTGAGCTTTTTGTAAACTCAAACAAGCTGGGTTTGATATGCCTCTGTATAGTTGAAATTTGTGTTTCCTGCACTTCTTGTGTCACTCAGATGAGTAACTCAGTCCTTTGTTTCTATTTGCTTCTGAGTCTATAATGCCATGACACTGAAGCTCCAAATAAAAAATTTGTTTGTCCTGGATGCTAGGTGTTATAGTCCTGTTTGGGTTGGAGTTTTTTTGTGCTGGTCTCTAATGCCTTGGCAGTCAAGATGAACCTCTCAGTTGTTTTGGTGTATCATATTTTAGAGGGTGGATGATCTCTATGTACTTGAAAAGTTGAGTGGGAGAGTTTGTGGTTCTGAGAGATAGATTGCCACCATGGCATGTACTTTGATGCAAAGTACTAAGCCTCTTGGGGAGCTACAGTTTATGTGTGTCATGGGTCCTGCTAGCCCAAAAGCTCTTAAGCTTCTGAGAAAGTCCTGATAGCAGCAAGACTCAAAGGACTCAAGTTGCTGAAGGAAATTGGTTCTTTCTTGGCCCTTCCATATTTGTCTATTTTTTTCTATTGTGAAACGAGTTCTTCTCCTTTCTTGGCAACTGCATTCTGAAAAATAAAACTGATGTAACCAGAAAAGTAATACAGAAAATTCAGAATACTTACCAAACTGAACTGGCTTTGTCTGTTCCCCTTTATCCAAACCTCCAGAGTAATTGTCTTCTTAAGGTTCATGATATACAATTCATAGTGATGGAGATAATGCATCTGTTTCTAAAACTACATTTTGTGGAATAGTTGTGACACCATTCACTTTCAATATTTGACTTTCAAATGGCTTAGATTTACTGTTTAGTTTTTCTCACTAATTTTTTTTGCAATTTAGATTATGAACAGACATCCTAAAATATTAAATATATTGAGTAAGCTTTTTAAAATAGCTGGTTTTGCAGAAGCAGTGAAGTATCTAATATGCTGTGCATTTGCTACTGCACTGTATGGGTGCTCCCACAGTGTATTAATAAAATAAACAATTTAGACTGAAAGGAGAAAGAAATGCTTATGTGAATAGAAACAATGTTTATCAACTTAGATTTATATTCAAAGTTAGACTAGAGAAAAAAATTGAGAACATTTCAAGACATTTTACGAGATCTACCAGTTGTACTTCAAGAGTCATGAAAATGAGATTGGGTTTACTTGACACTGTGCAGTAGGTACCTGTAAAAGGATCATTCCTTCTTTTGTTCACTTACATATGTTTGTGTTGATGGCCCAACAAAGTGTACGTGAACTCACATATTTTTTGAGCTAGAAGATAACAGGACTGGAATATATAATGCTGTTATTGTTGGGGTTTTTTTTTTCATTTAACTATATGAGATGATTATCTGTAACTTCAGTTTCCTCAAGTCCATTATCAGTGTGCTGTCTTCAGTTTTAACTGACTCTGAAACCTAACACACATGATTTTATTCTTGATAAATATGCCCTACCCTTTTGTAATAAGGTTCTCTTTATATTTAGTACAGGTAAGGAAATGATTATTAAAAGTTGTCCCAAAACATGATACAGATACCATTTGTGGTGCGGGTGCTCCATCAAAATGGCATGTTAACACTTCCTGAACAGCCTACTTTGTGTTGCCTGATGGGAAAAGCTCCCCCTTCCCTTAGTGGTACCTGAGAAAATGAGTTTGTAAACTGCTGCACTCTAAGTTGTTTAGGGTTTTTTTAAGAATAAATTGAATTCAGAAGCTCAGTGTAAAAGATGGCTTAGAAATGTCCGGTCCAGTGCTTTGTTTTCCAACATGATTTAAATATATATACACTCATTTTGGAAAAAAAAAAATAAAAAATAAAGGACATGCTAGTATACCTTGTGACTTCAAATTACTTTCAGCAATGCTTTTAATACCCATCTCTATACTGAGTTACTCCAGGGTCAGATCTTCAGAGCCAGCTATGTCATAAAATCCACAACCGGAAACTTGTTAAATGTGCATCCAAATCAAATTGTGTCATTGTGAAGATCCTTGTGACCACTGACCTGCTTTCCCCATTGCTCCAGCTAGACCATGGCAACTCCATCTAGAATTTTCCAAGGCATATTTGACTTCGCAGAAGAGCCATGGATATATGGCCTATTATGCCCGTTCAACATATGCTCCTGGAGCATCAATCATTCATGCAAATACACAAATCTGAGGAGACATTAGTGTTGAGCTTACAGTAATGCAGTCTTTTTCTTGCAGCTGTCTCGAAAGATCTCTGGACACAGTGCTTTCCACATTTCATGTGCTGTACAGATCCTTGACAGGGGTCAGGATATTTCCGAAGTAGCTCATCAGCATCTCTGAGAAAGCTTCCAAAAATGTATGTGGAGCACTGGATAGGTACTGCTTAAAGCCATGTTACTCAGCTTCCCTCGTCTTTCATTGAGTGCCGTCCAATTTCTGAGCTCCTGTCATTGTAAATCAGTTATACTTCAATATTTTTAGATCAGGTATGGACGTAAGTTTTGCAAGTTATGCAGCTTTTGAAATATCCTTGTACTGCTTTACTCTAGAGTCTCCAACAGAGATAAAAAGACTGTAATTATTAATACAAGAAGTATTTGACATCAGAAAGATGTAAGAATGCAAAGCCAAAACAACATTTTAATAGGAAATATGGTGCAAATTTTTAAAAACTAGGGGGTTTATGGGTAAACAAGCAAATAAGTTAGCCTCAAAAAAGAAAGACAGTGGTTTTCCAATTGGAAACTTCTTTTCCACAAAATTTAAAGCCTTGAGTTTGAGAATTGCTGGCCACTGGAAATGAGACATTGGACACCATCTATTACAGCAGCAAATTTGGTATGAGTTTACTTTTTTTGTTTTCAGTAATATCTTTGTGTATAATTAACACACATCTGATTTTAAGAGATGCTGAATATGAAAACAATAGCTCTCAATAGCTTTCCAATGCATAAATATGCTTTCTAAAAATCTTACTGGGCAAATACACTTTAGACCATTACATTTTCCAAAATTTGTTTCATTGCTTCAGCATGTATAGTTCTTGCTTGCTTGCTCTTGCTCTCTCCTTAGCATTACAAGGAAGTGTTTTGAATAGCCTTTGATCATAAATTTGATTCCAGAGAGCTGTCTGCTGTGCTGACTTATTTTTGCCTTATTAGGTGATTTTTGCAGTTCACAACTCCAGGAACTGTTGAGCTCCCTGGTTTTTCAGTTCCTAAAGCTAAACGGCAGCAGTCAGTTTGGTTCTCAATAGAAAGCTCTGTGGAATCAAATTACCTTGCGTGCAGTGACACAGCTTGAGTGTTATTTCCATCCTGGAGGGAGTGGTGCTAGTGACTGCTGGAAGTCGTGTACCGTTGGTGAGAAGAAACTTCATTTTTAATTAAAGGATTGTTTCTTTTTGAGGAAGAAAAGAAATTATACTTCAGTCTGTCATCTAACCCATTTGAGGAAAGTCGTGGCATTGTCGTATGTCCCCTTGTGGTTTCCCTCAAAATCAGATTAGTCCGTCCCAGTAGAACAAAAGTGTTTTGGGAGCCAGACGCTAATGCTTGTATTGCTCAGCATCAAAGCCATGGGCTTCTTCAGGCAAGTGACACTGTTGAGATAAGAGTGGAGGTGGAAGGGTATACCCTCTGGTATTTGCAGTGAAACTAATAACCGGCAGAATGTGGCTTGTCACGGGGCCCGTGTGCAGTGGCCGCTATTGTGATGTGAGGTGTGGCCAAAGAAACCAGGGTCACCGTCCATTTAATAGGGGTCTGGGCTGCTGGGAGCAAAACTGACGGTGGCACGCTGCCATGCAGGGCAGGCTTTTGTTAGCTTGTTATGTAACATGGAAGTAAAAAATAATGCAGTTGCTAAATAATGTAGTCATTAAATGCAGCTCTTTGTTCCTTAATCAGGGATTCATGAATACTCTAGCTGTGAGCCTGCCTGGTTCTCGGATTCTTAACTATGTTTGAAAAGCCTCAGTCAGGACCTCACAGACTTTGAGAGGGCGGGAGGAGCCTTGAGGATTCTTCTTCAATTGTTCGTAAATTATATTTATTGAGTTCTTTCTGTGCCATTTCTGTGGCACATAGATTTATATTTTTTTTCCCCTTCCTTCAGTTGTGAGGGCTACAAAGACCGATTTTGGCAACTGGCAACTCTACAGGCAAAACCAGGTTTTGAAACTAATATTCTGAGCTTTTCACATCTCATCAGAAAGTAGTGCTTTAGGAAAAATACCTGTTATTGCAAGACAGTGTTGTAAAAGTTGGCAGCAGTGTGTTGCAGGTGATGGACTAATTGGAGAGAAAGGAAATTTCTCACTGTACTGCGGCATAGTACAGCTTGTCTGACATGTTTTGCTTAGGGTTTTTTTGTATTCTTTTGAGGAGTTAGATACTGGACTTCACCAAATACTAGGTTTTGGATCTGATGAATCATTGATCTATATTAGGATAGTTATACTGTTTTGTTACTGTACATAAATTATCTATAACAGTATTTTCTCCCTGGCTAATAACTTCTATTACATGAAGTGCATGAGGTGTTTTGGTTGTGTTTTGTTTTTTTTTTTTTTTTAATGTTAGCTTCATGCAGTAGAAAATTTATACATAGTACAAATTGTACAGAGGTTATAGATAATAATGTTGGCTGCTGTGACTTGTGACCTATTAACTATTAACTCTCATTTGTCCTTGTTTTGGTGGATGAGCTGTATTATAACAGTATTATAACTATTTAAATAAAACCAGTTCAGATGTGCATTTTTAATGTCAGTGAATATACTTCTTCCCAAGAAAAGCTTAAAAATTATAATGTAGGTTTGTATTCCAAATTTCATATGAATTGCCTTTTTTAAATTCATAGATACCAAATTGTTAGACAAAAACCCTTCTTTTTTGTTTGTATAGTAAAACCATTCATAGGTATTGCAAAACAGAATGTTGTTTGTTGGGTTGTTTTGTGGGGTTTTTTTAATTCCCACTGCTAGCCAGTATTTATCAACACCTAAGATTCATACTGCATGCTTCAAGTCTGAATTGATTAAATCATTGTGACACGCTGAGGCTGGGCCAAGTCTTGTCTAATCAGCAGTCAGCACTGTTGCTCTGGCATGAGGCTCCCAAAAATAGAAACACAAGAAGTCAAACAAGTAAGTGGAAGGGCACTAAAAGAAAAAGTGCTGCTAATTCCACTGTTGACTTTCTGTCTAATGGATTCTTGTTCCCAGGCCACGCTAAGTAAAGCAACTGGCATGGGGTGTGTTTCTGCAGATGGCTCAGCAGTGACACACGCAGCCCAGCTGGTTGACAGGTGTTTGATTTGTATTTAACAAGTACCTCACACAAGCCAGATTTCTTTCTTTTTTTTTTTTTTTTAAGATACTGAGAAGTTAGTCAGCTAATGCTTTTTCATCAGAATTAACACCCCTTTCACTATTCTTCCTTTTTGTTGTGGATGGCAGTTCTGATTTTCCCTTACAAATGAAGATAACATTATTTCAGTTGGTAATAAGAAAGACACTAAATAGGATAAGTTAATCCATAGTTAATAGTTGTAACCTGTTACCTTTACATGTGGAAAATGCACAACATTTTATTTATAGCTATTGACAGTAAGATCTCAAGAGCTGTTTGTTTAGTTGTCCACTTCTTAGTCTGAAAATTCCCATAAAGAGTATGCATGGAAGGAGAATGCCAGACTTCTGGCATATAGCTGTTATGCTCTGTGTCCATGTGTCTTCCCATAGTGTGAGTTCTTCTATTGTGTAACACAAGCCTGGAGTAAAAGAAACTCCCTGCTCAGAGGAGCATATAGTATGGCTAGAGAAGCACCCAGTGCTGCAAGGGAGGAGTGAAGGTGGGAAACCACTTAACAGATGAGAATATGTAGTGTACAGTTTTATTCCTTGCTGATTTTGTTGTACTCTACATAAGAGCATGCTGAATAATTGGAGGGAGATTGTCTCGATGATGGTCTGTTTATTTAATTACCGTTTGGGGGGTTTGTTTTGTTTTAATAACTATGAGTGGAAGAAATTATGATCTTTGTGACATTTGTTAGTCAGTGCCGTGATGGCAACTCTACAGGCAAAATCAGAAGTGGAAATAGTAGAGTATCAGGATGCTCTTACAAATCATATTTGATTAATGATCAGAATCTTAGCCAATAGGATGTGTAACAGTGACTATGGCCAGTTTGTCTTCCCCACCCCCCTGCCCCATTTCTTCATACTTTAGTCTGAGCATTTTTCTTTTCTCATATCAAATCCATGATGTGGAATAAGGTGAGACTTAAGGAACTGTTAACAAAAATGTGTGGCTCTTTGCAGTGACAGCGTTATAAAGCCAGTGTTGTGAAATAGCCAGAAGAAATACCACCCTGTAGAATGTGGTGTACTGGCAGTACTTCTGTTGAACCTCAGAAGAATGAGAAAGGAATGCAGCCAGAAAAATGGCTGTCAGACTAGTGTTGATTTTCTAAATAAACATTGGGTTTTAGTGAGAGGATGATTAAAAACGCATGCGGAGAGCCTGTGTCTCTCAGATAAGTGGACTAGCTTCTTCCTGTCAGGCATCCTAGATGCAGAATATGGAGTAGGCTAATAAGCCTCAAAAAGGTTAAGAAAATGGCTTGAAAGTAAGACTTACAACCCTACTAGGCCAAGACATCACTGTTAAACACAAAACTGCTCAGAATTGATAGTAATGG
Source organism: Athene cunicularia (assembly GCF_003259725.1). NCBI lineage: Eukaryota > Metazoa > Chordata > Aves > Strigiformes > Strigidae > Athene > Athene cunicularia. The sequence continues at coordinate 31,916,098 of NW_020799097.1, forward strand.
GGTACACCTGGAGGTTTTCCTTTAGTGAGCAGTTCCTAGTGCTCCTGTGCTGACAGTAGATCAGATGATCTGAGATTCACAGGTGGGGAACTGTCTGCTGGAGTCCTAGGTAGGTCATTGGTATAGCCTCTTCATCCAAATACTAGCCCATCCCCAAAATACATCAGATGTCAAAAGGCATTGTTTTAGAAGTGAGGAGGTTTATTTATTGGTAAGTCTTTAAACTGTAAATGCAGACATGGAAACTGTACCTTGAAACGCTTGGTTTATCAGTAGTTGATGGAAGGTTTGCAGTTATAAAAGCACACCAATAACATGGTATTTCAGAAAAAGCACTCATCTGAGTTAGTTCCTAGATTAGAAATTCCAGTATATATGTGGTCTATTAATTTTTTGATTCACCTTAAATCCTTAGTTTTGCTACTGCTTTTTTGTATTTCATATCTGTGTGGTTAGACATTAGACTTAATAATGTCTAATGGTCTGTGGGACAGATCTTTGTTAGCGTAAACTGACATTTGTACCAGTTGAGAATCTGCCTCCTGAATCTTCAGGTTATGGAAATGGATGATAGTGATGATGATGATAGTAATAATAATTCCTGCAGTAAACAGCCTCTGACATCTAAGAAGTTGGCCAATGCTGTTTACTTCCTAGTATAAACTTGGGGCTCCAATTTTTATGGTGAATTTAATAGTCATATTTGAAAAGGCTTTGGCAATTCATTAATATTGGATAGTGCTTTCTAACTGATGTTTAACATTATTGCATTCCAAATACAATTTTAGCAAGGACAATTAGATTAATTTCCAGTTCTGTTGAAACTTTAATAGGATTTAATTTGCTTTAATGCCACGTTATGGCTGGGTTAACAATAAATCAATAGATGATGTGTAAGTCAGGCAATTTTTCTGTTGTAACATAGTTACAAAAATCTATCAGTTGTCCATGACTATAAGATCACCGCAAAATTTTTTCTGCGGTGTTGCTTCAGATGATAGAAATATCCAACTGGCTAGACTTAATTTTCTAAACTGTTCATCCATAAAATATTATGAATCTTTGAGAACCTGTTGCAGCCAGAAGCCTCTTTGCCTATTCTTGGTACTTCACAGGAAGTGTTCTCATGGCTTTCGTTTGCATTTTCTTTAAGCTCCATGTATGGTCAACTAAACTGGATTGTTTTCAAGCCCATGTTCAATTCATGTCTGCACTGCATTTTTAAATAACAAGATAAAAAAATTTTGAAAATTAACATTATCCACTTCTGTGTAGTATAGTGTGCTTCTTAGCCTTCTTCGGGAATGTAACTGGGTAGTGGGCCATGAAAAAAGCTGTTAGTTTAGTCATTTGACTCAGTCTGAAAAGTAGAGGAAGAATTTGTAAAGGCCCTTCAGGCTCTAGGACACAGTGAGACAAAATGAGAAGCTGTCCGACTGCTCTTCCACAATGCCTAGAACTTTTCCCTTGCTTGTAAACTCCATCATGACAGCCCCTGAGGGCTCCACAGAGACTAATGAGTTTCCTCTCACAACTGAGGAACTAAACCTAAACTACCCAAGGTCCTGGTTATATTCTGGTAATACATTCTGCCTTGATTTTTCTCCTCTATTAGTTCCTTGAAGTCCAGTTCTGTTCTTTTTGAAATCAGTGGCATTCAAGAGTTTTGACTGGAAATGTGCCTTCAGCTTGAGGTAGAGTGGTTGGAAAGCTGCCTGGCAGAAACAGACCTGGGTGTGTTGGTTGAAAGCCGGCTGAACATGAGCCAGCAGTGTGCCCAGGTGGCCAAGAAGGCCAGTAACATTGCAGCTTATATCAGAAATAACGTGGCCAGCTGGACTAGGGAAGTGATTTTCCCCATGTACTCAGCACTGGTGAGACCGCACCTCAACTACTGCATTTGGTTTTGGGCCTGTTGCTATGAGAAAGACCTTGAAGTACTAGAGCGTGTCCAAAGAAGAGCAACGAAGCTGGTGAAGGGTCTAGAGCACAGGTCTTATGGGGAGCGGCTGAGGGAACTGGGGTTGTTTAGGCTGGAGAAAAGGACAGGGAGACCTCAGGGGAGACCTTGTCTCTTCCCAAATAACAAGTGATAGAACAAGAGAAAATGGCCTCAAGTTACATTGGGGGGGTATGTGTGTTAATTGGATATTAGGAAAAATTTCTTCACCGAAAGGGTTGTCAAGCTTTGGAATAGGCTGCTCAGGGAAATGATTAAGCCACCATCCCTGGAGGTATTTAAAAGACCTGTAGATGTGGTGCTTAGGGACATGGTTTAGTGGTGGACTTGGCAGTGTTAGGCTTACAGTTGGACTTGGTGAAGAAGGTCAAGAAAAATGCACTTCTTCAAGGACCTGTGATAGCAGTGAATACCACTTGTATTTACCAAATGCAGAAAGAACATTTACTGACAGCAGGGGCTCTGCTTCTGCTAATACTTTTTTTGACAGTATAAAAAACGCTTCCTGACTTCTATCATAAAGGCTTCAGTCAGCTCATTATCAGTTTTCAAAAGGGGGGGGGAAAAAAAAAGGCAATATGCTGGCCTGTATTTCTTCATGAAAATAAATTGAGTGATCCTTTCATCTCAGGTTTTTCAGATCAACTTCTCTGACTTCTCATGTTGTGTGAAAATAATTTGAGGGAGCAAAATATATAAATAAATTTTGACTTAATGTGTTTTATTTGTGAAATATGTGTGCTTTACATATTTGAATATAGAAATTGTATAAGTTGCGTGCTTTTTAAGACATACTAATACCAAAAAAAGAAACAACGCCAAATAAAGAGTGTAGTCAGGAGTAAGGACCCCTGTGGCCATGTTCTCTGAAGCTCTAAGCTGCCATTGGCTGGTGGTTCATTGGTTTGCGTGCAGATCACCAAAACCTAAATTTTCAATTGTCATTTAATTTGGAGTGTATTAACATCTAGTTGCCTAAACAGATAAGCAAGTCAGACTTGTCCCAAAGATGGGTATCAGGAAGGGCTGGGAATGAGAAAAAACTGCTGTCTCCTGAACTCAGATTGTACTATGAGGTGCAAATGAGAACAGTAGGGCTCTTCATATTTTCCTTTAACTTGAACAGCTCTATAAAAAAGCCACAGGAGCCGTGATCACTAGGACACAAGGATACGAGTTCTCTGACCAGTCCTCACCCTTGTGGCCAAAATGTGGTTCTGCTGGGGCTGTTGTGGAAGCAGGACAGAGCAAAGGAAACAAACAGTTTACCTGTCACAAGGCCTTCTTCATCAGATTATTTTAAAAGAGGATTTTATACTTGCTCACATGGGTCAAGTTTGCATCAAGGATAGCACTGAGCAAGTATTCAGCAAGTGTACTTAACATGTGCTGAGTAGTGGTAGTACAGCAGTAACAAAGTAGAAACAAAAGGATCAGTAGATGCAGTGAAACCAAAATGTCATAATGTTTAGCAGAAACTTCCTGATGTGACTAATCCAGGAAATTCATGGGGCAAGTCTTAGTAAATATCAGCTGAATATATTTTTATGTAATTAATGTTCTATCAGGTGATCCTAACCATTAACAGGAGCCTGTTTTAAAAAAACCACAAGGAAATACACCAGTAGGATAAGGAAGGTGTCATGTAATGGAATATAATTGGAGTGTAATTTTTATTTCATTAAATGTGAAGCTCTGCCCCCGCTGGTGGCTCTGGACTGGCTTGGTACGTGCTCCACGGGGGAGGATGCTGCTGAAGCCTTCAGACAGTATGTTGTTGAACATTCCACTCCATTTCTGCAATGCTAAAAATAGTTGTCCTCATTTTAAAACACCGGGCTATTAGATTATTCCAAGGGTCTGGCATACTCAGGCTAATGGAAGGCATGTATCCATAAATTATCTAAACATTAAGTAGTGTTTGACCATGCTGATTCTACTTCTATTAAGATGAGTTTACTTGCTAGTAACCCTGGAGTACCAAGCCTATTCTGTAAATCAAGCTCCTGACAGTGCCCCAGTAAAATTAAAAATAAAAGGAAAAAAGTTAGTATTTCATATTGAGGATGAAGAAACATATGACTGCTTCTTTGTTGTTTTGGGTTTTCTTTACATTTTACAAAACCATATCTACAAAATGCTTAAAGTACTTTACAGTAATTGTTTCTCTTTCCCAGCCTTAAAGAGAATCTCACAAAGTTCCTGCATGTTTGCTATTATAAATCATGTTAATGCCTAAAATGTTCTAAATAGCAAAATGCATTCCAAGTGATTGATATACAAGTTTCTCTTTATTCTTTTTTTTTTTTTCTTTTTAGTGATTAGATAATGTGACAGCTAATCCATTTTTTGGCACCATATTGATGGTTTTGCAAGTAACCAAACCACTTAATAACTTATAAGTTAAGATAGCCTCTCCTTTTATTTTGTTACTATTTTTTAATGTTTAAATCTCTTCTTTGGGGGGAAAATTATCTAAATGTAGAAGTCAAGGTATAAAAATCTGCAGTACTGTGTCCATCTCTGAGGTCCTCAGTATAAGAAGGACATGGACCTGCTTGAGTGAGTCCAGAGGAGGCCCATGAGGATGATCAGAGGGCTGGAGCACCTCCCCTACAAGGACAGACTGAGAGAGTTGGCGTTGTTCAGCCTGGAGAAGAGAAGGCTCAGGGGAGACCTTATAGTAGCCTTCCAGTACCTAAAGGGGTTTACAGGAAAGATGGGGAGGGACTTTATCGGGGAGTGTAGTGACAGGACAAGGGGTAACAGTTTTAAACTGAAAGAGAGTAGATTTACATTAGATGTAAGGAGGAAATTCTTCACTGTGATGGTGATGAGGCACTGGCACAGGTTTCCCAGAGAAGCTGTGGCTGCCCCCTCCCTGGCAGTGTTCAAGGCCAGGCTGGACGGGGCTTTGAGCAACCTGGGCTAGTGGGAGGTGTCCCTGCCCATGGCAGGGGGTTGGAACTAGGTGATCTTTAAGGTCCTTTACAACCCAAACCATTCTGCAATTTTCTGATTCTATAACATTAATTAGTTTAGATTTAACAAGAATTAGTACAAATTTATAAGTTTATTTTTGCACTGTTATGTTGAAGGGATAATCATTTGTAGAACAGTGATTAAACAGTGCAAGGCAAAACGTCTATGCCTTGGCTCTACAAAAAAAAAAAGCCAACCTGTAAATGTGGGGTTTTTTTCTAATTTACAGTGATCTAATATAGCAGGAAGATGAAATATTATCTGGTAACTTGTACTGATTAATTAGAATTTTTCCTCAGCACGCTAGCATCTATTTTTACAGAGGGGAGCTGGAAGGAAGATGTTGGAAACTGTGCCATGAGTGGAGTTAGAAAAATGCTATTTTAACAAACTATTTTAAGCTTTATTTTAATTGTTGTTTATCATGAGTGCTTTGTATTTATGTGCTTAATTAATTGTATCATTTTGATGAGTAATTGTTCTTTTATTGGCTCTGTTGTTACTAGAGATTGGAGTTCTTCCTTTGTCTCTGTTCTGGTTTTTGCGTCTGAGAGGCATTTCTCTTCTGCTTGGCTTGGAATCAAACTAGTGAAGTTTCAAAACTTTCTTTTGTTGCTGAATCCTGGCTTGTCTAGAAAACTGAATTGGATGGTGTGCAAGTTACCAGGGCAAACTTCTGTCAAGGAATTAAGACCCATGAATGCAATGAGAAAGCATTTGATTTTAGATTCCTTTAATATGTCTTCTAAACTCCCACTTGAAGGCATATGAGCATGGATGAACTCTTCTAACAGAACTTAAATCAATAACTTTAGATTTATTGAGACCAAAATTAATGTACTTTACGGTGGCATATTTCATGAATCTGTAAAGGGGGGGTGGTTCTTAACTTCGTGTGGCAGAGCCTGGTTCTTACTAGGTCTACAGTTGTTTAACATGCTTTGCTAAGAGGGAACCATTGCAATATTTTGTATTTTAATTCTAAGTTTTGCAAGTAACCAATTGATACTACATTTTAAACTATAGCTTTTCCTTGGAAAACCCTATATTAAATGTGGAATTGTCTTTATCTTTCAACTCAGAGATACTGATTTATTTATTTTCTTTTGCTTAACTAGTCCTTATTCAGATATTGAACATGAAGTTTACCATATTACTTAGCTTGGATAATTACCTTTTAAAAACATTTTTGATTAACAAGGTGCTTTTTTGTACTTGTGCTCAGTTGCTGAGCTTTTAAGCATCTGGTTTCTTGAATGGAATTTACAAACCTCAATCAGATTCTTAATATTCATAGACAGTGCACGGATAGGGTAATTTGGGGGGCAGTCAGTGACTGTCAACTGTACAGCTGACTTACTTTTCTCTTTTAAAAATGGGGTAGAAGAGGTAAGAATTTAACAACATATACAGGACATGCACTTACAAAGTAGGAGAAAGATTTTTGTCTGCCTGGTTGTACAGGATCAAGATTTGCATTTCCTCCTGCAGAGTAGGCTGGACATCCCCCTAGAGATAGGGAAAGATCTGAAACTCCCCTTTGAGCAGAGCCTAGAAAACAGCAGTTAGCTTCATACGTACAACTCCCTGTAGAGCCCAGTGGTTTAAGCGTAGGTCCCTGCGGACTCAAGCACCTAATAGGTACTAGGGAGAGAGTGGAAGCTGTAGCACCCTTCTTGAGATTTTAGGTGCTTGGGTAGTATGCAACTGTCTTCTGAAGTAGTTTTTCTGAATTGGGGCCTGAAATAAAACTTAAGAAAGATTTTTCATGTGATCCAGACTCTCAAATACTATTTTTGTTGTCCAATTATCTGAAGCAATACAGCTATATCTGCTGCATAGATAATCTGTAATTGTTAATTGCCTAATATTTTGAAAGTGAAATGTGTTTTAACCAAATACAAGTCAACAGACATAAACAACCCTAGAAATCTGTTCAGCTATTCTGTAGAAAAGTAACAAGAAGCAATACCTGTCCAGATGTCTTTTTCTCTTAATGGAGCTCAGTCATGAGTTAGGTCTGTAAAATGATGGCTATGTACATTTTGTTTCAGGGGGAAGCTGGCTTAGTAGGTGCTCCTGGCATACCTGGTCTTACTGGTTCCAAGGTAAAAAAACAAAACCAAAAAAACCCAGAAAAACTCCAAAAAAACCCACAAAGAAAACCTAGTCTCATTTTATGCATTTTCACTCTCAACATCCTCTTTGCTAGCTGTCCAGTATCTACATAAATTGTATTTGAATTATATATCTAGTTTCCGAGTTTTATAATGTGACAGAGGAACTTTACTATCAGCTTCTCTTTCGATCGAGAAAGGGCATGTGATGCAGTGGCACAACCCTGCCTATCAGCATTGTTTTACATTAAGAGTAGTCACCTCAGTCTCAAAACTGTGCAGGTCTTTCCAGCCACAAGATAGCAAATTCAAAAATTTGAAATTTGAGAGTCTCTTCATCTCAGCAAAATGAGATGAGGGACTGCACTGCTTCTTTCACTCTTCCCTTTCAAATCTTCTGCTTCTATCCAGAGGTGGAATATTGTAGGAATGCCAAAACTTGCAAAAACAGGCGTCTGTATTATAGACCTTGTTGGTCATATTTGTTAAAGCTTCCTGACTCCTTTCATCATCAGATTTTGTTTTCTGTTGATTGCAGCTATGTTTAACCGTAAGTATTTGGAATGAAATCTTAATGGCACATGCATCTTGTCCAGCTAATTCGTTTTAGAAAAACGTAGGGGAAATAATTCTGCTAGTTCCACAAATTAAGGGACTAAAAAAAAAAAAAAAAAAAAAAAATTTCTTCATATTAAAATTTCAAGAAAGTGTTCTGCAGTGTGACCTTGATGCAAAGGGCTGATCTGTGTATCTTTAGGGCAGATACTTCGTGTAATATGGCACGAATGGAAGGAAGGAACCTACTCTCTGCAGATGAGGTAGCCAGCATTGAGTTCCATAACATGCTTATCACAATCTATCTTTTTATATATTCAAAGTCAGGATCTCATTGACTTATACTGTAGGCATATTTAAAACTTTGAAAATCAGATCAGCAATCCTGCCGTGAGTATCAAGACAAGTAATCAGTGATTGTCCATGAAAAAACTTGTGTGAAATGTTTTGCCTAACTTAATATGAGAATTCTGCCACAGAAGGTAGAATTTAAGTCAGTCATAAATGTGTTACTTTGCAATTTTCACATTTTTATTTCTGCAACATTTGAATTCTTTGAAGTAACTTCCTAATGGCTAATACTGTTATATTTTTAATGCTGTCAAGTGGAAATTACCTAAACTTCTTTCTCTGTACTTTCTGTTGACTGTATTTCTTATTTTGTCTAATTGGAAATATTTTTTAAAAATTAAAATACATGCAAAAAATCTGGACACTTAAACTATATTTCTGAAAAAGAAGGAATTAGTTCATCACCCCATACATAAATACAGGCAGAGAACTGACTGGTTGAGCAGTAACAGTGCTGAAAAGGACCTGGAGGTAGTCATGAGGCTGAATTATGAACTAACAGTGTTCTGTTGGGAATAAAGTGAACCACATTAGTAAAACTGCAGCTGGAAGATCAGGAGAAGATATTTCCACCCCTTTGCTCAGTGGTGTTACATCTGGTATGCTGTGTCATGTTTGGGAGGTCTGCTGCCTTCACTTCTTCAAGAGATGTGGATAAACCAGAGAGGATCCAGCAGGGATAGTGTATGTTCAGGGGCCTAGAAAACAAAACCTTTGAGGACAATTTCAAGAAGCTAAGTTTGTTGAGTCTGACAAAGAGGAAGCAAAGAAGCAATCAAGTCTGTCCTGCAGGCATAAGGAGCCCATCTGGTTGATCTTCAAGGACAGCTTCCTAAAATCCCAAGAACAGTCCATGCTGATGTGCAGGGAATTGAGTGAGTATGGCATAAGGCCAACATGGTTGAACAAGGAGCTCATGACTGAGCTCAGACACAAAAAGAAAGTAAACGGTGGAAGCAGGGGAGAGCTACCCAGTAGGAATATAGAAACATTGCCAAAGCATGTGGTGATGGAGTTAGAAAACCAAAAACTCATCTGAAATTGAAATTAATGAAGGATTTGAAGGGCAGCATGGAGGGCTTCTGTTAAGTGCTTCTCTAGCAAAAAGAAGGCTGAAGAAAATGTTGACCCACTGCTTAATGGGTGGGGGACATGGAAAAGGCCGAGAGTACCTGATACTTTTTTTTTTTGCCTTGGTTTTCACTAATAAAGTTTGCCCTTAGGCCTCGCAGGTTACTTAAGCCTCCTAGCGCAGGATGTGAGAATGAACCCTTGCCCACTGAAGGGGAAAAGAGTGTTAAGGAGCACTTAAGCTGCTTGGACATTTGCAAGATACCAAACAATATGCATCCAGGGGTGTTATGCATCCATCAGAACTGGCTGATGTCACTGCAAGGTTGCCCTCTTTCACTATGACTGGAAACAGGCAAACATCACATTTGTCTTCAAGAAAGATCCAGGGAACTGCAGGCCAGTTAGCCTGACCTCTGTCTCTGGAAAAATAATATAGCAAATCCTGGAAGGCATTTCTAAACACATGAAGGATTAGGTGACTGGGAATGGCCAGTTTGGATTCACTGAGGACAGATTGTGCCTGATCAGTGTGATTGCCTACCCTGATAAGATGACTGTGTGGATTAGGAGACAGCAGTGTATGTGTATACCTTGACTTCAGCCAGGCTTTTGGCACAGACTCCAGCCATATCATTGTAGTCAAAGCTGTGAGATATAGACTGGATAAATGGACAATACAGTGGATGAAAGATTGGTTGAATTGTTGGGCTCAGAGGTGGAATAACTGCTATACAGTCCAACTGCTACCTCGTAACTAGTGTCAGCTGCCTTGGGTGATACTGGGGCCAGTATTATTTAGTGTCTTTATTAATAACCTGGATGATGGGATTCTCAGCAAGTTCTTGGATGTTACTAAATGTGGGGAAGTTAAGCAAGAATGGTATTCAGTGGGACCGCAACATGCTGGAGAAATGAGCTAATACACAACTGACGAAGTTAAACAAAGGCAGACATGAAGTCTGCCTCTGAGAAGGAATAGCCTCATGCAACAGTACAGGCTAGGTGCCAAATTGCTAGAAATCAGATGTACAGAAAAGGAGTTGGGGGTCCTGCTAGCTGTCCTTGTGGTGGAGAAGGCCAACTGCATCTTGGGCTGCTTCAGCAAGAGAATGTCCAGCAGATGAGGAGTGATTGGCACTTGTGAGACCACATCTGAAGTTCTGTGTTGAGTTTTGAGCAACCCAGGAGAGGAGAAAAAACAGCTCACTGGGGCAAACCCAGTAGAGGCCCACCAAGATGGTCAGGGCATGAAGCCCATGATATAAATAAGAGGGAAGGCTGAGGGACTTGGGCTTGCTCAGCCTTAAAATGAAATGGTTTGGAAAGGGGAAGGATGGAGGGTGGTGTGCAGACTCATTGCTGCCTATATGTTACTGGGAGCGTGTGGAGGAGCCAGAGGCAGACTCTTGTCAGAGTTGTACAGTAAAAGAATAAGAGACAATGGACACAAGCTACAATGAGAGAAATTTTTATTCTATCTAAGAATAATTTTATTTAATGAATTGGGAATTGAGTAAAGACAGGATATGCAGTCTCACAAATGGCAAAGCTAGGTGAAGAAAACACTTCTCTTGTAAGAATTTGCCAAAAGTGAATAAGTGTTTGCTGTGTTGCATGTCCAACAGTTGGAGAAGAATGGGAATCATAGAACAACTCAGGTTGGAAGGCACGTCAAAAGATCATCTGGTTCAGCCTTTCGTGAGAAAGGAAAAAAAGATGAGCAGAACAGAAATTGCATAGATTCGGTATTTATTTTAGTCATTAACCAGTCATTTTTAGGTGAGGATATACAGAAGGTTATTTCACTAGATCCTATTTTGCATGCTTGGTCTTGGGCATACTTCTAAAATTGCTCCCTAAGCTGTTGATTTCATGAGCCACCCCAGCCAAAAGAAACAAACAAAAGGCAGCCACTGTAGGTGTTTGATGAAAAATCCAGAACTATTTGATAGTCTGTACATCTGCACATCTCCAGAGCTTTGAATTTAGTTCCCAGATGTGTAGTACATCTATATCAGCTATATCAGTTGAAAGATTTGACAAAATGCTGATAGGAATTTTACAAGTTGTAGCCTGCTGTTCTAGTTAACCTCACTTAAACCTTAGACTTCTATATAAAGGAACAACACTCTCTGAAGGGTGAAAGCATGCTTAGACATTGCTCATTCTAATTTTTAGAAAGTAAGTTTAAAAATACCCTATGCTTTACTTTGGAAATTTTCCTGTCTTTTCTTCTTCAGACCTGTAAAAAACACATGTACTGTACTGAGGCAGTGTGACTGGATTCTAGAGACTGGGAATAAAAAGCAAATGTTTGGGGTTTGGTTTTTTTTTTTTTAATTAGGTGGGTTTTGTGCTACAAGTATATCATTTTGGCTGTATGTCTGCTGTATGTGTCACAAAACATACAAGTATACATTAATAAAGATCTAAAGCAGGTGTTATACTTGTTATAGCCAGACCACACACTATTTGGCAAAGATTAACATTGATATTAACAGGATTGTACATGAAGATTTTTTTCTGAGCTAAAAATTATCAAATTTGAGCTGGAGGAGCATTGGTAACAGGTCTTTTTATTGAAAGATCATCAAATAAAGAATTCAATTTGCTGAAATAAGCTGAGCTTGACTTAATATTTCAAAACTCACTCCTGATTTTGGGTTTTTTTAATACTTGGGTAATTGGATGTGGTTTTCAAAGTGAAAAGAATAAGTTTTCAGTAAATTGTATCTGTATATTTTTCTCAACTGTTCTGGGTTTTGGAGGCCTTCACAGTGACTAGTCGTTTAAAAATTAAAATGAAGGTATTCATCGGAACAAATGTATTAAAACTGGTTCTGCAGAACAGCAGCAGGACTGTAATGAGTGTATTTAACATCAATGAATAGTTCAGAATTTTTAGAGCCAAAAAAAATCCCTTAGGCTGAATGGAAAAATGGTTGAGTACTGTTAATCGACAAAATTGGGGAAAGAAGTGTCTCTTTTTGTAGAGGTTTCACACCTTTTTGAATGAGAGACAGTCAGTTTCCAAATGATTTCATCTGTTTTAATCCCATAGTAAAAATTCAGTGCAATAAAAGTATTTTAAAGAATGCAATTATTTGAAGAATGTTTATGTTTCAGATTTTTATTTTATTGTTTTATGTTCCAGGGTGAACGTGGTTTTGCAGGTAGTAAAGGTGAAGAAGGTGCAAAGGTAAATTATTCTGTCGATGTTAGTTACTTTTTCAGTTTAACAATTTGATATGTGGCTAACCAAGTAGAGCTTTGTCCTGAAGATCTGCCTTAACTCTTTCATGAATAACTTTTTTTTTTCCTGTGTAAATAATTCCTGAAATGCTTAAGAACAAAGAGACTTTTATGCTTGTTAATTAGTTCTTCTTTTAGAAACACTTTTTTTTAAAGAAAAGATTTAATAATGAATTCTAACAAAACTGTAAACGCTGGACTCCAGTAGTGTTTACTGCTATCTTATTTCTATGGTAACTAGTAAATGTTTATTTATACAATAAGAAATGTATGATGAAATTATGTGTAGGTATTTATAGGACTTAATCATTGCTTTTCTGTATTAAAAATGCACTTTTATAGGAACTTACTATGTTGATCATAACTACTAAATGTTTTACATACTTTTTTTCTAAGAACATAAATTTACTGCAGTAGCAAAATTTAAAATTTGCTACAGCATAAATGACCACCAATTTAAAAAAGGTTAATTTTCATTTATATATTTCTGTGTACATACACAGTAGTTAACATGGGTTTTGTCTCCTGCACGCATCTGACTCACAGTGAATGGACTTGACTGCAAGTGGCCAAGCTAAACCAAGTGCATCTACCTTTTCCTCAGACTGCAAATTCAGTCTCTGCCTGTTGGACTGACATGTTGCCCTAAGGACATTCGTAGTCTCGTGACAGCCATAAAATGTTTCCAAGTGTAAATTCCTGGAGAAGCTCTTCCTTGTTCTTCACTAGTGGGTATCGGATATGGAGCTTGAGGGAGTTTGTCCTATTTACAGATGATCCTCAGTGGCCAGAAACAGTTTGAAAGCTTGTGCATTAAAATGAGAACTACACTGTCCCTGTGGAAGTCTGTCTTGGCTGACAGAATGCCAGCCCTGAGTCACTCAACCTAATCTTCTTGTGTGGCTTCAGTCAACTAGGTCTTCACAGGTCACCAAAGCCAAGTCTCTGTTGAGGGACAAGTGCAAGTAAGAGACTGTTCTTAGCTTATCTAATAGGAATTAAAGTAACAGTGGTGATAGTTTATGGTTGAATCTTCAGCTTCTAATCATGTTACTGCCAAGTTACTGCTTTTGCACTAGTTGTTTTGGATTAGTTAATTTGGGTTAGGCAATCTGAATAGTCTTTTCTTGGATCATAGAGTTCTTCATAGAAGTGTGCTTCAGCTCACTGTCAGAAAAAAAGGTGCAGAAAAGCATTTCTGCTAAATTTATGTATCATAAAGATGAAGAACGACAGATACTGCTATTCTGACAATATTCAGACTGAAGAAAATGAAAAGTAGATGACAGCATCTGAATTTTAAAAAGTGGAATATATTTGTGAGTTAGGCTGCTTTGGACATGGGTATATTCACTCACCCACCATACCTCTTCAAAAGTGTCAGACAGCTTTCCAGTGTTCCTATTTTAAAGAAAGCATGTTATGAATTAACAGAACTTAAGCAGATTTTAAATTGTGGAGGTTGTTTTAGGAGGAAGTATTCTAGTAACCAGGAAGGACAAAGTATTGGAAGTACAAGCCAGCATCCATAGCAACTAACATTTATAATGTGAAGATTCAGCCTCTAAAAAAAAGCATTTGTTAAACTTGAGTGCTTCTGACTCTACCAACAGATTTTATTTCCTTCTTGGTGGCATCGTTACTCATCAGTTCTGAAGGGCTTGTGGATTTTTTTTTTTTCTTTTTTTTTTCAGAATTGCTCTGCAGCTGTGCTATGCTTTCCTCAGGGTTTATAAATAAATTGTGTTTGGACACAGGCACGTGGTTTCAGCTGTTGCTGCCACTCTTTTTGCTTGATTTTCCTTATTTTAATGCAGAGGTAAAAATGACACAGCCACTGGTAATTACATTTTTTTTTTTTTTTTTTTTTTTTGGTCTTGTAATTTCAGAAGTTAATTAAAAGATCCCATTTAAAAGTATTTCCAGTGTAACTGTTAACAGTGTATTCATCTGCCCTTCAAATAAAGGGAAATATATGAGTGGAAGGATCTTTAATTATCAGCTATCACTCAAAACTAATTTGGGACAGTCTCATCAGAAGATACACATCATGATTCGTGAGGAAAGCGTGTGTTTTAAGATTATGGGAAGTAAGTCCCAGCCTGGGCTTTAGCAGTTACTCAATTTAGCTTTAATTCAAATAATTATTGAAGAACAGTCCTGAGTTTCCAGTGACTGAACTCCAGTATTAAAAATGTATCAACACGTTTGCATTTTAACATAGTGTCACAAAATAAAATAGATGTACTAATTTGTGTGTAACAAGCATGATTAAAGAGCCTGAAACTTTAAATTTGATTTTTCCTAATATCAAAAACTCTGCTTTGTCCTGCATATTAAGGAGCAAGATAATGTTTGTGCACTCTGTTTTGCATATCACCTAAAGTGGGATACAGCTGCCTAAACATGGGGTGTGTGCCATTGCAAACTCTGCAGAAGTACATTAAAATGAACGGTGCTGGTTTGTTTTTTGGTTTTTTTGGTGACCATATCATTCCATAGGATTGAATACTTGAAACCAGCTCAGCCTTATACTTTTTAGTTCACTAAATCAAACTAGCTGACTTTGGCTTTTGCTGTACTACGTTCTGCTTTGGCAGAGCAAGCTCTGGGGGCATCACTGAGGCAGAAGTGAGTGATTGTACGTAAATTAAAGATACAGGAGGCATCTATAAATAACTGCAGCAGAAACTTTGGTCTACCCTTCTGTAGAATGACTTTAAAAGTATATTCAGAGAGCAGTTTTAATTGATTTGCTGAAGGAAGACATATTATATCATGTGGATCCATCCTTGTTCTAATACTGTCCATAATTGTAATTTTACAGTAGGGGATAGAAAGTATGAGCATTATACTTTATGATGATAGGAAGTCAGGAGGGACTGAAAATAACCAGAAGAAAACTAAAATCCAGAAATGTTCTTGGCAAATCAGAGATGTAGCCTGAAAAAAAAAAAAAAAAGGATCCAATGCAGAAGGTAAAAGTGCAACTACCTGCAGGGGAGAATAAATCTGAGCTACGAGAAACCAAATCAAATAGTACCTACTCAGAAGTTAGTATCTGAGGATTATTTGGATCAGAAGCTGAACACAGGTACATGAAGTCGGGCAGTATCGAATGAAAGACTTTTACTAGGATGTTTTAAAGTGGAATATTGTCTGCAACGCTAATTAAATAGTGTTGAGCTATTTGGTATTGGTAAGGCTTCAATTTAAAGGATTTTGAAAGGAGAGCGCTGAGAATGACTGGTGCTCATGAACACATAACCTTTGAGGAAGGATTCCATGAATGCAGATTACTTAGTGTAGAATCAGCTGAAAATAAATACATAAATACTCTTCAAATATGTAACGCTGCTGCAGGAAAAAAGAGAATAGTATATTTGCTCTGTCCATAGTGCATGTAAAGCAATGGGATGGAAGTGCAGCAAGGAAGATGCTGTGTAGCCGTTAGGAAAGGGTTTTTAATTTTAACGCTGTTGTTTATTATGGAAGTAATTTCCTTTTCCAGTGATCTGCACTTTTTATCCTGGTTACAGAAAATGGTATAAACTTAAGAAATACTTGCTTCATGAAAATACAGGAGATCAGAGTGTTTTTAATTATTTTACTGTTTTCTGTTAATAGCATCAATTTTATGTAAGGTATCACACTGATTTCTAATTAAGTACTGAGAACAGCAAGACAGGTTGTTTTTCAACATATATCCATGTTTGTTTATAATGGCCAGTTAATAGTGTTCTGTGATAGGACAATAAAGCTCTGGAACAGGTTGTGCAGCCTCTTTTCCTTGAGGTTTTCAAGAGCAGACATGAGCAACCTGGCCTGACTCCATAGCTGAACCCTGCTTTGAGTAGGAGGTTGGACTAGAGACCTCCTGAGGTCACGTCCAGCCTAGTTATCCAATGATTTTATGAATAGCGAACATGAATGTGATATTTTTCTCACTTGGCACATGTGTTCACATTATAAAACCCTCTTAAAAAAGGAGAACAATAAGTGATAATGTTTTGGGTTGGGTGGGTTTTTTGTGGTGGTTTTTTGTTTTTTTTTTTTTTTTTTTTTTTGGGGGGGTGGTGTTCCAAATATTGTCAGGGTGGGATGTGAATGTACATTTAATTTGGACTATGGACTAATAGTATGGACTAATAGTATGGACTAATACTGTTCACCAACATAGGTTATAGGCAGATTTCTTAAGATGTGTATATACATTCACACACTCTTGTTTTGGAGCAGCACATCTGGGGGAAACCAGTGCTTTTGCTTAAATATCTGATCACCTTTCAGGCTGATGCTCTTTTCCTCATAGAAGCTGTTGTGGAAGGCTTGTTTGGGTAGCATTGTACGTGGTTGCTTGGATGATAACTGTGTATACATTCTCTGGGACATTTTTAGCTTAGGTTTGCTGAAGCCATATGAAAGTTTATTGTCCAGTACAAATAGTTACAAAATAAATTGTTCAACATAAATTAAATCTAAAGATGTCTTCAAAATTTAAGTGCCAAAAAAAGGAGAATCTTAAAATTTGTTAGTATTAAAATTGCCATGCAGTTGTTGACCTGTCTGATCACATCTCCCTTCACCTGAGCTATGGCAATTCCCATAGCTGAAGTTCTGTCCCTGCATCTTCTAAATACAGTTTTATTTGCAAGCTGAATCCTCTTGTTTCATTTTTAAAGCCTTCTGTGTATTGCTGTTTTCTTATTACTATTTTTATTTTTTTTGACTGATTTCTTCCCAGTGTCCCAATGTAAAGCAATTACCTTCTGAAAAATAACATCAGTGTCAGCCTTTGACAGTTCATGGTGTGAAGGAGAAACAGGCACTGAAGTCAATGACACATAAAATAAAACCTGCCTTTCTGATCAGTTTGTAGATGGAGTTTCTGAGGCAGAGTTCTAACAACCAGAGATCTGTGATCCTGGTTTTAATAGCTCTGAGGAATACTATAAATACAAAATGGTAAAAAAGGAATTAAATATGGAAAAGGTTGATAGAGAGGATGACCTGCAGAAGGCACCAACAAGAACTTGGACCATATCGAAATTGCAGTGCAGTGATGTTACATGTGTTCCTGCTTCAAGTATGTCACAAGCCTCCAAGTTGGAACAAAAAGCAATGGAACCCTCAGAATAACAGATTTTAAAGCCAGGGGGAACCTGGATAACAAAAAGGTCCAAAGAATGTTCCTCCATTGTAACAACAAATTTAGAAGCACCAGGTTTTCTTAAATCATATACTTAAAGCTATTTGGTGCATCATTTAATGACTGTCAGTTTACTCTAAATGGCGAAACCCAAAATCCGCCAAACAAAAAGATGGGGCAGAGTCTTAGCCTCAGCAACTGTTGGTTTGAGTTGCTTAAATGCAGCCATTGAGGAGGAGATAGTTATACATTGTCACTAGCAATTAAAAAAAATAATAATTCAGAAATCTCAATACCTAATGTTTTGTTTGTCTCTCAGGTAACCCTCACCTCTCCAGCAGACATCTACTATACTGTAATTTTTAGCTTCTTAATTTGCTGAGGCAAGATGTTTAGGTGCTTCAGATCAGTGGGCACTTAACAATGGTTTGAACTTGACAGCTGTTATGACCTTAACCAAGACATGGACTCTAAGTTAGGTGTGAGATCTTGAAACGTACAGAGGTTGAAGTCTTATTTTATTATTTATTCTGATACTTGAAGTATGTGCATCACTTGGGAGTCAGAACTGTCCCAAAGCCTGTTACTTAATCAGACAAATAACCTCTAAAATGCCTTTTTTTCTTTGTTTAATCTGTAATTCATTCTCTTTTATCTCCTGGCTCTTGCTTCCTTTGGTTACTCCAGCTAGTACTCTTTACCCAGGTCCACCATTTTTCTGTCATCTTGTTTATCTTCTTGGTTAGAATTATGTATTTTCTGTAGTACACTTCACAGATATGGGATTTTTTTCTGTAGTTGAGCTAGAACACTGAGAATTCAGTATTGTGGGACACATGGAACCTGAACACTCTATAAATTTCATTATAATTTGGCAGCATGTGAGGATCAAAACTATGTTTTATTTGGAATAGTGGTGATGGAAAAGCCAACCCATTCACATATTAATTACAGCTGAGCAAATGTGACTGGACTGTCACTAGTAGATATTAGTCATTTCATAGAGCTGGGAAGTTAAATTCCTTGCCTTGTTTAGCTGCTTCAAAATCCTTATTTCTGTTTTAACTTTCAGAGGCAAGTAAGGTAAGCTGTTACATAGACTAAATCACAGTACTGATTGATGCCTCAGAAGGCTCAGAAGCTGTGAGTGATAGAGTAGGGGGATGGCAGTTTTCAGTTGCAGTTGTCCTTGGCTGGTTGTTTTCCTTTACAAAGCATATTCCCCTCCCATGTCACACTTGAAATAGAGGATTTTAAAACTGAATATCATTGGAGCTGAGCTATGTGGCAGTAGATGTGCTGTGATATGTGCTTGTAAACATTTGATCTTTGGTAGAGTTGTTATTTTACTGCAGTTTTTTGAAATTTCTCAGTAAAACGATATAAATAAAAAAAGTTACACGTATTTGACTAAGGGAAACGTTGAGAGTAAAATCATGATAGCAATTCATTATTTCCAAAGTTTCTTCCTTTTATCTTTACTTTTTGTATGTTTTCATCGTGTTTTTGCCTGTGTTTACATGTGAGAAGAGAGAAAGAGTCTGGGGCTTGTCCAGCCTAAATGTAGAAAAAATTGTCATCTGCTTAATTTTCTTCTAAACGCAGGATGTTCTTTGTATATATCTACTATTTTGTGAAGTACAATTTGAATTATCCCAGGAAATAGGGCTTTCTCTGTTTCCTTTAGAAGCAAATTCCTAATAGATCTTAGTGTCAAGAAGACTTCCTGGAGGTTCAACATTTTCTACTTCATCCTATCACACCTAATAAAACACTCCTCTGTCTGTCTTCCATTCACAACATGCAAAGCTACAAATTTCTAGTGTGTCCCAAGGTGTAGTCTTGTATTTCACGGTCTTCAATATGCTTTTCTTAAATAAGCGTAAGTAAATGAAGCAGTAATCACCCTTTCTTTCTAAGATGCTGCTTGAAATTAGTCATTATTTAGTCTTTCTAGTAGTTTGATGTCTGTGTCATAAATCTCATGATTAAGCTGGTCCACATAAGACAGCTTAAGTACTGGGGGAGCTTCCAATCTACTTGAAAAATAGAAGCTATTACTCATGGATAGAAGACAGTCATAAACCTCAAGGCTCTATAATTAAAAATAATAAAAAATTACAATTAAGAGAAGCAGTTAGTAACCCTCCTGTATATTAATACAGTGCTTCTATTTGTCAGCTGTAGATTCTGCTAGAAATGCCTCAGTCTGAAAAAAAGAAGAGTAAATTAGCAAGCTGCAAATCTTGATGTAATCATGGCCACTGCATATACAGACATGGTAGTCTGAATGGTTTTTTGAGTAATGGAAGATCGTGCATTTTGCATTATAGGTTAAGGGTCCGATTCCCTGGTTTGTTTGGATGGTGGTAGAGTCAGTGCCACTGTGCTGGAAATGTGGCTCCTTACCTTTGCTAACCATCAATACAGACACTTTATTAAGACAGGGGGAAGATTTCAAAAAGTCATTTAAATCCTATTTCATGCAGTGAAGATTGGGTGCTTTTCCAGCTGGATGTAAATGTGAACTGAGTTTTTTCATACTTGTCTCCTAATGCTATATAGGGAAGTATTAGAGTTTTCTCATGTTGTAACTGTTTAGTCACCCATTTCACATTTTAGCTTAGGTGTTGGGGGGCATGTTTTTCTTTGTTTTGCTTGTAAGATTGTTCTGCTTTGACATTTTGGGTAACATTTTAGAATTTGTTTCTTCAAGTCATATGAAGTTAAACGTTGTTTATGAGACAGCCATCATAATGAATAGGCATGCAAGTGCTTTTATTTGACAGATTTTTATATACAATCACAGAGAGACACATCTATACACAGATACTCCAGGGAAAAAGCATGTTGTTAATACTACAGGAAGTCTCTACCTGTAATACAGTCAGTCACATCGGCATTTATCCTACTAAACGCTACCAGGACAGCCTGTAGTTTTGTGGTATTTGGCTTGATCTGGCCATCTTCATACTGTTTAACTCTCTTGCCATTTGAAACAGGCTTAATCAAAACTGCCTGTTGGGAATAGTCCCTAGCCTATGCTAACTTTTGAACTGTGCCTGAGAATTATATGGGGAAATGCTAATTGGACTCATTGAAATGTCTGCAAGAGACCTTCACAGCTGGGGTCTATCACTTTAATGATATAGATGACCAAGTTCCAGGTCCCAAGCTGTATCACTGTTTAATTTACTTACACATACCCATTTGGTCAGATTAAAGGTTCATCAGGCTCAGCATCCTGCTTCTAATGATAGCCAGAAGTGGTGCCCAGGGAAAAGCATAAGGACAAAATACTCAAGTACAGTGCTTCACCCCATGTACTCTCCCAGCCTCCAATTATTTGAGACTCTGATCTCAGACGGATGTGTTTTCAGTGAATTTAGTAGCCTTCAGTGGACTTCTCTCCCATTAGCAAGTGCAGTTTTCCCTTGAATTCATGTAAACTTTGAGCATCTGCAATATCCTGTGGTGAGGAATTATGGCGTTTGTGTTTGAAGAACCACTTCCTTTTGTTTATTTGGAACCTGCTTCCTCTTAATTTAATCTAGTGTTCCCTACTTTTGCTGTTGACAGATTCCTGTTCTCTTTTTCAATATCAATCAAGAATCAATAACCATAAACCATGCATCCCTGAGCTGTCTCTTCCAAATCTAAGAATACCAGCTTAATTAGTGTCTCGTACTTTGAAGACTGTTTTGTATTTGATCACCTTACTAGCTGCCTCTGGATGTTTTTGAGTTCTGTCACAGTGTTTAAAGATGGTAGAGGCAAGAACTTCAGTGTATATAGTATCAGAGTAAAATTCTTTGTTTTGTTCTCTGTGCCTTCCTAATGTCTCCTCACATGGAACTTCCATTTTTACCCTATCTTTAGCTTTGAGTGTGGCCATGGGATCTCACTCTTGGTCCTTTAGAACTGACCATTACCAGTCATTGCATGTAGGAAGCTGTGATTGTGTTCACAGATGTTACGGCTACATAAGGATTTTACCACCCTCATCATTTTAAATATACTTACTCTGAACTTCATTTCTGCTTCTTTAGCCATGTGATTTCATTTCATCGTGCCCGTATTGAGTTTTTCACAGTTCATCATCATCTGTTTTATCCGTATAATTTGGTATCATCACCAGATTTAGTCATGTACCTCAAAATGGTTTTCCTTATGAGGTTTGAGTGTGAACAGTTCATGTCTTGCCAAGAACATGGAGGAGGGAAGTGACCCTGCCAGTACCTAAATGCTGGTGTGAACTCTCAAACACTTTCTGCCTTGGATTAGAAATATAGTATTTGACATGTGCATTTTTTTGGCATTAGAAAGATATCTTTTTCCATCTGACTTCTTTCCACCAAGATTTGGTTTTATCTTAAACTGAAAATGGCCATTTAAATGTATTGAGTACAATTTATTTCAGTCCACAAAGCTCTCCAAATTCCAATTACTCCCACAACATAGGAAGCCTCTTGCATGGTAGGCCCAGATGTTGAGCCCTGGGCAAGAAGGCACATGAGGTGCAGCCAGGCCTTGTTCTGAATGAGCTGTCTGGAGTATAAGAAGCATTACATCTTCATGAGTGGGCGCTCTGTTGAGCTGTAAGTTTTAACAGCATGAGCAGGGTGCCACACCTGTTGGATGTACTGCTTCCAGTAACGGTTACTTCTGTGCCGCCTTGGAGATTTCTGTGAAGACATATCCAGAGATGGATGACTGGTTACCATTACAGCCATGGATGCCTAGAAAAGGTGTACTAGTTTGAAAACAGCTAAGGCTGTAAACATTTTGAACAGTAATTTTGATAAATGGTAATTAATTTAAATTTAATGTAGCAGTTTTTGTAAGTAGTGCTGCACGTTTAGCATGTGAGAAAATATTCTGGAGGAGCGAAGAAATATCCACTGTCAGTGGTAGAGAGCACAGCATCATCCTCTCTCTACATAGACATCTTGAGGTCCCAGTTCCCACTGAACAACTCTGAGGGTTGTGTAGCACCAGTGGGTTGAATGCTGGGGCTTGGGTCAGGACAGTTGTGTACAGGAGAGAGGGTAGAGTTACGGATCTGGAGTGGGCTACTTGGGGAAAGCAAGAAGAATGGATAACATATGTATGTGTATTTCTAAGAGAGATATTCAGAAGCCAAAGTGGGGTATATCAGTACTAATGTGGGAATAAAAGCAAGATTTCTAGTGTGTCCTAGCCCTTCCATTTGACTGGGCTGCCTTCCAGAAGATATGTGGTCTGGATGTCATCCGTGAGTAGTAAATCTTAACTCCTTTTTGGATTAAAAAAATGGAATACAGAATTTCTGGTTTTCTTGCTTTTCATCAGCTTGGCTAGTGAACTGTTCGTATTCTGTGGTGATTGGAAGGTGTCCGAGCTCAGCTTGTGCTTCTGGTTCACCAGAAGAGAGGGGTCATCCTCTGCTGCAGCAACCTTGTCTTTTAGCTCAAGTGATAAAGCTTATTGCTGTGAATTAAAATACTCTCTCTTCTGACTCCGCAGATGATCTTTGGTGAAAGGCCTTATAATTCATTATGACAGATGATTTTTGTTGTTTACCATTTATTAATCTGAACAGACTGAATTTTAAAAGGATTATTGCTGAGTCAAAAGATAAGAAATGCCAGAACAGAATTAATTTGCAAACTAAATATACCTCAATTGGATTAGAAAGAGGCCTGGAAATAGCCCATCATATGGATGTTCCCACAAGATAGTGTCAGAGAAATGGGTCTGACTGAAGTTCAACATCCAGTCATTTTTGGTCAAACTTATTTTCTTACCACTTCTGGATTTATTTGTTTTTTGGTCTGCTTGCTATTTTCTTACCCGTTCTGGATTATCTGTGCCTTCTCTCTTCGTTTTTCTGACTCATAATTTACCTTTCCTGTTGTTCAGACACCCACTCATACATATAGTGGTCCATCCTCTCCCTATTTTACTTTTCCAAAAGCATAGTATCTTTGAGAAGAGTTGTCTTTAACTGAAAGTGCTGTGAGAAGCATTGTAGATACATTGTACCATAACTTGAGTACTTCAGCTCCTTACAGATCTCATGGGTTCTGGATAACTTCAGATAATATCATTGATCTGGTCTTAGAGTTAGCCAGGACTAAAAATTGTAGTTTCATAAGGCTGTTATTCTCAGTATTTTCTGACCGTGTCATCTAGGTGGAATATTTTGTCTTGATCCCAGGTCTGGTGATAGGTTTAACTTTGAGTGAGTGTATTTCCTTGATTTCCAGTTGAAAGTGCACATTTACACTCATACACTTGGATGTTTATATACATATTTATGTGTGTACTAGAATAAATCATCCCTTTCTAGGAAATATAATACAATCACAACAATATTTAGTAACATACCAAGTAACAGATTTTTAAATTAAATCACTTCTGACTTAAATCTTATGATTTGCTGCAGTACAGTTATTAAAGGAAAGCTTTCTTTACCAAGAACATTAAGCCAGAAAGGAGGCTTTGGAGGAAGAAAGCATTACAGCAATAGAGAGTAAGCACAACTGAATTCCTTGATGGCAGGTGCAGTATATTACTTTAACATAGTGAACTGAGTAGAGCTCATGACATGTGAGTCTCCTTCCTTTCTTTCAAATGGGAGGCAGTTCTTGAGAGTTGCTGAGCAAAGATACACTGTAAGACTGAGCTGGCAGGGCTCCACAGCAAGGAGGCCATCAGTACACTGCAGCTGCTACTATCAGTGAGATTATGTTGTACGCACTGTTGCAGAGGATTATTATTTATGAAAAAGCAAGTACTGACAGGTATCTAATGATAAGAGTCCATAGGATAATCTAATAAAACATTATTGATGCTGCAATATTGGAAAACATCATTTAGCATAAATATGCATATTGAAAAACATCATTTAGCATAAATCTCATATGTTCTCATGCAGCCGTGTGGGTTTTATATGGGATTTTTTATGGGTTTTAACTTCATATTGTGAGACATTTAAAAAAATTATTCTTTTTTCTAAATATTTCTAAAATAGGCAAAGAAGTAAATTTGGAGATTAAATACATGTGCTTAAGTCAGTAGGCTCCCAAAATGGGCTCTTGGAATTTTGAGTGAGAGTTGTTTGCCATTAGGATAAGTATCAGAATTCACAGCGTGTGACGAAAGAAGAAACATTGGTCACTGTAGAACAGGAGGCAACGGAACCTTTGTTCATTAATATATGAAAAATAAAACTTGGTGTTGTAAGTAGGGGAAGCATTCCACAACCTGCAGAGATGTGGATATTACTGCTGAAGAGTCAGCAGCATACATGTTTAAGTGTATTTAAGTCTCCAAAGCACTTTTTTTTTTCCTCCACTTAGCTGTAGTTGATGTTTGTTAAGGTAATACTGTCAACGATAAAAACAGTCTTCCTCCCTCATCTACTCCTTTCCAGCTGCTTTTCCTTAGCCCCAGTATCCCTGTGCACTGCTATTGAAGCTGTTTGTGTGATGCCTAGTTAAGTAAACAAATCAGGGAACTATTTGACAAAAAAAAAAAAAAGTCTTTGTTCACTGGGTTATATCCCAGCAGATTGTGTTTCTCCAGACTGCTGTCTGGTTTTTCTACAGCAACCAAGGTATTCCAGAAGTATAGGCATATTTTAATGACCACAAGGTGCTGCAGTCCTGTATAGATGACTTTTGGGGCTGGAGAAGAACAATGTGATTCCTCTCGAATGAAGCTAAACCAAAAGAACTGAAGGAACAAGCCTGAGGTGCAGCAATTGCTAATGGCTCTTTAGCTCATGAAAACAGACTAAAGCTACTCCAGGGAAGGCTTGGAATAGCTCCAACAAAATACATAATAGTGCGAACATCTAGTACTCTGCAACATTTGCTCCTTAGGTCATCTTCTGTTGTGCCACACTGTTTGCTACTGTAGACATACCTAGAAAATACTTACTTTGAAGAAGACCTGGCATAGCACGCACACAAGTCAAATGTATTAAGTCTATTATCAAAGAACTGCACAAAAGTTAAAGAATGATAAATTGTATGGATGTGTCTAATGTAGCTAACCTGATCAGCAGCTTTATGCTGCTATGCTGTACAATACACTCATTGGCCTCTGTGTATTCTTAAATTTTAATTCAAGAAACCAAAGCAGCTAGCTTAGAAAAGCAGCTAATTTACAACAGAAGTTCAGAGTTTCTGTGACAGTGAGTGGAGACTGAGTTATCTTCGATGTGTGCGGGAAGCATAGAGTTGATCTTCCTCATATGATGAGGCCAATATATATTGTTCACAGATAAAGAAGTTTTCACTGTACCCTTTTCTGGGTTTTATGTACTTATTGAAGGCCAGCGTTAACCTAAATTTCCTTCTGTTGTCAATAGCGAGCCAGTAGATACAGCTCAGATTTCCCAAGATATCCTTTTTAAAGATACTTACTTCCCTTCAGTAAGCTTCAGAACATTCTGTTGCCTATTTATTCTAAACCCATTGATTTTTCAGACTTCACTGCGCAGTGGTCCATCTAAAACAGAGATAAGACAATTGATTGCATGCCTGGCATCCTAGTTATATGAAGTATGGACAGTTGCCAAGAAGGTGGGAGCTGTGGATTCTGATCTTCTTGAAAAGAGAGAAAACTTCCTGCATTAAATCTATAATTATTAAGTTTTATACAAAAGTCAGACATTTCCTACGTTTTTAGTTGTGTTTTGAACTGACCTCGCAAGTCTGACTGAGCAAGGAGTGACTATTTTGAACACAGATCAAGCCTCCTCCTCAGATAAATATCCATCAGAAGAGTAAACACATTGCACCTTTAGATTGTACCAGGGTCCATGAGAGCTTTGTTGAAACCCCAGTTTCTGGTCCAAAGTATACATTTCTATGAGCTTAATAAACTAATTACTGTAGTCTAAGAAAATAGAGGTAATAGATATTGCTGTCTGTGTGGGTCTGATGAGCATGGTTAATAGTCATTATTTTGGTTCTCATGTGAAAGAAATAAAGCTAGAGGTACAGCCTTTGCAGAAAAGACATAGCAGTCCATCAGCTTGCGCAAACACTTGACGTTGCTTTAACCATCTGCAGAATATCTTTTAGAGTCTAAATAACAATAGCAACAGCGTGCCAAAACCATGAAAGCATGGGTGTCTAAAAAATACTACGTTCTGTGAAAGCAATACCATTTGTCAACTGTTGACAAGAACAGATTGGCTTTAGGTTGCTTTAGGAGACCAGCCTTGAAAGAGACTCATTTATTCCTCCTACGGAAAAATCTTCATTCAACACTAACACAAAGCCAGTATAAACAGAAACCTCCTCACTAAAAGACAGATAAAATTTTAAACAATTGTAGCTGGAAGTCAAATCCAAGAGAAAAATAATATGCTCATTAAATGAGATACCTTTTTTCTTTTCAGGTTTTAATCTACTGATAGTTAACTCAAGATACCTAAATTGAAAATTATTGTGGAGTTTGATGCTGGAAACTTAGAGCCAAATTCAACTGTTAGTTTTGTTTGTGAATGATGTAAGAGCAAAATTCTGTAAAAGCTCATGTATTTATGCAAGTCAAAACATGTATTATGATTCCTTTACATTAGGCACAGTACAGAGTAGACCATTTATCTCATCCCAAAGATATTATAATTAAAATATAAGATTTAAGACAGATGGATACCTACAGAACAACCAGACTCGGCTGGTTAATTAAAAAATAAATGATGTGAAAGGTAATG
Organism: Athene cunicularia; assembly: GCF_003259725.1. Lineage (NCBI taxonomy): Eukaryota > Metazoa > Chordata > Aves > Strigiformes > Strigidae > Athene > Athene cunicularia. The sequence goes on from NW_020799097.1 coordinate 31,943,253, forward strand.
CTTCACCTATTGTGTAGGGTTTTTTGCTTATCACACCAGAGAAAAACTGGTCTGAAGGAGGAGGTTATTGAATGGGGATAAATGGTGTGGCTTTGTGTGAGCCTTGCAATGCCAAGTGATGCACAGAGTTTGGTACGTAGGTTTCCCAGTGTTTAAGTATGTGTGTGTGAGAACCAGCAAAGAAGATAAATGATGAACAGAGTTTTAGTAATGACATTTCTATGGGTAGGTGAGAGCAGGATGTGAGGGCACTTCTGAAAATAATGGGATCAAGTCTGCATGAAAGTGGTAGCTCTGTTGGTAGCTGAGAAAAGGTTTTGTCAATGATTTGAATGTGGTTTGTATCTGAGAGACTCACTTCAAGATTATTCCAGTTCTCGGTGACCAATAGAACCAGTGTTTTTTCAGTGACAAAAGAGGGAGCTTTCTCAAGGAAACACATGTTGAAAGAAATATTTAAAACTTATTCAAATGGTTAGGTATCAACAAGAAGGTACTCAAAAGTTAAGGTGTTCGCTTGGACAGGAGGTAAGTCTGGAGCAGAAGTGTAAAGGATGACTCATAGAAATGATTCTTGATTATATTTGCAGATGAGATTAGCCAGAGACACTGTAAAAGGAGAGGAAAACTAGACCATGAATGTACCCTGTGTAACCTCTTCATGAAAAGTTGCATGTATGAGTTGTCTGACTGAATTCATGAGTCTTTATAGTTTGGAAAGCTTTTGGGTTATGAGGAAAGGTATAGCACAATAAACGGTGCACAATACACCAATTTTTAAACTGAAGCAATACTGCATATATAGAATGTATTATAGAACTCAGCCAGATGGAGCGAGTAAAGAATAGAATATCCATTACTATTCACAGTGGGTTTTTTAGAGTCTTTAAAATATATTCTATGATTTCTTTCTGTAGATGCAAATTCTTGAAATAAACATCATATTGTTGGTTTGGTTTAGTTTTTGGGTTTTTTGTTTTTTGTTTTTTTTTTTCTGGGAAGCTTTGAGTTATTTTAGAAAGCTGTTTACATCCATTAAAGCTTCTGCATGTAAATACCAAGGAGCATTTGCAGATGAAGATTACCATGAAAAAGCTTAGTTGACTTTTCCTTATAAACACATTTTACCTAACTGATTGTACTTTGTCTGAAGAGAGTATTAATATATTCAAGTGGATGTTAGGAATACGTATTATCTAGGTGATTGAAACCTGCTTTCAGATAACTCATGCTTTAGATTGTATTATTTTTCTTATTTTTATGAATAAAACTTTAATCTTGGATTAAGAATTTTTCTTTCAAGTGAAGTCTTGGGAATATACGATCAAATAATTACCAAAAAGAGTAAAGCTTTGGATGCTGATTTTGGTTGGCTTGTCTCCTTGATATTGAAAGGTTTGGAAAAAAAAAAAAAAAGAAAGGTGATGGAGCATTTATTACTGAATAGCAAAGCTAGATGTTAGATTGTGGTTACTCTTGTGTAAATTTTAACAAGCAGGAATTATCCAAAATCTCAGTATTTTTTCTTCTTGTGCTGGCTATATGTGTCTTTATGTTTCTTTTACCCTAGCAAGTCTCTTAGGTGAAAATGTATGTTATGTATTCTACACATTTATTTTTTTTCTGCTTATCGTGGTATTATTTAATGCCTTTTACTATTTCACTAATGATCTTTACTACCTCAGGTCAACATCAGGGAATGTTAGGCAATCTTTTAGATTTCCACAAGATAGGGTTAAATGGAAGATAAGGACCAAGGTGAGATTCAGAGATCTGTAAGGAACATATTAAGAGATCAAAGGATTGTGCACTTGTATTTTTAGTAAGCTGTTGCTAGTAGCCTTGCTGTGGCATTTTCGAGATGTGAAAGAATAGAATTTGAGTTTTCTGAAGGCTTAGTTCTCAAGTATATCATAGTTCTGTAGCCTATGTTAGAAAAAGATTTCCATAAGACAGTAGCTGAGGTCACTTTATTGCCTGCCAGGGTGCCATGGAATTGGTAGACTATTTTCAAAACCAGTGTTTGTGGATGTTGCAATGTTATAGTTTAGCTTTCATGATGAATGTAAAAGTATGCCTAAACTACATGACTTGATCAAATATGGATACAGTCCTTCAAACTGAAGAGGTTACTAAATTTTCAGAGTGCATATATCTCTCCATTTCTGCTTCATCTGTGTTACTTGGTTTGATTTTTATTTTGCTGTTCTTTATCTCTGAAGCCATACTATTGAATCACTGTGCTTGGTGATAATGGCACGGTGACAGCACAAGCAGCTCAGTCATATTGTTATCCTCTATATTGCTGGCATTTGAATTAATGTTTGTCTGTCTTTCAATGCCTTAATGAAAAAAGATAATTTACATATTAAGTGAGAGAATTAGACTTCATGAGACACATGCCTCCTGCAAACACTGTAATCATTACCCAGCAAGGACATCATCCTAAGAAAAAGTAAAACTATTTTAACATGTGTCTTTGTCACATTTTCCAAGAATCATAAAATACCATGTTGGAAAGGACCTCACAGATCATCTGGTCCAACCTTTCTTGGCACCCTGTCCAGCTGAATCTCAAAAGTGTCCAATGTTGGGGAATCCACCACTTGCCTGGAGAGATTATTCCCTCTGTATGACTCCTTCACTGACAGTGGTTCTGTGTTTGCATCAACCTGGGTTTTTCTTCCCAAGGCCTGGGACCCAGCGGTGCTGGTAGAGACAGAGGTGAAGAAAGTGCTGAGAATGTCTGTCTTTTCAGTGTTGTTGGTGACTGATTCATCTCTCCTGTTTAACAGCGGGACAATATTTTCCTTCTGTTTCTGCTTGTTGTTTATGTACCTGAAGAACCCTTTCTTGTAGTTTTTCACATCTCTTACCAATTTCAATTTGAGCTGATCTTTTGCTTTTCCAGCTGCATCTCTGCATGCCCTGGCAATGACCTTGTAGTTCCTAATGGGTATTTGTCTGCTTTTCTATCTCTGATATGCTTCTCTCTTGGTTTTGAGCTTGAAGCTTGAAGTTAAGCCATGGTGGTCCCTGGTTCTGCTTATTTCCCTTACCTTTAAAGGGGATTAACTGTTTTTGTGCTTCCAGGAGAATGTTCTTGAAAAACTCCCAGTACTTGATATCTCCTTTATCCTCCATGGAAGCTTCCCATGGAATCCCTCCCAACTGAGCTCTGAGCGAGCTGAAGTTGGCTCTTCTGAACTCTAAGACTTTTGTCTTAGTCCTAACCTTCAGTGTGCTCAGCAGGATCCCACGCTCCACAATATCGTGATCACTACAGCCAAGTCTATCAGTAACCAAGATACTGCAAAGCAGATTTTCTTTGTGAGTAACAAGTCCAGCAGTGCCTCATTCCTGGTTGGCACATCTAATATTTGTATGAGGAAGCATGAGTGAGAGTGCAGAGCAATCACAGCAGAACCAAGGAGAAGTCTGTAGGAAATGTTATCCTTGAAGAGTGTACAAGGTTCTATCTGCCTCACCCTCATAAAGACACACATACAATGAAGTATCATCAAGTCTGTCTGGAGCATTCTCAAGCAAAATCTATAGTTAAGGCGATTTCATTCTGTTCTTAGATAGGTCATTACAGTACTTCTCTGCCTTTCTAATTCCAATTTCCCCTCCCCCCAAATCTAAATCCTTTTGGCTACAAATGAAACCCAGTTTTTGTATAATTACTATGGGAAGCTTACTGTCCTGTTTATAGCATTCTTTTGCATATTTGAGATTCATCAGTGTGCCCCATGTTCACTCTTTCCTCCTAAATTTGATTTTTTTTTTTTTTCAAACTTGCTATCATTCTGATTTGGGGAAGAGCAGATACCTAAAAGCTGACAAAGTTCCATGAAAAATATGATGCCCTAACCTAGATGCTGTTTTTCACTGTTCTTATCAGTGGCAAGTAAACCAGAATACTTGTTTTTTTCCAATTTGCAATGAGCAAATGGAGAATGGAGTTTAGCCTTTTAAAAATAGCTTTGTGTTACAGTCCTGCTCACTCTGTGATCCATGATAATCCCCAGATCCTTTTCTGCAGTAGTGCTACAGGGATTATTCTTTACTTGATATTTGTTCATCTGATTTCTCCATTTGGAGAGCACTACACTGTAACATTTATTAGACTGGATTTTTTTTGATAGTTGTTCTGATTGATGAAAGTCATTTTGCATTTTAAGGGTTTTCTACAAAGAATAAAAATGAATGGCTTCCTCATTCCTGCTGACAGGAAAAGGCAGTTCATCAGTGCAGTTTTGGAGCCAGGCTGGCCTGGCTTCAGGTCATTCTGTGCCTCAGATTTTGGACTGCGTTGAGTTGGTAGTTTGCCTTTATATAGGCTCACCATCTTAGAAATGCTTAGAGCTTGCTTAAAAGCGTGATGCGCGACACTAAGCAGTAGTTAGCCAGTGGGAACATCTTCAGTATTGCTCAGTCTGTGTAAGTGAAGCAGGAAGGAAAGAGCTTTCTCCTGACATGTTATCCAGCTTGGTCAGGCTTGACACCTGTTTGGGGTTCTTTCAGAAGACAGCGATGGCACAGTTTGGAATTAGAGGGTTTTTTCGGTCACAGTTTCTTGATGAGTGTATCTACTGAGCTCTCTGAATTCATGATGCCTATCAAACTTTGTGATCACCTGCTTTCCTGCAGTATCTAAGTATCCTAAATAGTTGGGTTTGGGAAGACACAGGGTTCATGGTGACATCCTTCCAGGACATTACTGTTGAATTTAATTTACTAGAACTAGGAGTATATTTCTGCAGTGGTTTATGCTGTCTCTTTCTGACCCTGCTTAGGTAATAGTCTGATGTGATACAGGGTTAGAGCCTGTTAGGAAATAATCTTCTTGTGTCACTCAAGATCATTAATCTGCCCTGATTTCCACTTCTTTTAAATGATATAGTGTCTCAGCAATCCTCAGGTGCTTCACTCTGAGTATTGCTGCTTTCCTGAAGTATACTATCCCACATTCTGCAGAAGGGTTACAGGTCAGTCAATAAGAATGTTATTGGGATGGAGCCCTTCCTAACCCCGGCTCTCCAGACATCTGTCAGCAAAAGCCAAAAGAGCCATAGGGTATTTTTGAACCAAAGATGCTGACTTTTTTAAATTCATAATTTATTTAGGAAAAATCAATAAGCATTACTATGAGCTAGTTTCAGTTTAAAAGAAACTGTGGAGAAATGATTGCGAGAAAATTCACATAGAGTATTTAGAGTATTCTGCTGAGACAGAGCTGTAGCAAAACACAGAAGAGTGAGTTTAAAAAAACCAAAAACAACAACAAAAAAAGGCATAGTTGTCTTAAAGATATGTATGGTAAAAATCACAGTTTCAGATGTTAAAAATGGTAAGTTATCCACACTGAGTGTTACTGTATAGCTTGCATACTTTGGACAGTATTTCAGCTACTGTTAACAATGGTACTTCAAAATGCTTGGAACAAAGGATATCAGGAATTCATTATTAGAACCATTAACAAGTGAGCGCTGCAAAAAAGACCTTACCTTTTTAGGTAATTTTTAGGTAGGAATGTATTTTATTTCCAGATCCATTACTTTGCCTTTACAATGAGAAAGTAGCATGCAAGGAAAATGAGGTAGCCTCTTAGTTGGATAAGTGTGTTGAAGGCTGGTACTCTTGTCTTGCAGGGGCCATGTGTGAACCCCTGGCTCTAATTAAAGAACGTTATCACTGAATTCAGTGTATCCGCTATTACACACAGCAGACTGAATCCATCCCGGCAGTTGTACCAGAGCAAACCCCTCAGCTTGTTCCATTGGGGTAATTGAAAGCAGAACGCACCCAAAGAAATACAAATAACTCAGTGTTATATTGGATTAATTTTAGTTAACTAATAAACAAGGCATGGCACTTCCACAGTTTTGTCATCCTGTTTTTTAGAATAAATAGTCTTTAATTGTCTCATCTGAATATAGTATAAGCAGGCAGGAAGATTAGATAAGAAACAACATTAACACATTTTTCTCTCTTTTTTGTTAATCTATGAGGTAAGCCACAATGTTGATTATTAACAGCCTCTACACTGCAGAATGGCTTCAGAGATTCTGCTAATTGGCTAGTTTTGAAGCTGTTAATTATGCAGTATAGTGCACTCCATAAAGGCAGAAATGAGCGTGACTTGGCTCAGTTCTCATGAGAATAAATTGTAAAAATTGGACCTCTGTTTTGTTTGAATTCTGGCTTCACAGAGGGCACAGACATTCCATACAGCAGGCTTGGCAAGGACAAATCATTTACTCCATTAAAAAGTCAGAATATGTTCATAGTAGAATCACATACCTGGCAGAAAGCCAGGGACTCTGCAGAGGTCCAAGGCTCATTGACAGGGGATGCTTTTCATCATTTCATCTAAGAAACTGACAAACATCTTAAATCTGAATATCTTGTAAATCATAAGGAGCAGAGTTTTTCTTTCTTCTCTACATTCAACAACCACACTTGTATGTGTCTAGAACTGCCCACTGGCATTTTAAAGTTACCGTCTGCCTGCTGTAGAAGAAAAAGGCATGGTCTCCAACACATGCTGCTCACCTAACATGAAGGCAAATGATATGTGAGGGTGACGGGAGGGTCGTTTAGCTTAGGCTCTCTGTCTAGGTTTTTATGTAAATGAAGGTGTTGCATAAAAAATTATGACAAGATACTTTTACCTTAGGTTTCTACCTATAAATCAAGGAATTTACAGGATTCTGTGTTGCATAAAAAATTATGACAAGATACTTTTACCTTAGGTTTCCACCTATAAATCAAGGAATTTACAGGATTCTACTACTTCTGAAGCAAATCTGTTCATATTTATATCATTTTCTCTTAAAGTGTGAAAGCAGATAAACAAGTCATAGAATAAAAAACAGCTCCATAAATTGGAGGTAGTTTTAAATCTTCTAGAAATATATTCAGATAAGGAGATATAATGTCAAGTGTGTGGCTTTGTAGCTCATGCTACCAGCAATGTAACTAGTATTAGTCAAAAGATCATGAAAGCAGTATTAAATGTCCGGTGTGTCACAGTGATGAAAAGTAAAATGTCATTTTGACAGTTTCTTCTAAAAGTTTAAGTGAGCTATTTAAAAAAGAGTAGTAAGTTTGGGACTTTGACTGTTATTTTTAAAAACTGACAGTGAAAGAAAATTACTATCTCAACCAGGGCCTTAATCCATAGAACAAAAAGGATTTTATAGTTTAACTTACTAAAATAAGCAGCATTAAATTCTTGTAACTACTTTAGCAATAAATGCATAGATTTATCTGGGTTGGGGAGTCCAGGGTTTGAAAAGCAAGAAGGGCAATACTTGAGGAAAAAAACCAGTATGATACAGGCTAATGTGTAGCATTGTTTGTTATCAGCAAGATGTATTAAAATGGAAAAGATGAACTAAAGAAGCCATCTTGTGCATGGGATTATTAAATTCACAGTTTGTTGTTGCTGATTTGTTAGTAGGTTTCAGTTGTTTGAGAAAGTTCACAGAAATTCGCTTTGCAAAACTGATTATTAGATGAAATGCCCTCTGTCATTGCCACTGGAGAAATAGCTCTGAATCAGGGCTGTGTCACAAATGGAGTTAGCTGAATGATCTCAGTTCAGTACCATTTACCTAACAGAATTATGAAGATGATGCTGACATAATTAATAGGTTCTGCTCAGACAAATGTGGTCCCCTGGAGATACTGGAAATTCAGTGCAGGGCTGTTCAGTTTCTTTGATCGATATGAAGAGCCTGACTCTAGTAAAGTTAGTCCTCAGAATTACGTTACTTTTATGATTTGACAAACTTCAGTCTAGTGACAGAGATGCAATTATAGAGCTGTTTAGACTTGTTCATTCTGGAAGACATTCTCCCTTAAATTATGCTTCTTAAACAGGTGTATTTTGTTCATTTTGATGAAATATGTGTTAACTAGAATAGCGTGGTAGTTAGAGATAATACAGAACTGAATCCTTTCATGTACCCTAGAAAGAATATTGTGGGTTTTAGTCAGTGTTTCATGAGTAAACAGAGGAATGAGTCAGTTTGGAAGGATCCTTCCCACCATTTTTTTCTTTTGATTTATAACATTGTTCATACTTGTGAGAAAATTTTCAGAACAAAAATTGTTTCAATTTTTCAAATGCAGTCAGTGAACCATATACCAGTATGAGTCAAAGACAAGTGATAATACTGAGGACAGTTTTGTTATCAGATATTTAAAACAAGAACTGTTTATTAAAAACTGGTCTCTGAATGAAAGTAATTAATTTAATGTCAGTGTTAAGATTTTCAAGAGGAAAACTGTTCCCCGGTGTAAGTTTCTGTTTTACCACTATGTTCTCAGAGCACTGTGAGAACCAAGAATATTTTTCTGTGGTGAGTCTTTATGGATGTTCACTGACACTGTAAAGTACAGAGAACTATAGCTCTCAGAGCACCAGACGTGTTTCAGAGGCATTTCTTTGGAAAGAATTTATGTTGGAATGTAAGAAATAGTTTTGCTTGTTCAGCCAGCAATGTATATGTAGTACTTTTTGTGGAACAGACCAGAATCTTAAAATATTTTTCCTGTTAAAAAGTGTCACGGGTTTGTATTTGTCTTGTGTATATAATAAACTAAATATTCATTATTTTAGGGTGAAAAAGGAGATAAAGGAGAACCAGGACCAGAAGGCATTCATGGAAGAGAGGTAAGTTGAATTATAATGGAAGAGTCAAGTTACAGACTTTGGGGGGGATGGCTAAGCAATGAAATTCAGAATTTATGTAAGGAGAGTGGTGGATTTAGAAAATGTGTATGCCTGGAGAATTAACATCCACAAGATGATGGGGAAAGAAAAAGAGATGCATTGAGATGAGATGTGAGTTCTTAGGCCTTTAGGTTGGACTGCTGTGGTTAAGGATGTGGTAGGTTCCATGATATTTCTGCGGAGGGCTCATGAGATAAGCAGAAACAAGTGTAGGGATTAAAGCAACACAGTGTAGATGAGAATCATTCCTGTTTGGATAATCTGCTGGAAAAGAGGGCATTTCTGGAGGCAGGGTAAATCTAGGCCTGGAGCCTTGGCTTCTGAAAAGGAAAATACACAGGCTGTTTAGACATTCCTGGGTGAGAGCCATGGGTCACTTTCTGTGCCATGTGGCTCATGTGATAGAGAATTTGAGTTAAAATTTCACTTTTTTTACTCTGCCAGATTTCACTGCCTACTTAGTTAATTGGTCTGGTCCATACTGGAGGTAGAGCTTGAATCTGTGTCTGAAAATATTGGATAATCCTGATGACTGTGTTCACATTCGAACTTGAACCTGAGCTAACACTATGGACAACACCCATTAACAAACCTTACTTTTGCCTAATTGATTTTTAAATTTAAGTTTATTTTTGTATATATTAAACAAAGATGAAAGGGCAGAAAATTGGAAATTTTTTCAATGCAGTACTAACATGGGAAACCAGCATGATTTGAAGAACAAGATTAAAAAAGAAGTAAAATTCAAGCCAGCAGTTTTCTGTATCCCCCTCTTCTCTGCCTGACTCCTCCTTGACCTAGCTGGGGGTCAACCTGGGTTTAGTTTTTAATGCAGAATACTCTTGTCTCTCCAATTGCAAAGCACCACAGTTGAAGGCAGAATGCATCTCACAGAGGGATCTGAACCTGACCAAATTCTATGAGGAATGACTGCCATTAGGACTACAATCAGGATAAAGGATTTCGAAAAACAATTTGCCAAAGCTTTTTTAAGCAACTTTGCCAAAAGAGTAAAAGTATAAGCATTTGACACAAAAATGCTGTGACAGTCTAGCTGTGTCTGCTGAAAATGCAGTAAAACAGTCTACATAATTATGACACCTTTCATGTCATCTGGCTTTCTCTGCACACTGTAACCATAAAAATAGTTTCCCTATTTTAGGTTATTATAATTTAACGCTAGATAAATCAGGCTATTTTTGACTAATTATGGATGTACTCCATATGAAAACATATACTATGTACTGTGCTGAAACTACATTTAGGTATTCAGAGGTATTCTCTTAATACACTGCCTGTCTGTAAAGGTGAACTGTATACTTCTGTCATGCATACATATATGCTGACAGCATGGAAAAAACACATCTGTGTTTCTTTCCATAGCTCTGGGGACATTTCTGTGTTGGTCTTACACGATCTCCTTTACTACATGGGATCTTGTTCCATAAACCTTTTAGGAAGAGTAAGGTATACCGAGTATCTGGTGAACTCTGGAACATATTTGACATAGTGGCACTGTGAAAGTGTAAAATATTTTACCTATTTTGAAATATTTACTGAACTGTTGTAATATGTCAAGAAGTGGTAGATTATTGTCATAGGAACTGTCATTAAAACATTTTGCAAGTAAAATTACACAAGGCAATATAACATTATGTTGTTTGAATCAACACATAATTCCTTTTTAACAACACTTATATAAAATGCTTTGGATTCAGCTATCACTGTGCATGGAGATGCCAGCCATTAAGTTTAAATTTAAAGGACTGTGTATCATTGACTCTTGGTTGCTATCAGTGTCTCTCAAACTCATTCCACATATAGAAATGTAACATCTGATATTTCTGAAATAATCAAGGTAATCTGCTTACATGGGTGTAATCTGCAGGGCTGTATAAAGAAACCCTGAAAACAGTTAAAGCTAGCAGTATCGGCTGCTGGCAGCTGTTGTCTCTGCCTGGAAGAGTGAGGGTTTCCATACTCGCAAGTAAAGAACTGGATAATGATGACTGAACATTTTGTCTTGAACAAATGGTAGAAACATATTTGAATTTATTTTAATCAAAATCAAGAAAATAGGTATTACAGAACACTTTTGCTTGCTGATTTCTTAGCTATACAAAAGGTTCTTGCTAGAATGACAGAGGGGAAGCCAGACCTGATTTGGAGACTTGGCTTTCTGTAATGAAGAAAAGATACTTTAAAAAGTTGAATTCACTCATTGAATTCCCGTTAGCACTGGTTGTGCTAACGGGTCAGTTAATCTCATTGAGAACCAGGTTTGGATGCAGGAACTGTGAATATGTTTAACTGCTCTGCACATCTCCCAGTTTATCACTCCAGGAATCTGAGCCAAGATCTACAATGCTGTGTCCCAGTCTGGGACATTATTCAAAATCCATCTGACAGCATGAATACTTACTATAAATACTAGTAATGTGGTTGCCATTGTTTTTAGCTTCTTAAAGAGTAGTTATAAATAACTTAATATATTATTAATGTAGTCCTCCCATGATATATATTCACATTACATTTGTAAGCAGGTATTTGTATAATATGAACAGCCAGTTTGCTTGAGCAGTATCTCTGTTTTATCCCTTGAGACTTTTTTAGCCACTTGACATTAATAGTTCTATCATTTGTATCACTGTAAGAAGTGGAGCTTCATAGACAAACTGTGTGAAAGAAATCCTGATAAACACAGTTTCTTCTCCATCATGCTCATATCCCATATGGAATAAGGACAAATTTGCAATACAAATATCAGCTGAAACTATCTGTAGAGTAAGATCTATGTTATATTCATACGCTTGTCAATTGAATTGAAATGGAAAGAAAATCTTTGTCATTGAAACTTTTAGACTCTTTGTGGAGTCATGTCATTTTCTTGATCAGTGGTGCAAGTAGGAAGTGAATACCATGGGATAATACCAATTAATATTTTGCTGACATAAATGAAATCCTTCAGAAAAAGTGAGTACAGAAAGTTTTATCATATCTATCAGCATGTGTCATGCTTAGCTAAGGAAAGAAGAGTCTTTCTTGTAAATTGTAAAAAACAGAAAAGTTGAAAAAAAATCTGAAATTAATATCTAGTATATAATCTCTACAGCATTAAACCAAGTGATTCAATAATTTTTTTTTTCTCCTGCTGGGAAAGATACCTTAAGTGACTTTTAAAAAACTTTCCTACATAAAATCGTGTTAATCTTTACATACCTAATGTCAAAGCCTCTGAAAGTTCAGTGAAAGCCTCTGAAAGTTCAGTCAAAACCTCTGAAGTTCAGTGAGTAATGAAAAAAATCCCGGGTTTTCTATGGAAAGATGGAAAACATATTGGAACTTTTTATTTTTATGCTTGTGGGAAAAGATGAATAGAATATATGACAGTAAAAGTTATTTACCTTCACACCATCATGGCCTGTATCTCTAATCTTGAACTCTCTTAGTATTAACATTTTCAGGAAATATTTCTACAGGAGGGGAAGAACCCTGTTGCTTGAAAGTATGAAGTTGGTAATTATATTTAATTATATCTAGAGTTTGAGGATTCTGTTTGGAACAAACATATAAGGAGGTAGTAGGCATTGCTCAGGATTCAGAAAATTCTAGTAGTATAGCAATTTCAAGTTTTTGAATTACATTAGCAAGAGAAGAGCAGTGGCAATATTTAAAAGGACATGAGACATAAAGTGAAAAATAGTATATTGTTTGGAGCTTTGAAAATAATTTGCTAGAAAACTTATCCCAACATATACATCTGTCTCTGAAGCTGTTGTTTTAATTTAGGTTTTAAGACTGCTCTGTGGAGAAAGCGTAGTTCTGTTGTTTCACTCGTTAGAGTATTTCCAAGTTCTACTACTACTAGAATTGTTGATTTGATCTACAATAACTTGGTTGCACATTGTTGATTAGTGTGTTGAATTGTTTACTATATTTCCAGTACTTCAGATAATAATGTGGTGTTCTAGGAGATTTTTACCTCATATGGGATGGAACCAGAATAATGTAGGCCAGGGAATTGTAAGTAATGAATGATGTTTTTTTCAAACAGATATCTTTTAGACTGAAAAAACTGTTCTCCTCCAAAGATTATGCCAATCTTACAGCATTTTCCATTGCCACATGTATGCAGCATAGTGTATGCTGCACAAATAGGTGCATTTCTAGTGGGCAACACTTTGCTGCAGGAGCTGCTGGAGTCCTCTGTTTGGGGTCCAGCTGATACTTGCATTGTTTCATTGGGAAGAGCACATGTCATCAGCTGCTGGTACATTTTATCTGTTTCATCTCTTTTCTGTGATGATGTATGAGCACTGTCTGCTGTCCTCCCTCTCTCTCTGAGAAAAATTTCAGTATATGATACAGTTTTCTCAGGCCTTGGTGAACCTGCTAGAGCATGTTAAGTCAGAATTAATCAAGTAAAGCATTAGGGTGCAAAAAGCATGTTTTACTTGGAGGGAACACTTAACATAACAATTTTCCTAATGTTCCTGAACTGTAGAAAGAGTTTTCTTATTGATAATTTCATGCAAAACTAACAGCTCAGATATTTTGGTACTCTTTTTCAGACTTCTCTGATCAAATTCATGTCTGTTGTTATGGTAAACATTTTGTCTCAGGGTGAGAGGTTAATGCACTTCTCAGATATTTCCCAGCTGTGGATAAGTAAGTAACTGATGGCAGCTGAGAAAAGGCTGTGGGCCCTATCTTCTAACACTACTGGCCAGGTTTGCATTGTGGTTGATATCTCTCTCTTTATCTCAATACTTTGTCGTCAGTGAGCTGCTAAACAGAACCGTGGCTCTTGATGCCCCCGGTCCCTCTGGTCTCCAGTCCATATGGAAAGATTTCAGTCCAGTCACCTGCTGCCAGGCATCATAAGCCTTAGAAGCCTTGGCAGCTCTGCAAGAGTTTTTCAGTAAGCTTCCTCTTCTTAACCTAGCTTTCTTGAGGCTTCTGTGTTTGCTCCTAGATCAGCTCATTGTCAGTCTGCCACTGAAAGTCTTCCTCAGATTTCCCTGGCTTGTCATTCAAATCCCCCATTTGGGCTGCAGGGATTGCCAGCTAGTCAGTCTCAGCCAGAGAGGTGTCTGCTCATTTAAACTCTTACAAATCCCTTGTGTGGCTTTTAAAACCAGTTTAACATCAAAGTGTCAAGGTTAAAAGCAACAGACGAGTCTGCAAGAAAATCTGATAGCAGACTCCTTTAAATTACAGGATGCTTTTGCCATCCTGTGCAAGCACCAACACACGTTTCCCTTTTAATATAACCCCTCTAGGTCATATGGGAGTACACACAGAATGTTCAAGTTGTTGGTGTTTGAAGGACAGGTTAGATGATACTTCTAGGGGCGAGGATTCCTTCCTAGGGTAGTTCCTGAGACACTACAGGTGTATGGGATGTGATTTCCTAGCACATGCAGCAACCTGTGAATCCTCTGTTCTCTTTATCTTCTTTCCTTTTTGCTAGTGATGGTAGTAGTACTGGTTTATAGATCATCATGTTGACCCAAAAGAATTGGCTTAGGGGAAAACATTGTTTAGTTCCCTTTTCTCTCAAAACCTTTGACTGTTCTGATCTTATCCAAATGACTGAAAACACAAGTGGAAAAACTGTTTCATGTTCTGGTTATACATAGCACTTCTTTTGAATGAATAAAATATTCTCAGACTTGGAAGGAACATATCTATCACATCCTAAGTAAGGTTATTTTTTCTTCACTGTGGATCTTCACAACACAGCAAACATTGTATGAGACTGTTGCTGGTTTAAAAGGAAAACTGAAATAGAAAAGCTGTCACCTTTTATGCCAGTGGTGTTGGGACACCATTAGTAAAATCCCCCCCTTTGAAGAATTTGCAAAACTGTCATCCGTTTAGAGCTTTAAAGCACAATTACTGGTTGTAATTGGGTACTTCTCCTAATCCAGTTACTTTTGTCAGCTGGCTAAGACTCCAGAAAACTAATATCACCGAAAAGTCTGGTTAAATATTTGTCAAAAATAATGTCAACCAATATGGTAAGTTCTCCTTGAAATTCCTTCCACCAGAAGAAATACCATTGTCATTCCCTTCCAAACAAAAAATCTGCCTGTAGTTTATTCTTTCCCCCATTGGCCCCAATTTTGCTGACTTTACACTTTCATTGATATTTGTGATAGACTTGTTCCAGTAATTTCTCTGTTGGTCAGCAATTCTGTTACAGTAACACCTGTCATTATATATATATATATATATATATATATCTGTCCATGGCTTAG
>NW_020799097.1:31958311-32011276 GCF_003259725.1 Athene cunicularia
TATATATATATATATATATATATATAAAAATTTCTTATTTCTGCCATTTCTCACGTTTTTATCTTCTTAGCCCTGAGTTGGCCTTATTACATGCATATCCTAATGTTTACTTTACATTTTGGCATCCATAGAGGAACCATAATGTAAGTTTATTCTGACCTGTAAAAAGACCAGGCTGTAGTCCTTACAGAGGAGAAAAAGTACAGGCTGAAGACTGTTCATTAACTTGCAAATGTATATTATTATACTGCTTCCAAAAAGCTAGAATTAGTTTGGGGTAGAATTCAATAATTCATTTACCCTGTTATGAGAGCTGCTGAAATTTTTGCTCAGTTCTTGAATTTCTGGCAAATCTGGTAACAGACTCCTTAGATCAATAGAAATTAGTTTGCTGTTTTCAAAACTGACCTCATTCTCCTACAATACTGCAGAAAATAAGCTTTTCTAATTTAAGGCTTAATCTAAAATCATCCAAATTATATCTGCTTAGATAGCCACATCCATTTCACTGAAGCATCCTGTTCTGGTCTCTGCCAGAGACAGGATACTGTACTGTACTGCACTAAAAGGGGCTACAGATTTGACTTAGCACAGGAATTCTTAGTTCTTATGTCATTTCAGAGACAGCAGCAGCTAAACCTCTCAGCAGCTTTATAAGGGTGCCTGTAGGGAAGAATAGGCATGGTGCAGTACAAGATATGTTTTTCCAAGCTTTCACTATGTCTGGAACTTACTAAGATGATAATATTTTTAGAAGATACATAATGTTTAGAAGAACAAGAAATACTTCTGAAATGGGATAACCTTTCAAGCATTTTTTTTTCTGATACTACTTTTTTATTTTTTCTTGGGCTCGTGAGCTGAAAAGAAAAGCTAATTCTACCATTTAAAATTAAATACTTTATATAGAAACCTTCCTGGGTCCTCAGAATTGCTGCATCAAACACTGTAAGGCTTGTTGTCAAGTATGTAGTGTCCTTTTTATATGAAGTCGACTTCTGTGGTCATCATCTCTGCAGTAGCTGTCAAACTGCATACATCACTGAAGTACACTGCAGGAACTCTAGTGAAAGCTTTAAATACACCAATTAGGAAAAAATGAGGTTCATAGTTTGACAGTGCATGGCTTAGGTTCAGTACCTTTCATCTGCAGTTGTCTTTTCTGTTCAGCAAAGGCACACAGAGATACAGCACTGTCTGAGGAGTTACAATTTTTTTTTTTTACCTTTATCTTTTCTCCTCTGTAAATACACAGCCTAAGAGCTAATTCTTAAACTCAAATGTATTGTTCCATTGCTAACTTGATAATACTGATTTTGAACTAAATCCATACAGTTTGCATACCCTAAAATGGCTTTTTAGAATATGGAGTGGTTGTGTTTTACGCAGTCTTTCAGAAGGAGGTGAAAAGTAAAATGTGGTAAATGGAGACAATATTAAAACTATGTCATAAATATGCAGATTGTAAAAAGAAAGCAATTTTTTGGCTTGGTTTTTGAATCCATCTGCCTATTACATTTTTTAAGTTCAAACAGCAAAACTACTTCTGATTTAACTATTACATATTTGGCAAGCTTAATAAAGGACAAATCAAAGCTAAATCAGGGGTATTTACAACAACCACAAATTTAATCCAAAGTGGGTACTTAAATGCTTATATAGTTCTAAATGATGTTCCTTCCAGATGGTGAATTAATGTAATTTTAGCAGGAAGTGAAGTTGCACAAATATGCAGTATTTAGAACACTCACTGATTTAATGTTTCTGTACCCACCAAGGCACAGATGTTACTTATCATTTTTGTGCCAGTTGTCTCTTTCCAGTTATTGCAAACTGAGGAAGAGAATTTACAAGGGCAAAAGGGGGGCTGGGAAGAACTTAAGTTAGTAAACCCTAATTCAGGTGAATTAGGGTAAACGAATCTTTTCTGTCCTCAACCTGTTTAACCTCCACAATAATAATGATGGTGGCCTAGTTGTGGAGTATCTCTTTATACTTCGGTCCCATATTGCCTACATTATTGCCATTTGGTTTCTAAGATCTTTGAACCTGTAGAGCTGTCTGACTTAACAACATACATGCTCTTCTGTTGCATACCTCTAAAACAATGATCAGAGGGAAGGCACAAGACAAATTGCTTGGCTTAGACAAAAAGGAGTTCCTGGTAGGTGGGTCCAGCATCAGAATTAAGTTCATTCCTCACTGCAGAATGGCCTAAATTTGTTGGGCATATTTCAAAACCTCTCACTTTTCCATGTGTTTTACAGCAAGGAGAAGACAACAAAGATAATGTGCTGGGTGCTGAAGATTCTTTTTTGGGTGCTTCTGATGAGACACGTTAGTGGAAGAGCTGTATTGTAGATATGGTAGAGGGTAGATTCAGACTAGATATAAGGAGGACATTTTTTATCATGAGGATGGTGAAACACTGGCAAAGGTTGCCCAGAGAGGTGGTAGATACCCCATCCCTGGAAACATTCAAGGCCACTTTGGATGGGTCTTTGAGCACCCTGATCTAGTTGAAGATGTCCCTGCTTATTGCAGGGGGATTGGACTAGATGAACTTTAAAGGTCCCTTCCAACCCAAACCACTTTGTGATTCAGTGATTGTGAAATTGCTGCGTATGCAATGTGTTAAGACTAGGCAATAATATCTGCTTCACCAGCTGAAGGCAGAACTAAAGAGGGAGGTATGAAGGACTTGATTATTTCTCTAATTGCGTTTTCAAATACTCGTGAAGATTGAAGTGTTGGAGGATGTGCAGCAGCTCTAAGCTGTACCCTGATGTAGCTCACTAGCTTAAGCATTGCTACTTGAAACGGAATCCACAGCTCTCTGTCTAACTCTGCCTCTTTCCCAATTTTGGTTGAGAGGTTGAGTGAATGTACTAGCACTTTCTCTAGTATTTTATTTTATATTTGTCAGCCATGCAAGACACAGACCTACTGGGACTGCAAAGGAACTTTGCATTTCTGCACGCTATTTGGCATAATGAGGCACAATCAAGTAGATAGTTTGGCTTTGTATGTCTTTGTTCACAAGGCAATGAAAATAAAGAATTATGAGACAGTACTACTAATAATGTGATAATATTTTATAGCTTAGTTGGTTAGCATATACTAATTCACAGCACTGCAGGATTTTGACCAACACTTTCCACAGATGACAACAAATAAGCATTTTTGTTCTTTGCCCAGGGACTAAAAGGTGACCCTGGTACTCCCGGTGTGGTTGGTCCTAAAGGAGAAAAGGTACTTTTTTTATCTGTAAGGTTGTATTTATATGTGAGTGTGCATGATATTTCTTCAATATTGAACATACTGCTTTAACTATGTGTGATGAACACCCACTGCTGCCATTTATGTAGCTTAAGGGTTGAAAGATGTGAATACAGACTAACTGTAAATGTGGAAGACGGGTGCTCTTTATCACAGCAAATTTTGAAAGGAATTCAGAGCAGAAGCCTAAATTTGATGTTGTTAATTGCCCTCTGGGTGCTCTCATTTGCTCCCATGGACTGAACCTGAAGGTCTCACAGTGTGATTTGTACCTCAGTGACCTAATTCTGTGACCATTTTACAGTCAGATGTCTTTACATATGTGAGCTGTCACACTGACTTCAGTGGCCACCTTGTGCATGTAAGCTGCAGCTTGTAATTTAACATATGCAAATGTGTTTTGAAGGATTGCTTTTTTAAAGCTGTGATTCATTTATGCAGAAGCCTGTCATTTTTTTATCATTTAACCTGTGGTGAACTGTGTACATCTATGCCATTATTTAAAAAGAATATTGTTTTACTCATATATTTTTGTAATCAGAGCATGTTTGATGATTATACTGAATTTACTTCTGCAGTGGTGCATTTCCTCTAAAAAGCCTAGAGGTTAAATATGTATAACAAAAGAGATTATTGATTTTCTTACTCTCCTGTTTTAACTAGGGAGATGCAGGACCTCCAGGACCAACTGCCTTGAGTGTAAGTACATGTAAAATAAAACCAGACAAAATGAAATCACTAAGGAATGTTTCAGGGTTTTGCTTATTTGCAATGTAAATACTTTCCTTATTAAATTTAAGAGACAGGTCCCTCTCTTTAGGATGTCTCTGCCTTTTCAATATGAATTGTGAAGTAGGAAAAAAAGGCATTTTATAAATATAAAGAAAATAAGCATATTTAAAACATCTTGTTAGCATTTGGTGGGAAACAAGAATATTGGGGGTTTACTCTGTATATAAATAGTGTAGGCTGGTTAAAGTGAAAGAATTCTCTTGCTATTTTTAGTGAAAAACATTTTTCAGTAAAAGCTTTCAAAACTAATTAATGCTTTTTAATATATTGTAAATATTCCATTGTCAGGTTATTTTATTAAGTACTTAGTTATGAGTGTAATGCTGTATGTATGACACAGTATTATATACATAGCATGCATATGTTCAAAATTGACATACCGGACCCTATTTTCATAAAGTTAAGTATGTGGGGATGCATCCAGCAGCCAGATAGATGTGAGGCTGCCACAGCTCCTTGCCCTCGGGTCCAACTGGTAGTGGGGCTGAGCATACAGTTCCAATAGGCACACAGACACACATACAACACATACAGAAGGTCTGGCCACACAGGTCAATACAGAGAGACAAACTCAGCACTCACACAAACACAAACAGAACCGACAGCCTCTTCCTGTTACCTTCTCTGGCTGATCATGATGATGGTCTGGTACTGGGAAATATATACATATATACAACGTGAATCCCTCTAGTAGCTGAGCTGACACGCAACCTAACTAGTAGATGCCCCTGCTCCTGATCTTTCCAGTTACTGGCACCTGAACATTCAACCCCCCTGAAACTCACAGCCCCATTCCAGTTGCTGGTGCAAACCTGCTCACTCCCAGACACCTGCACAAAAACAGGCATGTACACACACACCACGCACACACACACACATACATATTTTCCCCTGGCTTCCAGGTCATTTTGTCTACTTTCCAGTCAGTCCAGCTTGATATTAACTGTTGATCGCACACTCACACGCCTGCACTCGCTCCATTTGTTAGTACTACAAAAGCATAGACTGTTGTCTTTAATGAAACACGTCATATGCTTCTGATTCCTTGCATTACACAATAATGCTACTACTGATAAGAAAAATAATTTCAGTATTGGCTTAATTATAGCCCATTTAAATTTTGGGGATTGGAGATATGTAATAATATTTAAGAATAATATATGCTTCAGTATGAAGCATTCTCTACCCAGAAAAAGAGGTTGCAAAATTCTTGTCACGCAGAATAGAAAATTGTTTAGAGTTTGTCCTTTCAAGCGCTTGCATAGTTACATGTTGGTGTCATGGTCTTGCCATCTATGCAATCTTTTTATCTTACATAATGACAAGATATGCATAAAAAACACAGACTGGAAAAGAAAAATAAATGTAATGTAAGTGATCTTCCATCTTTATAACAAGATTCTTATGAAGAATGGTATTTCACTAAAATAGATTTTTTTTTTTAAGGTTTCTCCAATTCTCAGAGGAAAAAAGCAGACAAGTATCTTCCTTTCTCTTTTTATAGAAAAACTCTGTGTATCAGATTCAAGAAGTTGCAAATTTGGTCACTTATTCATTTATTCCCTTTCCTGAAATTTATCTGCAAAGAAGAATATGGGAGGTCAGAAATGTCTATCACGTATCAAAGAAAGACTTCTTGAGTATGGATCCAGCAGTTTCTTTGTGACGATCTGGCACATGACTGTGGACCAGAAAAGAGAATTGACCTGAGTATTAGTTGTATTCTGGCTAGATAGTGCCATAGAGATGGTGAAAGATGTTTTTAATTTCCTTGCAATGATCTGTGCCTCAAGCATATATGAAGCCTAAAGAGAAATGTCCCCAAAACTTGCCAAGGCAAGTTTTGCTTCATAAAAGTAATAAATTGTGGCTGAATCGACGTGATTTTTCTCACAAATTGAAATGAAAAAAGCTCCCCATTAAGGACAGTCCATTTGGGTAAAAACAATTGAGAGTGGTGCAGAAGTGCATGGCAAAAATGAAAACAAAGACAAAAGCTCCCAAATACCCAGGCTTTAGTTCAACAGCATGAATTGCTCTTCCCACAGACTCTGTGTTATGAACTATTTCTACACTATTCATATTATTCACATAATCCTAAGTAAACTTCATAAAAACTATAATTCATAGTGTAAATTATTATACATTGTCTTTTCAGTCTTTTCATTTCCAAGACCATAGCAGCAAGGATCTCCATTAGATCTGACAAACACTGAAGGATGTAATGAGAGACCCATACTATAAAAATAAATTCTACTCTAAGATTTCAAAATTAAGTGTCCATGTTTTATGGTACTTGTTTTTCAATTAGGAAATCTAAATATCCGGTATCTTGATTTCCTGGAGACAAATTAGTACTGTGTCCTGAGATCTGTGTCTGTTTGTTACAGTTCATGCCTTGCTAGAGGTAAACAGGGCCAGTTATGTCTTTCAGCTATTGAAAGACTTAACTGTTAAATATTTTTAGTAAACAACCTCAAATCTAGTATTGTTACTGCAGTAGATGGAGTAGATCTTGCTTCAGATAGATTCTTACAGGCCTTAAAGGGGTCACTGAAATAGAAATAGCATACTTCTGAACATAAGACACAGGAAAAGGAATTGAGAATGTCTGTTTTGGGTGTGCTATAGGACCATAGAATGGTCTTTGAACATTTCTTGTGTAAACGATGGAAGAATAAATACATCCATTCTTATAGCAGCACCTGGATATGTTAGGCCCATTTCAAACGCATTCATTGTCTTTGGTTGCAGTTGTGGACACTTAGATTTCCCAAGAGTCATACTCGGAGGTTAGTAGTATGATACCAAAAATCAGAAGCTGTTGACTGAGCTTACTCCTTCTTTACCTTAAGTGATTCATAAAATGGACTGTCAAAGAATTACTTTTCTTTGATTATAAAATGCTGTGCAAATGTTTCAGTTCCGTTGATTCATGCATAGCAAGATGCCTCTGCGTTGGTACATGCACTGATGGTAGTCTTCGCACTTTTTGAAAGGAAACGTTTAAATTTTAGGAAAGCAGACACGAGTCTTCAGAGGGATGTTAGTAACTGACATACTGAAACATTTTTTTGTGTAGCTGCTAACTGAGAGAAGAGACAAGAGTCAGTGTGAATTGGTTTAGCGGTTTGAAGACAGATTACAACACCGCGGGAATATATGGCCCAGCAGGAAGGCTTGTTCTCTCCGCCACTGTAAATAGTTATGCGTTTCTGTTGGCAAGAGCTAAAAGAAGATGAATGACATGAATGGTGGTGGCTCAGGGAAAATCCAGTCTTCAGGGTTGTTTTATTTGTGTGACTTCTGTGTGGCCGTGACTCTTATGATATGTAATCATGAAAGGAAGATGTTGTATCTCACTGTGAGCAAGTACTAGGTCAGATAATATCAAGGTTCATGTGTCACTGAATGAGAACTTACTATGTCAGGACCATTCATGCTGTTACAGCCAAAATGTGACATCAGTGTTTCAGTTATGAACTCTGTTAAAGTGAAGTTTTAAACTGTTCCATTCATTTGGGACTCATGAATAATGTCATAAATTTATCCTCTACTTATAATTGGTTTTAGTTTTTCCTAAAGTGAAAATGATTTATTTCTTTTTACTAAAACACAAAATGAATTATTATGCTGGGGGTCAGGGAGAGAAGAGGAGTGAAAATAATGACACACTGTTAGAGTTAAGTCCAAAATGCATTTGGGCAGGGAGGGAGGGAATACTGAAAGGGACTTGGTTTTGCTCATACTGGATGACTGGGCCTGGGTCATCGACCTTCTGCCCCAGTGCAATTGCATATTGAGACAGATGGGAAATGATGGCATTACAGAGTTCTGCTGCCCTGTGCAGCTCTTCCATTCCTTTGTATTTCCATAGAAATCATACACCAGTGGAATAAGCTGGAGAAGGTCTACCATATATGCTGGTCTCAGTATAAACTAGAGTATCAGCAGCATTGTGCAGGACCAGAATGTTCTCTCCACACCCAGACCTGCACCATGGTCCTGTCCTCAGCACAGGGAGCATGAAGGTGGCAAAAGGCTGAGACTGCTTCACTGCAGTCATTCCCAAACAGCTGGCTGGTGGTCCTTCAGTCTGTGGAGAGTTGTCCATAGGTGATCTATAGAAGCATTAGTAACAATAAGTAGTATAGAAACTCTTGTTTTTTCATTTGTCTGTGCTATTGGTACCTGTGAAAGTCTAAAAGGTGTCAGTAACCCTGTGTCTAAAGGTGTTTGGGCATCCCTGATATGCAGGAAATCCCGTGCTGCTTAGAAGCATGGTCAGCACACTCTGCTCTCCAACATGAAAAAATGCAGAAAAGAATGAAATTACTGGTACTTGGAGGAAGAAGCTGTGTATTTGCGAGTGTTCAACTGACAGATATAGCCATTATAGTCTCTGTAAGGAATGAGGAACAAGTCAGTATGTATGGCAGAACAGAAATACCCAACATCTGTAACAACCTATCAGGTGGATGAGCATATGCCAAGCTGTGAAACAGGGGAAATAATACCACTGCTTTTTAAGACGGAAAATTTATTTCATGAGTTTGAAATGGAAACTTCATAGTCCAGAAAGTGCATTGCTCTAAAAAAAAAAAGGAAAGCTCTGAATACTTCTGTGTGACATCAGTTAACAGAAAATCTCTACTGAAATCCTAAAGCATGTGCACTTAACAAAACTTCTCACTTGCAGCAACAGCAGAGAATTCAGAAAGAAATTCTGTGTGCCTGACTATATATTTCTGCAGTCAGTAGAGATGGGATGAGAATTGCAGCCCATGTGTTTCTGTGCCTTTCTTTTAAGGCAGGTATAGAAGTCTTATTAACACAATTTCATCATTCTTCCATGATCAGTTGGAGAAAAAGAAACGGCATTGTAGTGCAAAACATGCTATGCTGTAAAAAGAAATATATGAAAACATTTATAGACTTTATGTAGAATCCTAATGGAATTAGTGATTTTAATAGTTTGGGGTATATTTGTTTTGATTCAGCCATTATTCATACAAATACATTTTAGTGGCTCAGATTGTTAACTTTGTCATATATGTGCATATTTAAGCACTTTTAGTAGGGTTGTGAAGTTTTTCTATGTTTCCATGGAATCAGTTAACACTACACAAGTCAAGATATATGTATTTATTCTGTCTCATTTATGGCGTTAGTTTTATGGGAGTAGTCCAAAGTCATGATTGATTTTTTTTCCTTTCTTTATGCTGTCTTTAATTTCTCTGGTATGTTCTTTCTGAATTGCTCTGTAAGTACTAGATGTCTCTTCTTTAGTACGTTTAAAGGGTCTTATAATGCATGCTTGGAATATATCTTGACTTTTTCTCTGTAATTATGGCCACTTTACGCAGGGATATGTTTAGTCTTTAAAAGTTTTAAGCTCCCTGGTATATTGTACTGTAGCTGAGGACCCTTCAGAGAATAAACGGGAGGGATTGTATTGCTCTGTTTTGTGGTTTTGTCAAAATGGGGAATTTAGTGTCAGAAGCTGGGGACTGTTTTCTGCAGGGGCACAGCTGGCTCTGCAGCTTGCCCGCTCTGGTATTCCCAGCTTAAGCCTGTGCATGCCGTGTCAGAAGAGTGACAGGTGAGGGAAGGTAGCGCAGCCATCTCTTGTAAAATATATGATAACTATTCCTCTTGACACTTGATACGCTGCTTCTAGTTCCTGAGGAAAATGAGTCTCCATCCGTACGTTCCTGCGAACCTATCCGTTTCAGGAGTTATAAAATAGTCATCCAGATGGCACCAAGTGTTTACGCAGAAGCCGAGGCTTAAGTCAGTCACAGACAGAAGTCCCCAAGACTTGCTTACTAAACAGATAGTTGGAATGTTGGCTCCTAGGTCTGGTTAAATCAAGATGAAGGAAGCTGGCGCACAAGTGCAGCGTGGAGGTGGCTACGGGAGGAAGCTGCAGATTCAGGCCTGGGCAAGCTTCGCCATCACTCTTGGCTCTCCCCTCCCTAAACAAATATCAGCAACAGATTACACAGCTTTCCCCTCGTTGCTTCAGCAGTTATTAATGTAAAGTTAAAATTCACTTTTGGCAGTGTTGCCTAGGAATTTCATAAATTCATTTGATTAACTACTTTTGTCATAATGTAATTTATTTGACATTTTTACAGAATGTCGAAGAGGAGGCATTTGGTATCCTGGTGCTCTTGCTGTTGCAATGAGCAGCAGTATTTTGGATTATTCTTTATGAAAAATCATGTGGAAGTTTTTGCTTGTCTTGACTCCTACACACGATTCCTTTCTTGTCTCACAGTGGAAAAATTAAGTCATATGAATAACTTGTATTACTTAAGAAGGGGACACACACCCCCTATTAGTAAGCATCTCAACTAATATCCTTTCTTTTTTTCATGTAATGACATAAAGTAAAAGAGAGCAATTCTAGTTAACTAAAGAAAGTATAGACAGAAAATTACATTTTCATTCTAAATCTCTTCATATACATCCCTCTAAGAAATATCTGAATTTTATCTACTAGATCTTTTTTAATTGAGGTGTATTAATTTCATGAAAATACTGAACTGAGTAGTTGCTTTGCATGAGATACAGTTATCTTTTACTCCCACAGTACAACTTGCAAATATTCTCCTCTTTAAAAAATGCTTTTTAAGTATGGAAGCAGATTCTATTAAGATTACTCTTCTAGTGAAATAGACGTTGTAGCAATTTCAGCCTGTTTTTTATCTTCTTTATGCAGTAATACTGATACTGAAGGCACAAGTGAAGATTGATGTCTTAGCCTCACAGAAAATTTGTTTTTCAAAAATTCACAGTCTGCTAAATTGGCATGAGTGTGATTTATGTGTCCTTGATTAGGAGAATGATTTGAGGATAGTCCCATATGCAGTAGACATCAATGTAAAGAATAATTTCAAATTACTCCTCAGGATGTTACATGATACTTTCATTTTTGCTTAGAAAATAAACCCATGTCTATTAAAAGTACTAGGTTCATAAAGTGTAAATTTCTGTGAAATTACTCTTTCAATTTCCCTTTGAAATTATTGTCTCTGAAGCAAAGTAGATTTCAAGTTAAGTTAGCAGAGAGAGGTACAGAAATGATCAAACCCAAAGCATAATGAGATCAGTGAGGAACATATTTTCTGTGTTGTTCAGTAATAAATTATCATGAAAATGTAGCTGATCATGTTTTCTGGCAGACTGAAATACTTCTGCTAAATGCTATCTCCTTTCCCACAGAAGTAAATGGGTTGGCAGTAGATCTGAAAGCAAAATCATGGCCTATTCCAGTTTTCACTCCCAAGCAAAATGGTATGATTACTGGAGTAGCAATAAGAGGCCAAATATGGGGTATGAATCTTTCCACTTGCCATCTCAATTTATTTCAGTAAGGGTGTGAATGAGACCAGGTCGTGTTTGGAAATATTGAAAATAGAGATATTTTTGATAAGTGGTTGTCTAATTTCCCTCACTAAATGGTAATGCAACAAGAAATTAGTCACCCATCTGTGATTTTCCTGTGCCTTTTTTTCCATTCTAGCAAAATTTGTTAGAGTGAGGTGTGTCTGTAGGCTCTGTGGGTTTCCGTGTGGGTAGTGATGGGCAGTCTTGTGGAGAAGAAGAGGAAACCATCACAGTCATATTTTAAGGACTCTTTCCTGTCTGAGCTTTGAGGTAGGGCAGCAGGAGTCACAGAGATTAAGAGATCTGGGAAACTAACATTGCAGTCATCTTGATTGCAGAGAAGGTATTTATATTTCAGCCCCTTTGCTTGCTCAGGGTAATAGCCTGTTCTTACATGAGAGGAAGCCATTCCTTTGTATGGTATAAACAGGCCAAAGAGGAAAATATCCTCAGAATAGGATAGAAGGATCAACAGTTACACACGACCTGCACAGTAGAACTTGTCTGGTAACACGTCCAGATAAGTAGGTGAATTTAAGACCTAACTGAACTGCATCTTGATGCATCCTGTCCAGGGTGCTGGGACACTCCTGCGTGAGTGCAGCCACAGTAGTACCATCCATCCCACAGCAGTATTTGGGTGGGTGGAGAATGCTCTTCAAGCCAGTCAGGCTGCAGCTTTTTTATCACATATTGTGTTAATGTCAGGAATTTGGAAATCTGCGGTCACTTTTTACCTGACTCTTGATTTGTGTGATTCTATGCTGCTCTACTTGTGGGTTTTACAAAGGCATCATTATATATGTAATTAATCATTGTGACATCTTTCTTTATCCTAGTGAGAACTGTGTGTTGAAGAACTAGGTCAAACCCCTGCAGTGGGAATTGCCCATGAATTTACTTGTAGAAAGGTTGATTTTCTTTCAGAACTATACTTTTCTGTTTATATATTGCTTCCAAATTGCTTAGCCAAATCATGTCTATTATAGCTGGGTCTTTTTAAAGTAGCAAGTTTTATCATTATAAAAGTTCACATATTCAAATAATTTTAAAATAACCTATTCTTGCATTACCACAAGGTGTTTCTGAATACCTAATTTAGGCTTTTTCTGTGTCTTTGCTTGACTTGCCTTGCTAAACTACATGTGCTCTCTATCTAGTAGCATTTATTCCATAAAAATTGAGGTCATGTGTTTGCTGGAATTCATAGTAAAAAAATGAAAAAAATGGGTGAGAGGGGTTTGTGTATATAACACAGAATGCAGTCTACAAAGGTCTGTAATGGAATAAATTTTTTGCCTTAATTAGACCTGCCTTATTATTGTTAGCATTTGTAATATATTTCTAATTTGTGTTGAGGAGGAAAGGCTGCCATGCTCAGAACCTGTTTCAGCAACACTACCTATGAGAACATAAGGCAGCTGTCTAGCCTTCTGCTTCAAAAATTATCAGCTATGTTTTGAAGCAACTTTCAGAACACCAAAAATATACTTGTCTAACATTTTACTCTTTTGGCACTGAACTTAAGCTTCCAGAGGAAGTAATATGAATAACAACTTTAAGTAACTTCACTCTTCCACTTCATCTGCAATAATTTTTGTTTGCTTGTTTTGTTTTATTTCACCAAGAGGTCACAATAAAAGCTTTGCTTTTGTTAAGAGGATGTTCTCAGGCGGTTACTCTGAGCCATTAACTTTACAAACCAAGTCTCCACAATTTCTCTGCGGAAGCTTGTCATGATATATCAAGCATTTAAAAATGTTTCTGTACCTGCAGGGCCGTTCTGTAATAAGTGGCTTCTAATAGCTACATGCCAGCTAATACACTTTAAATTGATAGCTTATGAAACTTAAAACAGCTTAACTGACTGAACTGTTAACTGATTTTTCTATCAGTTCCAAACACATTTTTTTTCTACCATCTCATGTTCAGTAATTCTTACTAGCTTTTATCTCCTGACACTTACAAAGAATATTAACTGTTAAGTATTAAAATGTTAATTCCTACACTTATTTTCAATGACATGCAAGTTCTTCTAAAAGCTCACTTACTCCACCATAGCATTTTTTAAACCTGTCATTTTTCCTGTATTCCTTTGACTAAAGCTTAGTCTAAGTTTTGATGATATTTTCTTCAAATATCTGTCAAGATGTGCTTCATAGCGTGCTTGCTTTTTCTTTATCTAGCTTCACAACCAGCGTATTTTTCCTTGCCAAAACTTCTCTTTACATTTACCTCTTATAAAGGAGCTCACAAGTCTCCACTCTTAACTTCATTTTCAAGATTTTGTATGACCTTCTTGTGCCTGCCTGTGCATCATGTTTCATCTCTTTTTATAGCCATCTTCGCTTATTATGATAAATTTTCTAAGTTTCAGATGCACCTGAGCCCATCTCCAGCTTACTGACTTCTTTTTTCCCCAAGCTACATGGTAATGTTTGCGACATTTCCACTTCATGTTCCTCAAGCTCCTTCAGGCACGTAACTCCAGGGGACTTGCCTGGGCCATGACAGGTACAAGCCCTAAAGACTGCATATGTTATTTTAGTTCACATCTTCATGAAGTAGGTAGAAGGGTACCACCTTCCAACTTCAGAGGTGGCCTGAAAGAGTCAGGAAAATCCTGTGCATATGAGGCCACCTGTAAGGATGCATCGTATTTTCCTGCCAGTCTGATGTCACGGGAGTAGGCTGTTCTTTTATCTCACTTTGTCTTGTGCTATTCATATACCTCCTTTTGCTCATTGCCAGTGCAAGACTATCGAGGTGACACATAGTGAATCATTTTAAGTGCTTTGTACGTTGTTTACCTGGGGAGAGATGGTACATGTAAAATAGTTTGCCTTCTGACATAAATGTTTTCAACACAATAGCATATCCCATGAGGCCGCATGTATATATTCAGTCTCTATTCTGCCCCTTTCTGTCTGTGGTGGTGTGCTCCTTTGGTGGCGTTTGTCCTGTCTGTCACTGCTGTCTATGACTGGAGGGAGTCAAGAATCTGATCTTTGATCTCCAAAGGGGGATCTCCAGAAGTTAAATACAAATAAGACCCAGGTAGTTACTTTGATCTTCCTTCCTACAAATACATACTTCTTTTCTGTGCTAAAATGTTATCATTCATTGCCAAGTTTTATAGTTCAACAGGGGATGTTTTATTCATCCCTTTCAACAGATTTCACTGTAGAGATGTTTTCTTTTTCCTTCCTCCTTCAGGTTTATTCCTCAGTTGTTTTTCCAGGATCTCATTCAGTGAATGCTGAACAGGGACAGCATTGCCAAGTCATTACCATTGCCAAGTTATTACAGTTTTACAGCCATGTAAGTTAACATGGCCCATGTTGTGCTATCACTTTTTAAACCAAAAATCCCACTGAAGTTAATGTGAACTTCTACCTCAGTTTCAATGTCAGGATGTGGCTCCTTGGACAGGGTAGTCCTCCCTGCATAGTTACCAATTGTAAACTGTTCTCCTCCCTTTCCTTGAAGATAAACCTGCTTATCTGGTTCCTATTTTTTGACAATAATATTGTAGAGAAAAGAAAAAGAATAAAAGTAGGTCTTGGACAAAAATGTTGGCTATTAATTATCATTATTGTGCAGTTACATTCTTGTGTGATTCTTGTCCCCTTGGAGCCTTATTGTACAGATCTGTGAGGCTAAGTATTTCCTCTTCCATAAAACAGAACTTACATGAGTTTTCATCTCATTCCCCAGCATAAAGTTGTCACTAGAAATGAAATATTAGCAAAACAAAACTCCACCTCTTCCTGAATTTCCAGAATTTCTCTACAGAGGTAGAATGAGGCTAACAGTTGGACAGTCAGAATTCTCTGCAAATTCTAAACTACCTTGAGGAAAAAGTTGTGTTCACATACTGCTTTATGGGTTTGTGCGTGTATAAGATATGTAACTGCATCATAATTAACTTATTGTGATTTATTTGTTGTACACAACATTGTGATGAATATTCTAGTACCATAAACTTTGGGGGAAGGATGGAAGTGATGCACAACAGTTTTGTAAAAGATCCTAAACCTTGTTTACATTATAAGATGAAGAGAAAGGAGAAATATTCTATAGTGAAATACTGAGGTACTCTTCTAGCTTCATTGTTTTAAAGTAGGGAAATTATAGGAATAAAAAAACTCTTGAACTGAGTGCTTTTAGTTGAAAATAAAGTCAGACTTCATTCTA
Organism: Athene cunicularia; assembly: GCF_003259725.1. Taxonomy (NCBI): domain Eukaryota; kingdom Metazoa; phylum Chordata; class Aves; order Strigiformes; family Strigidae; genus Athene; species Athene cunicularia. The sequence continues at coordinate 31,973,975 of NW_020799097.1, forward strand.
ATCAACTTCAAACATCACTTGAAGATATACAAGCTAGCAGCTTTGGCATGTCCACTTAATTTCTCAAGTTTATCTTGGGAATTGGAGATCATAAATAAACTTCATTAATTCATTTCTGGAAATCTGGACATTTTTTGAAAACATGATTCTCAGGGGTCCTCAGTTTCCTCTTATTGGGGCAATAAATACATGTAATTGATTCTAAATAATGAGTTCAGAATTTGATCAAAGATATAGCTCAAGCTGAAGCAACACCTGAGTCCAAGTAATTTAAAAGGTTAAGAATTTAATATTTTAATATTTCAAACTCTTAAATAAACTAAATATAAATTCATTAGGTTTGCGATACCCTGTAAGAATATGAAGTATTACATTCAAATTTTTTAATTTACAAGGTAGAACTCTTCAGTGCTCTTTGCTGAATACTTTGAAACCGATTTCATATTTCTTGTTGCTGTAATGGAAATCAGATAGCTTCCTCAAAGTAATTTTTTTTTAAATTTGTGTTCCAAGGTGACTCATAAAGTAAAGGAGGGGGGCACTGTTCTAAGTACAGAGCTGTTATTTGAAGGCTTTATGATTATAGTATACATTAATCAGATATAAAGGCCCCAAAGAGTCTGAAACAGTCTGTGATTCTGTATGTGACTGCAAAGGCAGATCCTTGCGCTGAGTTCAGAAGGAAGGCTCACAAGTTGAAACTATTTTCAAAACACCCAAAGCTCCTGTGCCTGGTCAGGGGACAGGGCAAGAGAGAGGTGAGAGAAGGGGCTTTGAAGGGTTTTGAAAAGCTGAGCCAGACACACAGAGGAAGCTGCACAGGGCTGGTTCTTACAATACAGTGAGCATAAGGCCTTCAGCTATATTTAGTCCCCTTTCCCTTCCCTTCCTTCCCTTCCCCTCCCCCTTCAGTGCCTCTATTTGTATTGCAGTTGTAGAGTAAGTTGTCATTCATTTAATGTAGCTTTTATTTCTTTTTTCTTATGGCATCCTCACTTAACAAGATAAATTACTTCTCATAGAACACCGTAGTTAAATATAACTATGCTTAAGTAGTGCTGACTTAACCTCTTTTCCAGATGATTCAGCCTTTGTATGGAGGAATGGGATTAATATTTATTGTTTGCATTTTTTCTCTCACCTGAATATAACATTATCCTGAAATAAATTATTATGAATAACCTATTTTTATTATTAGAAATTAATGCTTTGTCTTGACATCTGGCTCTTTGGCTTTAGTTTTACTTCTATAGAATAATGGAGGATGAAAATAACACTGAATGTTACATTTGTTTAATGTTTGTATTTTCAGGGTTTGCCAGGGCTGGATGGTCCCCAAGGTCCACCTGGCAAAGAAGGTCAAAGGGTGAGTAAACTTAGTGAACAACTGGTGAATGTGCTAACTGACCTTGATGTGTGACTTCTTTCTAAGCACTAATAAAAACCAAAAAGGTAGCAGCTGAGCATGAAGCATGCTGACAACAAACTGAGCTTTGACACTTGAGGTTTCTCTTCAGTTGAAGGAGATTTAACAATTTCAACCATCTAAAGTGTTTTGATGACTGGCAGCACAGATGTAGATATTGTCATTTGTGCAACATGTTTCTGCTGTAATTTTAAGTGAAAGAATATTAAAATTGCTCAGAAGTTTCCATTTTGCTGTGGGGATAGACCATACCTTACTGTGTCTAAAACATATAAAAATATGAATTTAGAATCATTGTCTAAAATATTAACAGAAACCAGTACCACTGACCCAAGTTTTGTTGTAGTTACTTTACGCAAGTGTCAGAACCTAACATATATATATATATACACACACACACACACACACACGAAGAAAGGAGCTACATTAAGGCAGGGGTGGTGGGGTGGTGGTGGTGATTATGCTCAAGACATGAAATAAATCTTTGGTTATTCAGAGTTTTAATATAATGAAGTAACTGACAGACTGTTTCCTGTTGCGTTTTTGTTTTCCCTGACTTTGATGTTTGGTAGTTCAGTAACGGATAGCAAATATTTATGATTGTGCTATTGCAAGAAATAATCCAGTTTTAAGAGTTTATAATTTACTCTGCTCCTAGAAGTTTGGGAAGGTATTCAGACGCAAACATTTCAATATTTTTATGAATTAAATTGTGCCCAGTTTGTGGTTTGAAGTTGGGACTCTCAATAATTCTTGGTTTGTTTAGGCATCTTGATAATATCTCAGTTAAATTATCTCAAGTGGAAGGACTTGGTATTACTCATCACTGATCTCAGTCAACTACAGTGAATTATTAAAGGCCAGCTTGGTAATTCCAGTAATAATAATGATAATAACAGAAGACCAGTTCTTGAACAAAATTACTAATGGCATGTAAGCCCCAAAGCTATGTTTTATATTGGGTTTTAAGTTACAAAAATAGTATTAAATTTCACTTCAGTTGGACATGAAAATTTGAAAGCTGAGGTTATTTAAGTTTCATGTTAAGGACTGAGAAAAGGTAGTGTAGTAGGGAAGAATCAAAAGTTATGTGTTAAATATGCTATTAAAGCATATTTAATAGCATATTAACATGGTATTAAGGATTTTATAATTACTAGGACTCTTACTCTTGGGCAATTAAATATCCAAGATACTGAAAAGCTATGGATATGCAGTTTTAGCGTATTTTAGAGTGTTTTTCTGTGGAGTATTGAATCTGCAGAAACAGTTTATTAGTTCTTTAAGAACAGTTATAAATATGGCTGTGTTTTACAAACATCACTCTTTGAACTTCTTAATTTTTTGAGGCAAAGATTCAGAGTTAACACACTGTGGATAATTTTTATTTTTTTTTTTTCCATTTTGCAGTGGGAATTAGGGGGTTGATACATTCATCATGGATATTTTCTATTTGCACATAAAATTGAACTGCTGTCTCACTCCAACATCTATAAAAACAGGAGTGCTGATTGTTTTATCTCAGCCATGCACACAGTTGCCTTGAGCCAAACAATGGGAACAGAAGACTGTAGACCCTCAGCATCTGTCTTTAGCTTTTTACCAGTAAGATGCTCACAATACTCTTTCTGCTTGCAACCCCGCCCAAGCATTAATAACATAGTTTGCAATCTTAATTCAAATCCCATGTGCATTTGCATTTCCAATACATTTCATTACACAAGAACATACTGTTTGTAACAAGATTTCTGCTCTGTTTAATGGCAGTCAGGACAGTGCACATCTAATGGCTATTAAATATTCCTTTTTATTTAATTATAGATGTCATGTTCCTCTGTTCTACTTCCAACAGATCCTCTTAAGTTTTATGAAGTTACTGACTTTCTCATCGACTGTCTTTTGAAGATTAAAGCATAATATTGACTGTGTGACTAACTGATAATTTTTCTTCGGCATTGTTCAGACCTAAAAGTGATATTGTGTCTGTTTTGCAGACTGGAATTTTTACATACTAGGGAAAAAAAAAAATAAAAAAATCCAAAGTATCCATTCAGTATGGTTGCCACACTTTGAGAACCTGAATTTTTAAAAAATTTTCCACTTGCATTGTTCTTGTTATATTCAAAGTTTTAATTCCCACTTAACCTTAGCAGCATTTTGAAGTGTTCAACTCCTTTGAAAATTAGACTTAGATTAATAATTAGTTGAGAGGAGAATCATTAAGTGTGTAAATTAGAGACCTCTCAACACACATTAAAGCAAGATATAAGGAGCTGAGGAAAATTAACAGTGTTAATGGTGATATTGTAACTCAAAGAAACATGTAGAAGGCTCATGTAGAAGAGCTAGTGACTTAGGTAAATGATAATACAAAATGAGATAGAAAGGGAAGAAAAAAAGCCATGCCAGTGGATTTCTTCCCTCTTTGAACTGGGCAGAGCCATGCATTTTCATTTTCTGAGTGTTTTAAGTGGGATTTTACCAAGATCAGAATTTAATATTAGAACTACTAAGAAACACCAAAGGTTAGAATTAATATTAGAACTACTAAGAAACACCCTGTCCCAGAGTGGCACCTATCCCCCTGTGTTCACTATAGAGGGAATTAGGACAAATATACCCCTATTAAGAGGAATACGTCTGCATAGTAGTATTTTCTTCACCTTACAGGGATAATCTGCATCAAAAACCATATAGTAAAAATACATATAAGAACTATTTTGGTAATAGAATAAAGATTAACAGAATTGTTCAAAGTTATGCCAATCTTAAAATACTTACTGACATACATGTGGAACTGGTTTACAAGCACAAATTTACAACATCACTGAATTAAATGATGACTACAGGTAATTTATTTCAAGAGCAAAGGGGAATCAATATATTATTTCAAACAAAGTGGTAACAGCTTTTGTCCAATGGATATACTGTAGAAAGAGTTATGTGGTATCACTTGAGCCAACACACAATTATTAAAATAATAAATATGTCACTTTCTGTGGCTTGGTGATCAATGAATTACTACTATATGATCATGCTGGGATATGATCTTGCTCCTACGTCAAAGAGCGGGTTAGGTTCTTACATGTTTAAATGATGGTACGCAAATGTGTCAACCATGGAACTTGTTGACAGAAGTGTGTGAAGTGTCTTGTGTCTGAGTTGGTCTCCCTGGATACTTTCCAGATATCCCAAAGGATGTAAGAGTTTGCAGAAAACAGCATACACTAATGTGACATGTTTACAGAAATGTGCTGTAGGGAGTTTTCATTCAGAATGAGAGGGGAAACCCTGAAAGCTCTTTTGACTAGATCTGTGCAGCATTAAAGGATCCCTTGTCAGGATGCATGCTCATTTTGTGGCTTTTCTTAAGAAAGGTTCCAAAATCACTAAAAATTTGAAGCAGTGCAGTCCTGGAGAACTAGTGTGAAAGAAACTACTTAATATTTATTGTAGCTGTACCAAAAAAAAAAAAAAAAAAAGAAATCGTATCTACATGATAATCTGGCCATATCCAGAGGCCACACAGTGAACTTATTTCTGATTCTTCAACGAACATATACAATACTCATTTAAAGGTCATCTTTGTTGTGGCATTCCTTGAGTGAACTTAGTTAAATTTTGTGTGAGCGTGTACTTCCCTTGTTTCTCCTTTTGCTATGGTACCCACTTCCACTCACATGTGTTAGCCAGCACTGTGTTTTCCTGTGGGTGCAAGGAGTCCTCAAACATTTGCTGTTCTTACAAAAGGCCATTGTTTCTTCTTGCTCTACCACAGTGATTTTGTATAATTTTTTAGGTTTTTTTATCTTTAGTGGAGTGGTTTATGTTAGACATGAGACCTTGCTAAGTAGGAGCCTTTGTTTTTAGTTCTGGTCACTGGGAGAAGTGGGCCAGTGGAAACAGCTACTCGATCCCTTTTCCTCATTCATATATGAGAAACATTAGACCATTCTGTGGGCACTACGTTCATATGTAATTTTTCAGTGTCCCTCTTCTTGGCTTCAGGCATTCAGACAGCATGTTGCTGTTGCAGCAACTTGATACTATTACACCAGTGCTCAGAATGACATCAGGAGCTTCACGGGGTAATTAGATGTGACTCATAAAAGTCCCCGTTCCAATATTACTGACCAACAAAAAATAGAAAGATTGGGTGCTAACCTAGCATTGCATGGAATTTAAACCACAGTGGACAACTACGCCATCTTTCTGGCTCCATGTGTTATGCAGGACTTCATTATTTTTCTTAATATTCCTGCACTTTAGTTAAGTGTATCTTTCACAGAAGTACAGTTCCCACCTGACAGTTCCCACATGAACAACAGAGACTTCACAAGTGTCCTTGATTTCTTTGTTCCAGTGTTTCTTGTCAATTCCAGGTTTCAGAATGTGTTTTTTATTTTACACTTCAGCATACAGCTTAAGCCTCCAGCAACTGTTTTTTTTAATGTCTGCTTTACATTAAAGAAATATTTAAAGCTTTTCCTCTGTAATCAAATCACCATTCCGTCTATTTAAAAAAAAAATAAAATTCAACTAAGGTCCTTCAGATCCCCAGGTAAAGAGTTTTCTGAAGTCTTCAAATAATTTTGTCATGTTGCTGTACTTTCTTAAAAATTTCTACTACTTTTAATTACAGACTGCATGGAGTTTCCAGACTCTGCTTTTACTGTGTTAAATGCAGTGAAGTGAAATTTATATTTCCAAAATACAATTGCAAAGGTTTTGGAAATTAATGCTTAATTTCAGTTGGATGTCTATGTAGCAGGGATTTTCCCTGAACTTGATGCATTCTTAATCAATACGACCTTTTCTGAAAAACGTTCTAATTTTATAATATAATATTTCAGTGAATTCAGAAAACTCTCTTAATGCAGAGCATCAAAGCAACTTTGTTAGACAGCTATACTGTGAAATCTAGAAATGGTCATTTTTCATTCTTAGTTGGCCTGTAGAAGAGCCAAGCTGAGCACACAGCTGACATACACAGCAGTTTGTGCAGCAGTTTCTGCTTCTTTGAGATCATCTTGATACCTTCTTGAGCTTCTGGGCACTTTTTCTGGGATTTGGGCACTTCTGGGAAACCTATGAGGAAATTGAAGGGTGCCTGCTGCTGCCAGGTAAGACTAAGGTAAGGGTAGCTTTGGCAGCTTCTGATGAACTCCATCAGCTTTCCTTGATCAACAGGTGCCTGCAGCCTTTGTTGTAGCTGACCCCTGACTGAGGAGGGTCGAGCATGCTTTTAGCCCATGCCAAGGAAGAGGACTATATAACAGCCAGGTGATGCAGCAGTTCATGCAGCAGTAACAGAAGCAGCCAGTAGATGTGCAGCAGTTTGCACAGCAGTTCATGCAGACGGGCACAAAGAAGATGCCAGCAAACTTCCTCTGTCAAGCATACGCATTCTTAAAGATGATAGTCACAAGGCACAGGAGCCACATGCTACTGTAGTAACTGTTTGCTGCTGGACTCTTGCACCCAGGCAGCTTCAGAACAGCTGTTTAAGTCCATGCGGTCTGATGGGTTGCATCCACAAGTGCAGAGGGAGCTGACTGATGTCACTCTTGGTTATCACTGAATGGTCATGGTGACTGGGAGAGGTTGCTGAAGGCTGTAAGAGAGCAAATATCACTTCTGTCTTCAGGAAGCAAGATCAAACATCCCTGGCAGTGCGATAGATGAAATCCTCCTCGGAACCATTTCCAGACACATGAAGGACAAGAAGGTGGTTGAGATAGTCTGCATAGATTTATGAAGGGCAATTTATGCTTGACCAACTACATTGTCTTCTACAATGAGGTGACTAGCTTGGTGGATGAGAGGTGAGCAGTGGGTGTTGTGGACCTCAACGTTAGCAAGCCTTTGGCACTGTCTCCCATAACTTCATCTCATCAACTTCATACACAAGCTGGCAAACTACAGGTTAGATAAGTGTACAGTGAGATGGATTGAAAACTAGCTGAACAACTGGGCCTAGAAGGTTGTGATCAGCGGCACAAAGTCCAGTTGCAGACGAGTCACTTGGGGTGTACCCCAGGGCTCAGTGCTGGAGCCAGTGCTGTCCAGTATCTTCACTAACAATCTGGACAATGGGGCAGAACGTAGCACAGAACTGGGGCAAGAGGAATCTCATTAAGTGCAACAAGGGGAAATGCAAAATCCTGCATCTAGGTAGGAATAACACCAGGTATCAGTATACGTTGGAAGCAAACTGTGTGGGAGGAAGCTTTGTGGAGAAGGTGGTGCTGGACAACAGGGAGACCATGAGCCAGCAACGCAACCTCATGGCAAAAAAAAGGCCAACAATATCTGTGCTGCATTTGGAAGAGCATTGTCAGCAGGCCAGGGGAGATATCTTTCCTCTTTGTTCAGCGCTGATGAGGCCACGTCAAGGAAGACATGGACTTACTGAAGTGGATCTAGGACAGGGCCACCAAGCAAATTAAAGGAACTGGAGCATCAGGCATAAAATGAGTCTGAGAGATCTAGGACTCTTCAGCCTGGAGAAGCAAAAGCTCGAGGGGGATCTTATCAGTCTGTATAAATACCTGTTATGTGGGAATGAAGAAGAGGAAGACAGATTCTCCTCAGTAGTAGCCAGTGACAGAACAAGAGGCAAGGGGCATGAATTAAAAAACAGGACATTCCATCTGAACACAAGAAAACACTTTTTTATTGTGAAGGTGGTCAAATACTGATACAGATTGCCCAGAGAGGTTGTGGAGTCTCCATCTGTGGAGATATTACAAAGTTGGGTAGACACAGTCCTGGACAACTGATTCTGCTTGAAGAGGGAGATTGTACTAGATGACCTCAAGAGGTCCCTTCCAACCCAGATGATTCTGTGATTTTTATTTTAGCTGTAGCTTTTTCTCAGTATAGCTGCCAACAACTGAATTAATAGGATTGTTTTTTAATGTTTCATATGCATTTAAACAGACTGATTCTCCACCATGGTGGTTTCCCTGGTTCCGGTGATGAATTCATTTCAAACATTTTAAAACCTTTCTACACTACCACAGCCATATTCTTGACTCTCTATTCCTGGGGAAGTTGCAGGTGTCTTAAAGTAAATATTTTTTAAACAACTTCCTTATTCCCAATTGTTGTGTTTATAGTACCAAACAGTTCACTTAAGAGGAAGTTATTTTAGCATTATCTTAGTAATAAATTAAACAACCCATAAAACTGAGAGTTCTTTGGGTTGTCACATCTAGTGTTTCAGCATTGGCTTCACTAAAATGATGTGTTTGGAGGGACCTTGTGAAATTGCAATACTTGCTTTCTGTTAATACTCAGTTTACTCTCTGAGATTACAAGTTTTTCTAATCAAGTATGACTAAAATTATTATTGCACAGTGGAAAATCTTTCTAAGTAAATAAATGGGTGGGGAGCTGTTAGATTTTTTTTCTTAACATAATCATTTAGAGTGACTTCAAAATTAATTTAAATTCAGATTGCATTTGTCTGGTTTATAGAACTTAAATATTTCTTTGACATAATTTGTTTTCTAGTTCAGTGAGTAAATGCTGTACTCAATCAATTGTAAAACAAGCTTTACAGGGCGATGATAATTACTGTATAGTAGGTCAGGCTTCTTGCACAGTGCAAACAATATTATTCACATCTACAGCTCTGGAGTTTCAGAATCTTTTTTAATCTTCTCAGTCCTTCTTGACTTTGATGTAAGTTGCTTTATATATGCAAAGCTCCAGTCAGATTTTATCAGTATTGTACATTCCTTCACTCAGGTATTTAACAGTCTAAAAATGGTTAATGTAAAAGAGGGAGATAATTTTCAGATTTTCTACCAGAATGTCTCTACCTTAAAAGCAAAGTAGATAACCAGTAAGGAAGGATGCAACTTAAATATATATACACTTTTCCCACTTTGGTATTTCAAAACAAGATGATAAATTAGAATGTTGAAGACAGGTTTGTCAATTAGAAGATAGTTCTATCATTGTAAATTAGAAAATATTTCATTTTTTCATTTCTTTGACATTTTCCATTGACAAACTTAAAATGTAACTTTTAGTGAAATGACAGAAATTATTTCACTGTTAAGATCTTGTTTAGAATTTTCAGGCTTCCAAATACTCTTGTTATCAATGTTTCTTTTAATGTCTCTTTGCAAAAGGTATAGCAACATGAGAGAATAGGAAATTATTTCTCATAATTAAAAATTAAGGTGTTCATTATAAAAATACCTAATGTAGTTGAAAAATATTTCTACAAGCAATTTTGAATTTAAAAGGCACTTTTGTGAATACACTTGAAAAACTGTGATGGATTTTCTTTAGGGATTTGTTGGCAAAATAGGTCATAGCATTTCACTTCTTGACACTGCTCTGCCTGTGTAGACTTTTTTTGATGTTTGTTAAATGCATTTGAATAATATATAATCTGACTAGGCACTGCTTTTTGGCATTTTATTAATATCAAAATTAAGAAACTAGAGTTTATTGAAAATCATTTCTAAAATTGGAAAGCCAAGGTTGAGTGCAAGAATGCTTTTGCATCATCACGGAGCTCCCTAGTGACTTTTCTTCCAAAACAGGGGATTAGGATCCAAGTGCTCTATTCTGTGAGCCGTGTTTCTGTGAAAGGCTTTAATGGGATATGAGGGACAGACTTTCACTTGTTTTCTTCAAACAGCTTAGTTTCTTGCCTTTTGGCCTTATTTCCTGTGAGTTTATTCAGGTTTCACATTTAATACAGAGGTTAATTTGTAATACACGGGTTACCATAATACATCCTCAAGGCCAAGGTTAATAGGATTGAAGAAGGAATTGTACATTCAAGTTCTAATGCTGTATTACTGAAGTTAAAAAGGTTTCATTGACTGCAACATAGATTTCCAATTTAGGAAAGAGAATATCCAAACTATAAGATTTCTAAGGATAAACAAAAGACTTGTCCAGTTGTGACACTACTGAAGTTAGTGACAGAACTCTTATTAACAGCAGTTGTGCAGTCAGGTGGTTAAATGTCAAAGGCCTCTTTAAAAATCAAAAAAATTTTGGTTAAATGCATGATGGAAAATAATGACTCTGTATTCAGGCTATACATTTGTTGTAGATTTGTAATCTTCACTCTGTGATCTGTAAAATAGTTGATAGGGATCCTGGAGAACCATCTGTCCCACAAGCAGTTGGTAGATATTGAGTCACTGTTGAGTAACTGGGTTGGATGGCCGATTGCTCTGATTTTTGTGATTAATTCTGATCTTCTGTTTCCAATTAGCTAGAATGGCAGTCTGGAAAGCTTTTTCTGGGAAAACGTAGAGCAGAGGACTGTTAACCAGCTTTGGGCTGGGCTGGGTTTCCCCAGGGTAGAGTTGGTTGAAGCTTTGCAAGCTCAGACAGAACTACCAGGCTGTGACTACAGACAGAGAGGAAAAACTGGGTTTAAAAGTTTATATGGTCTGGGTGTATCGGCTTAGAGGACTGAGACAAAGGAAAACCTCATTTCTGTACTCTGAATTTGTGTAGACACTGGGACTTGTCTGGTTACTTGGTGGCAAGCAACTTTGGGTATCGGGATAAACAGTTTTTAACTGCACAGAGCTCACTCACATGACTGCATTTAGGTGCCCAAGGGGCTGGCAGGGTGTCTGTGAGTTGGGTGCTCTGAGACAAGGGTCTTTACTTTCTACCTGCCTCCTGCTTTGGGTATATCTGTCCCTTTGTCAGTCTGGTTTTGAGGATTATTCAAGAGAATTTTAGTTAAGATTGGCAAATGAGTTACATAAGCCTCATTAATCTTGCATAATAACTACAGTAGTTAAGACTTTAAGGACCAGCTTCCTACTTTCTCTAGAACTAGTTCCTGTTTTGAAATATGATGATGTGTTTCAGGAACTGCTAATTAGCAGTTTCCCTTGAAAATTCCCGCAGGCTTATTCCAACAACTTTTCCATCATGCTCAAGTGTAGGTTCTTAAAATTATTTATTCCATAAATCATGTCAGCATACCTAGATAACTCTGTTCAATTTTATCCTAAAATAATCCGCAGGTTAATTTTAGACAGTAGGATTAACCATCTTCTTTTCTATCGTTAGAGATATGTGAATATATGGATGCAACATGATACAGCAGAGGATTACAATATATACTTTGAATTCTTGCACTGTGTGTTGGACCAGCAGTGCTGCCCAGGGGCGGCACTCGGAATCAGAGCACAAGTTTATGGAAGGATGCTCAGAGCCTCTCTTCTGAACAGCTTTCCATCTAATGTAAGGCAGAGCTTGTCAAGTCATTTTGATTAACAGAAGAGGAAAAGGAAGAGAGGAATAAAGAGTGCAGTTGACCGCATACTTCAGCTAGGCACTCAGCTGGGGTTTGATGAAGCATACCATTTCTCATCTATTTTATTTTTAATATTTTGTCTTTTTTGCCCCTAACCAAGCAGTTGCTATTTGAATGATATGAGCATGTATCATAGCTGAAGTTTGTCCTGTGGAAAAGAGGAAAGTAGTCAACTGTCCAAATCAGTTGAGGGCAAGCGTTTCATGAGTCAAGGGGACAGGATACAATATCAGTAACATTTAGACAACTTCTCATCCCACTGATTGCCCACAAAAATGTATGCAGCACAAAGGAAATAACCAGGAACAGTTTTTCTTTAGGTGTTATTCTAAGTAGCATTAGAAAACTTGTTGGCACCACTTAATCTTGTTGAAGTTAGTGTAGGTGATACATTTCATTTTTTTTAGTTAAAGGAAGAATGTCGTGCCTAGAACATTTACTTATTTTTTGAGTGGTTTTATAACCTCAATATTTGCTCAGTGAACCCAACTAAATAAAAGTAATGGACCTCCTGTGCCAGATGCCTGCCCCATGCACAGTGGTACAGCAGCGAGTACAGCTGTCATGGGGCTGCCAAGAGCCGCTTCTGAGAAGGAGATGGGAACTGTGGCTCTCTGCTAAGCCCACTCTATAAACCAGTGAGGACACCGAGATGTTTTTCAATTCTTTTTTCTTGCCAGAAGGAAGACTCAGAATCAAATTGTAAATATTCAGTCATACATAGTCTGGCCCATGGTCTGCTCAAGGCAAGGCCATAGTAGGCTTATCCAAAAAATATCATTGTATTTGTTTTAATTATCCTAAACAAAAACATAAACTACTTTACTTGTATTCTTACTGCAGTATATATTTTAATTTTTTTCCATACTGATGCTGGGAAGTTGCAGAGAAGCAGGAGTGCTGGCAAGTAGGTGGAGCTGTGTGTATTCCTAACATTTAAATCTTTGTATCTGAAAAGCATTTCAGAAAGGTAGTCTTTTATGTATTTCTGTGTTAAAATATCAGATAGTTTCAGAGGGTGATATAGGGAAGAAAAGGACTCTTGTTCCTCTAGCAAAAGGTGATGTTTCATACTAATCTGTGTGATTGTTCTATAGGTTTTTTGTATACATGGCACGTAGTATAATGACTAATAATTTAACAATTGGATAAAAGGTAGGGCAAGTGTTTCTTCTGTGTTTCACCAGGTATGTGTTCTGGTAAGTAATAAATGACAGTGAAAGCTGACTACCACCCATTTCTTTTTTAACTGATTTTCAGCAAGTTTGTCAAGTTTTGGCTTTGCAATATGTCATAAATCACATTTTAGATCGTCTTGTAAATAGAGATAAAATTGCCTTCCCAATATATTCCATGTTTTCCTGTGTAATTAACACCTCATTCACAGCTGTGTCTGCCAGTCAGAGCCCTGCCTTCTTCCCTCTGACACTTCCTTGATACTTTGTTTAGACTGCTGAGATTTTAAGTGTCATCCTCAGGATACTTTAAATAAGTCCAAACAGGAAAAGGAAGGTGCTTCAAGAAGTCAACAGTACGGATCATTATAACTCAGAAGGACTATTTAAAAAGTATGAAGCAATTTATCTTTGTTTATTACTTACATCATTACCTCTCAATCTGTTTTTCATACTTTCTAAGGAAAATTTACTGTTTTTCAAAAAAGTCAGGAAATGCTAGTTTCCATGTGGATTTCTGCAGAAGAGATCAGTCCAAAAGTCCAGATCTAGCTAACAACAGGCCCCTTTTCTTGTGCACGTGTGCCTTTCCCAGTACTGTGCCTTCTGTCAGGCCTGGCAAGCTACTCCGTTGCCCAGTGAATTGCATCAGTGAACTGATCAGTCAAAAACAACCCTACTTTTTTGTGGGCCATCCTCAGCCCAAATGAGTTCCCAGCTCTGGCTCGTTCTAGAGCTGCGTGGACAGTGTTATCAACATAGCAGAGAACATGCTGGGGGTGGGTGGTAAGGGGCAATATAGCTTTGAGACCAGTATAGGCACCTAGTACTGTGTTTTGGTTCTGAAAATTTACCCTGAGCTACCCCAGTTACAGCCCTGCATGTGTGACTACTGGCAGGATTAAACAGCTCAGCACATAACATATGTCTCAGCTAGTTAAGACCCAGGAATTTGGCACTCCAAATATGCTGAGGTGTTTGTTTTTTTTTCACGCTGCCCTTAAAACACACTGACTGACTGCGGACCTTCATAAAATCATGGTGACAGTGTACATGTTATGTGGCAGAGCCCAGTGGATGAAACACATCCCCCCAACCCCTGTTCACTTCTTTCTTCAGCTTGAAGGGCTCCTGCTTCACAGGAGAGTCCCTGACATCTAGGCAAGAGATTACCCTGATGAGCTGCAGGGTGTGAGGAAGAGGGATTTTTCACCCTCATCTTGTTTCCTCTCAGCATAGACCAAGATTAATGAAAGGCAGAGCATGAGAATGGTTTCCTACAGATCAAGGCTTTCCCCTGTAAAGACCAAAGCTGATATTTCACTTTTCTGTTCCTTAGGTTACTTCTACAATTTGTATAAGATCATCATTTAATAAAATACAGATGTGGGCTTAGAAGTAGGGAGCACAGTTTACAGAAATATACCCCTATGTGTTAATTGCGAGCTGTCAGCAACCATTTTCATTTTTTAACTTCTCAAGCCAAGATTTCACCAGGACATCTCCCTAAATGCTTTTTGTTAATTTATGTTTTAAATATGCAAGGGAAAAATTTTGTCTTAATGAACTTTTTTTTTTTTTTTCAATCACACCTAGATATTAGTTGTTCTCAGCTATTTTTTTCTAAAAAAAAGTGTATCAGATTTCAGCTTGGCAATAAAGATGTAAATTACTGTAAATTACTTCCATTTTTATGTTGATCTGCCTGAAAAAAAAGCATATGTGAAACCAGTTGTTTAGTCGAGCTCTGTACTAAAAAATTGTAATAGTTGCATGTGCATGTTTTTTAGAATAGAATCCAAGTGGAAAGTCTCCCATTAACTTAAGTAGATTTTTATGGACCTTAAGTTTTAATGCAAATGATTCTGCATGTACATTATATACACAGATGGTAGTAATTGTACAAGGAAGGTGAATTGGTTTTGCAAATAAATCTCTGACTTTCCTGCTTGTTATCACATCCTGGAAAAGAAGGGTATGGGTGTTTGTTAATTGGATTATACTGCACATATGTACTTACTGTGCAAGTCAGGGTGACTGCTGCAGCACATTTTAATATTCCAAGGTCTGGCATATTCAGATAAAATATAATTTCTTCACACCTCATCAAAATGCTCTGTTTATAGCCCTAGCAATGTGCACTTGCATTTGAGACATAGCTTTAACATGTGACAGTAAATGTTACAGTGATACAAATATAGTTTGTCATAATTATTAAAAACAATCTTAAAAGTACCGAAATTCGATAGTGTTGCAGTGACTGATACAGAGTACTCATTTTGAATACTTTTTGTATTTTTTGCTAATAAGCAAGGCAATAAATCTTTTGTTTTTTCCAAATCAGTCAGTAGCCGTAGCATTCATAAATGTCTGCTGTTCTTTTTTTTGTTTCCAGGGAAGACGAGGAAAACCAGGCCTCCCAGGAAAACCAGGGCCACCAGGACCTCCTGTGAGTAACTAACAAGGGGAATGGGAATTTTTCACTCTATCCTGGAACTTTGTTAGCTTTTTTGTAGCAGGTTACTTGATCATAATTATAGTTGAAAACATCTGTGTTTACTGTGCTGTATCAAACAGCTACTATTGCTAGCCTTTTGATATAGCAAAGGTAAAAGGGCTGGGTCCACAAATACGAGAGACTACACAAGAGGGAAAGAACAAGATGCAAACTTCAGCAGAGGAAGCAGAAATTGCCTGGCATTTCAAATAAAGACTGGCCATGTATGCTAAATGTGAATACTGTACATTCATTCACTTTGCAAAACGCATGATGCTCTGTAGAAGATGGGATCATTTCTGTCTCAGAGGGGTAATTTGAAAGATGAAGGACTGTGTGAACCATGTGCCAACTGTCTAAATGGCGGGAGGATTATACCCAGCACTGGAATGAGCACTCAGCTGTAGTTCAGATGAGTTTACTGAAGAATTAAAAAGATTAATAAATACACAACTCTATGAAAGGATTTGTAATATGAAGAACTAAAGTATTTAGCTCATATCTAAGAGGTTTGGGATTTTTTTTTTTATTTTTTTAAGTAATACATGATTTCAAATTTGAAGTCCGACATGTATGCATATTGGTCTAGAGTGAATGCAGCCTTCCTTTGGTAGAGGAAGACTTGGTCATATTTGTAAAATTCCCTATATATTGTGTTGTAAAAATGCTGTCGTAGACAAATACAAAAGAGCTATTTGTGGATTAAGTAAACTTCTACTGCTTTACATTCTTAATGTCAAACAAGGATTTTATAAATCCTTTTTCTGCTTACCTGAAATAGGTAAATGACAGTAGTTTATGCATCAGAACATTTGATTCATATGCAAGGGAAAACTTGATTGTAGAGAAGAGAATAACATGCTGCTGCATGTAATACAGTGGCTAAAGTGAAATAGATGTCATTTATACTAATCTAAAACCAAAACTGCATCAATTTTACTTTTTTCCCTTTTTCCCTTGCAAAATGTGTTCAGAAAGAGGAGTTGCTTCCTCTTCTCCCCTGGATATATTCACATTGAACCATTGCTTATTTGAGTCTTTTGTACAGTTTGGGCTTCCCAGTGCTGAAGTGGTACTGCAGACTACAGGATTCCAAACAGTTGAAAGGAGTGATGCAGAATCTTTCATAATATAAATGCCAAAAATGACCTTTAAAAGGAAAGGGAAAAAAACAAAACAACAACAACAAACAAACAAACAAACAAAACACCACACCACCAAACCAAAACAAAGCATAACAGAGGTCCTAGTTAGACCTAATCTACTTAGCTTTTTCTGAACAAGTGAGAAGCTGCTTCTCTAGTACAGATTTCTGCCATCACAGATTTGCTGGCAGGTCAGGCTTGTGAAGATGTATGACAGACATACCAGAAATCTTGAGTGGAAGCTAAATTGTAGTTTTATTATTGAGACCTATTTCAGATTTTCTTACAGCAAATGGAAAGCTCAACTTGGTCAGCATGGCAGCATCCATACAAGGAGCTCTGTGGGGGTACGGTAGCCTAATGTTACATACAAAAAAGCATTCCTGAAGCCATTATGGCCTAAATATTAGTTAAAAGTCTTTCTTTCTGATATAACTATCTTGGGGCGGTCCTTACTTTGGATACAGCTACACCAGCATCTTGTATTCCTCTTCCAAGACTGAGAATATAATGCACAGAAAAAGCATACTCTAAAAGCAATAATGACTGCTAATGTGCATTGGCAATATCCTCATGTTTAAAGTGCTACAGTTTGTACATACAAAAGACTTAACGTGATCCATCATTCCTTCTCTCTTTTTCAAGTCTCAAACCATACTAAATTTTGCTGTATTGTGCTTCCAGTTACCCCTTCTCTTCTAATAGTAAGTAGTGGCAGCTTCCTTATCTACATGGATATATATGGAAAGACCTTTACTTTGGCCTTTCCAAAGTGTAACAGAACTATTACACCTGCAGGGTGGTTGCTGTTATGAGTTTGGCATATACAGGCTACAAAATGCTTAACAGGTTGACTGAACAGTTAAAAATTAAGACTCTCCAGTAAAGTAAGTTTGGGGTTTGGTTGATGTTTTGGAAGAATATGAAATTTGTGTTTGAGGAAAAGGAGCTTTATGTGTTTGAACTTAATAAATTTACCTAATTTATTTATCAGTTTATGCCATGACATTAATTTAGGTATTAGAACAGCAGGTGTTCACAGTAATGACAAAAAAAACCTGTGAGAAGGAAAGTTCTGCCTCCTTGAGGAAGAAGTGTGAACAGGATGCAATACTCAGGGGATTTGGTATAAAGGACAATCCTAAAAAAAGTGTGTGCAGGGAAGGATTGTGAGACCATATTCTGAACAGTCAGAAGGGCTTTACATTGGATACTACTAAGAGACATGAGTTTTGATTAATTAAAATAATAAATGTTTACCTACTTGTTGCATGATAGCATTTAAGACTTTTCTAGCCTGCTCAATACCTCTTCTTTTTTTCTTTTTTTTTTTTTTTCCCCAACCTAATTTCTGGTGGGTTTTTTCAATAAAATTTAGTTTTATAGTGAGTTTCTAGTCCCTTAACATCATCTGCCTATCTTTGGTTAAAAACCTGAATCGGTGTCAGAAATGTAGATTGATTGGCAGCTGGTGATGAAACTACTCAGGTAAAGTGAAGCTCTCTATGCAGCTTCTTCCTGGTATCCTTTCATGTCATTTTTCCCTTATCATAGAATCACAGAATGGTTTGGGTTGGAAGGGACCTTAAAAATCATCTAATTCCAACCCCCCTGCTATGGACAGAGAAACCTTTCTTTTATATCATTTTTTCCCTTTGGAGCAAATCCTGTACCCACAAAAGGTGAGGAGTCAATGAGGATTTTTATTGATGGGTTATAAAAAATATAAAAAGTGCAAGCCTACCCAGATGATGATCCTCCTTTGCGTATTTTTTAAGTTTATTAAATATTATACTTTTAAAGTGTTCCATTATTCCCTTCTGGTTCAGAATTCATGGTTTACATCCTTGCTGTCTGATGCTGGTTTTGAGTACTGTTCTGTTAGTTCAATACCGGAAAGCTGAGATGTGTGCTCACACTTGACACACTCCAGCAGGTAACAATTTATGCAGAAAACAAGGAATCCAAACGAGTTAAGTAGAACAGCAGCTCCCTCTAGTGCTTTTTGATCCTTTCCCCCCTTTTAAAGAACCGAGAGCGCAGTTTAAAGCTCCTGTTAAATACACTTATTCATTTCATTCTGTAAATTACGATTGTGAAATCAAAATCTCTATACCCTTCAAATATATTTAATAGATTTTCTTGCTTGCAGTTTCTTCTAAAGTCTTCTGAAAGAGATACTTTCACATGCTGTTATCCTGCTCAGCATGGCTCTTGCTGAAGTTGAAATGCTGATTTTATGAAACAAAAAGAAATACTATGATAGTAGGATGCTGTGAGGTTGCAAGTACAGCATTTTGATCTGACTGCAGAACTGAACTGAGCTGAGCTTTCTTCAGCTGTAGCTGCTAACAAAAATATCTACAGGACTTAGCAACACAGAAGGGGTTACCAGCAGTCCATAGTTTATTTTGCATATGTATAATCAAGGAATCACAGAATGGTTTGGGTTGAAGGGACCTTAAAGATCACCTAGTTCCAACCCCCTGCCATGGGCAGGGACACCTCCCACTAGCCCAGGTTGCTCAAAGCCCCGTCCAACCTGGCCTTGAACAGTGCCAGGGAGGGGGCAGCCACAGCTTCTCTGGGAAACCTGTGCCAGTGTCTCACCACCCTCACTAATCTAAACCTACCCTCTTTCAGTTTAAAACCATCCTTCATCCTATCACTGCACTCTCTGATAGAGTCCCTCCCCATTTTTTCAGTAGGCCCCCCTTTAAGTACCGGAAGGCTACTTTAAGGTCTCCCCAGAGCCTTCTCCAGGCTGAACAACCCCAACTCTCTCAGCCTGTCCTCATAGGGGAGGTGCTCCAGCCCCCTGATCATCTTCATGGCCTCCTCTGGACCCACTCCAACAGGTCCATGTCCTTCTTGTGTTGGGAGCCCCAGAGCTGAACACAGTACTCCAGGCGGGGTATCACGAGAGCAGAGTAGAGGGGGAGAATCACCTCCCTCAACCTGCTAGCCCAGTGTTATACCACCCAGACTGTGAGCCCAGAGAGTCATAAATGTTCTGTGATTCCCTCAGATTAAATTAAGGTAAAAGGACACCTTAATGTTCTACTTGAGATAGAAATGGCTTAAACTTGGAAAAGGATAATAAGCAATGTCATCTCGTACAAATCTATAAGATTTAAAAAAAAAAAAAAAAAAGGAAAGAGAAAGAAAGGAAAGACAGTCAAAGAAATATGGATCACAACCCCAGGTTCCAGCACTGTCTCAGGTCCAGTAATCTTGGTTGGTGGGTGCACTAAGTGATTTTCTTTCACCTTTAAGTTTATCTTATGAGCTGATTAGCACACTAGCCCAAGAGAAGCAGGTATTCCACAAACTCATTTCCATGAGAGACGAGCAAAAGGTGGGTTCTGTGCATGCATTGAGGTGCAATAAGTTGGTGGCCATGCTCGCCCTGATGACTTCTCCCCCAATTCCCACAAATTTTTGCTGACTTCATGCTTCTTGAGCAACCATTCAGCTTCTGAGGCAGGATACTCACCTCTTATCAGTCTTTATCACCTCTTTGGTTTTACACAATGGAGCCAGTGATTAGCAGTAGTTCCCCTCTTTGAGACTTACCTAAGGAGTCTGAGAATGCAACCCCAAGGGAGTGGGGATGTGCATCGTTCGATACACTGCACTTCCTTGGTCAGAGTTTCTTAGACTAATCACAAATGCCACAGCTTTTCCTTGAGTTTTTCTGTGTTGATGAATGTTTGAGGCATTAATTCTTTCAGTTCCTTACACCCAGGATACATAATGTAGTGGCTTTCTAGTTCCTGCACCATTTTTTTTTCAGTACTTAAAAGCAAATTTATGAAAGGTGTCTGAACTTAGTATTTATATGCTGTTGGTCTAAGGATGTACAGGCCCAGTTCTGCAGTCTTCACTGGGGCAAAATGCTCTTCTGGTCTTGGGTTGTAGAATTAATACCTGCCTGTTTTTGTGTGGAGTTCTGTTGGGAGGAGAGAATTCATTTTTCTGTTTGTCCTGCTTAGAAAATAGCTACATGATGTCTGGCACTGTGTTACATATTATGGTCAGTTGTGGGAGGTTTTGGGGTTGGGTATTTTTTTGTTCTATTTTTTATTTTTACTTTTACATGAATCAGCAACCAGGTAGGTAGGCTAGAGGACGGTAAAAGGAGTTTTACTGGTTTCTCCATTAAGGGTTAACTTTACCTTTTCTGTCCCAGTTTTCTGTGTCTCTACTGGAACTGTTATGACTGGAGGAATTCCATTTCTTAATAGTTCCCATTTTGGTGGGACATCAAATTGTTTTTAAAATAAAACGAGTGACAAGCTACAGTTGTGCTACAGACTTCCACCAGTATAACAGCGTTCTCTGGGGTGAGTCTGAGTATGATATCTGCACAGTGTTGACATTTGTCAGAAGGGAGTACTATCAGCACTGGTTTTTAAAGGTAAGAAACATGAGGACTACCTGATTTGTCCAAGTGCTATGTTGTCCAAGAAGCTGTTTGTGACTGAGCTGGGAAAGAAAATTTGGGTCTGCTAAATCAGATTGCAGTTAGTAAACTGCAGTCATGATTATTAGTCTTTTTACATCTGATATTTTCTACCAACACATCTGAAGTTAGCGTTTGCAACCAAAATAGATTTATTTCACAAATGCTATAGCCCTTGAAGCTCATAATTCAGTTCATCATTTAGCTTTGCAAAGGTATCTTTATCTTCACAACTGTTCTTGCCTAGAAGATTAGTTTAGTGTTACTCCTTAAAGTTGTAAATTAAAATAGGGTTTTATTTTTGTTTGTGTTGCATGTGAAGCAGTGGAGAAGTTCGCAGACTACTTGAATTTCTTCATTTAATTCCATACACTTTTGGTCTCTTGTTATACTCTGTATGTATGTAAGTGCCACCAAACTAGTTATCTTAAGTAGCCAGCAGTTTGCCTTGGAAATCTCATTTCCTCTGCCTCAGGAAATACTGACATTCCTCTACCAATATTTGAAGGTGAATGAATGTTATCAGTTAATTACAATAAACAGAAAATTAAAGCAATGATAAGTGAAAATTGACAGTAGTATTTCTAGTATTCCTGGACTTTCTGCTGCTTCTTAGAAGAATATTGGAAATGCTTACATGGTAGGATGGGAATGGCTGGCAAGGGTTGGTCATATTGCTTGTTTCTATGCATTTAGGTTTTTAAAGTCTGTATCAAAATGTAATTTATTTAATGTATTCTATTGTGGCAGATGTCATGCCTTCATCATTCTTTCCATTTGCTCTTTGAAATAGTTATACAATAATGCACATCTTTACTGATGTGTTTCATGCTTTTTTACATTATAGTAGTCAGAAAAACAGTATTTTATTTTAATGGGCCAGCACAAATCTGAAATAGATAGATAAAGTGATTACACTGAGTCACTTGCAATGTTGTGTTCTCTGAAACAGCCTGTTCTTGAGATGTAACCAGTGCAATTTGCTTGTTACACATTTTATTGCATGGACTGTGAGATTGGGTAGACCTTTTCAGCAGTCTCATCTTTGCAAAAGTGCAGACGAACTATAAAAGCTAAGAGAGAAAAATGTATTAAAACCCCCAGTAAATTCACAGTTTGCAGCTATTTCCTTTTAAGCACCTGTGTTTCTATTCCTGCTTTATCTATAGAAATAACATCTGAAACCTGTTTGTAATTTTGGAAAACAATTAGGACACATTTTCAGTTCTTTTCTTATTCATACAACTGAACTCTCTGTGGGCTTCACTTTTTTCAATTACACAACTTGATATTAAAAAAGAAAAAGGAAACACTGCTCAAGTGAGCTTCAAAGTGGCAGATGTGCAAAATTCTCATTCAAAAGCTAGGAATTGCCTGTACAATAATTCTTCAACTCCTGTTAATTTCATTGCTTCTCCATTTGCAAACCAATACTACTGTTTCTTTTTTTGTCTTTAGAGACTTTGGAGTGGATTATGCAGCTATATTAGTGGAGAGGAATAGTGTTGAAGGGAAGAAAGAGACTAAAGTTTAGGAAAACATTCTTGAATAAAAGTATTTTCTGTTGCTGTACACACATTTTATTAACTTTGTTTTAGAAAGAATGATAAAAAAAAAGTGTCAATTTATGAAAATGGAAAGATTAAAACCAGAGATGTAGTTTACCTCTGGTAACACAAAGGTTGTGGCATAGTCAAGCATGCAACTCAAACGCCTTCACTGCCCTAGTCATGAAAAAGTTCTGGGGTTCTTCTGAGGTTATGTTTGTTTTTCAAAACCGTGACATGTGCAAAGGCTTTTCATCCTGTCCAAAACTATTTATTTGATGTGCAAATAATATCTGACAGGTTGGCATTGGTGGCAGATACAGCATTCAACCCTTCCAGGGTTGTGTGGTTGCAGCAGTTTCATTCATGGAAAAACAGTAAATGAAACAACAAGGTGGCAAATGAGAAGTGAGAATAAATTCTTTTTCTAACTGCTTGCAGGATTACAGAATCCTGCAAGGATTCTGGATTCAGGGATTTGACACTGCAGGATTACAGTGTTGAAGTTGAGACATATGTAATAAGTAGGCAGTGTCATCACGGTTCAGTTCCAATTCTGGACTGCCATCTTTAATATGGATATTGAAGTGAAAGTTCTGCCATGAACTTCAGGAATCAGAGCTGAGTGAGCATCTCAGTCAAAACATTATTACTATATTTATATTATTTTTCAGTGTAAATTTGAAGGGACAGTTCACTTCCAAACTAAAATGAATGGAAAAATTTATGGCCTTATACCTCTTCCAGTGTTGGGTAACAAAGAGGAAGTGAAGCCCCTGTAATGTTTCATGTGGTTTCCAAATCTTGCTAATGTTGCCTAATATTTAAGTACCACTCTCTTTCTGTAACAATTTAATCACAGTAAAATACATAGGATCATATTACATAATTTAGTGATGATGTCTCAGAACACACCTGTCTTGTTTGGGTATGCTGCAGTAATGTTCTGCCTAGTCTCACTGATTTACCCATCAGTATTAATAACTTTTGCCTATTTGACTTTACCATCTTCCTAGGTTTTTTATACCTTCGGACTCCATGGGAACTTTGGGATTGCCTTTCTTTTAATAGTTAGTTTCTATCAGATTGAACTTTTTTTTTTTGTCCAAGGAAGTAGTCTGTTTGTTTAATCAAAATCATGGTTATGTTTCTCATCTTTTTGAAGTTCAGTATGTCAAGGGAAGTACCTTTACTAGTAAGGAGAGCCATCAGAGTTTCACAGAATGATCTTGTACCTCTGGAAAAACTTTGGGTTTTGCCATTCTGTGCACTCTTACAGAGCAAATGCATCATGCTGGCGGAGGCTTTGCTGTCAGAATGCAAATCATGACCTACCTCATTTAAATGCTTTGTCGGAACACTTCAAAATATGATTACATAGCAGCCAAAAGATACCAGGGGACATACATGTGAAATTATCAGATATGAGAGATGCCACCTATGACAAAATCATTGCTGTTTCTTTCAGCACCTTTTTCCTGAACTGCCTGATGGTTTATATATCCATCAGGAACTCTGAAGTAGTAAACAGTTGAGATCCACCTTAGAAAATTATAGTAGCTGAGTATTTATCTTATATTGACCTGAAATACATAGTATTTCAGTATTTTCTTTGGATCCCTAGCTGAAATCAGTGGATAGAAGGTTTTTCAATTTTCCTAGGAATATTTTAGTCTTGCTGCTGTACTGCTACAAATTTGACAGAAGTTCTTGTTATGCAAGTTTTAACCAGTTGAAAACAGTAATATTTTCATCTTAACCAGTTTGTATCTTGAGTGAGAAATAACTTTGACCCCTGACTTGCTGTAATGGTTTTACAGGTCTTTTAGCATGAAAATGGGAGAAAATTTCAATAGATTCTTATTCTGAAAGTATGGAAAGCTGTTTTCTTATGATGCATACATAGCACCAGAATATTTCTGTCATGTGTGACATGTATAATAGCAGTGCACATAAAATGATTAACAAGGACCTTATACAAAATTTAAATGTGCAATAAAAACTCTGACTAAATCTCTGACATGGCATCTCTGATAAACAACTGTTTTTTTTGGTTTTTTTTTTGAGGAACAACCCTTTTCAAAACTGAATAGAATTCAACTTCCTAAAGCAATCTTTATGGTCCATGTATGCCAGCTACATTTTCCCCACTCACACAAGCTGCAGAGGGTAAATTTAATATAATTCGAAAAAAGCCCCAAAGGAGGAGAGTTGCCTTTCTGCCCTGTCTCTGTTAAATGCAGGTCATTCACACCAAGTGACTTAATTGAGTATTTTGTAATCTTATTAATGTAGTCAAATATTTCTTATAGCCATCATGAGTGGCTGTAGTTCATATTGCATGATGTGCAAATTTCAACTTGAGAGATTCTGTGTTAATTTTTACATTTAACTGAGTTTAAGTTTATAAGATCTTGATGGAAATTTTTGTGTTCTGCCCTGATTTACAACACTATAAAAATCCCATTGAGGGCTTAGTTTATGGCAGATTATATCTAAAACTGTTTTATTTTTCCCAAGCACATGTTTTTTAGTCTCTACGTTGTAAGTCTGCGTTTGCATAGGAAGTTGCTTCCCTGATGCGGAAATTCCTGATGAAAGGTGTGTGTTTAAATATAAACTTTCAATGTTGATAAAACGAGGAAGCTACTCTTTTGGAGTATTCTGACATTCCTCAATTTCACTTTCCATATTATAAATTGAAAATCTAGCTGTTAACTCACACTAGGAGCTGCTTACATCAAAACTTGTGCTTTGAGTTAGTGGAAAGAGTTTTAAAATGCTGCAGAACAAAGATGCTGCTCATACCAGAAGGGATTTATATTAAAACTGATATGGATGTCACATTCCACTTCACACCAAAAGAAGTTGCCAGTTTCCAAAACTCAGGGATTTAGAATGACTCTCCTTCTCCTCCGTGCCTGAAAAAAGCTATAATGAACTTACAGAAAATAATTTACTGTATAATCAAATAAAAATCTAAACCTTTTACCTGACCACTTCTCTTTAAATGCAGGTATATAAATATAACATTGTGCGTGTTTTTCCATATAGGGTCCTTCTGGACTGAAAGGAATTCTGGATTCATTGAACAAGCATTATAATGAGGTACAAAGATTTCATACGGTGTTTGTGTGCATGTGTTTATGATTAAGAAGTATCTAAGGTAGAAATTACCACAGTTTTGATCCCTGTGAACCACATTCCAAATCAATTCAAAAGGTAGATCCTTCCCTGTCCCTTTTCTCCATCCCTGTGCAGGCTCAATCCACACTCCAGTCATGTTCCTACTGTGTCATATCTCCTGCTGCCATGTGTCTTACCTCCCATCCATCTTCTACTCACGTATTTCTGCCTGGTATAATACAAAAAGGAGGTGGGTGGACCACCTAGCTGTTAGCGTAAGCACCAGCTCCCCATTTCTAAACCTAATTGCTCTAAACTGTACTTGACATTTCTTCTTTCTTGACCTACTCTTTCATGAGTAGAATAGAAAGACAAGGAGGCATAATTTTAAAAGATTTGCTAGCAATCCATGAGAAGTGTCTTGGTGTTTGTATTACAGACTAATAAAAATATTGTCTTAATTATAGAACCTTCTGCAGCTACAGGCACTTCACAGAAAAAAGTTAAAATTGCATAGGACAGTTGTCCTGGTTTTGGCTGGGATAGAGCTAATTTTTCTTCTTAGTAGCTAGAATAGTGCTGTGTTTTGGATTCAGTAGGGGATTTGGGATGAGAAGAATGTTGATAATGCACTGGTGGTTTTAGCTGTTGCAAGAAAATCAAGGACTTTTCAACTTCCCGTATCCTGCTAGTGTGCAGGTGCACAAGAAGCTGGGAGGAAATGTACCCAGAGCAACAAACCCAAACTAGCCAATGGAATATTCCATATCATATAACATGCTCAGTATATAGATGAGGGTGAGCTGGGAAGCTGCTTGTTCTTTCTTTCTAGAACAGTGGTTTTGGGATTTTTTCTTTTCTGAGAGCCCTAGGTGGGAACAGTCTGACCATCAGTCAGCAGATGGTGAGCAATTACATTGTGCATTCCTTGTTTGTATTTTCTATTATTATTATCATTATTTTTTTAAAAAATTTCAATTATTAAATTGTTCTTACCTAAACGTACGAGTCTTCTTACCTTACCCCTCTAATTCTCCCCCAAGGTGGGGGGGAGGGTAAGTGAGCATCTGCGTGGTGTTGGGCTGCCATGACAGAGTTTTCAAATTCTTACCACAGATTTTTCAAATTGGTTAAGCAGTGGTAGTGTCTGCCATTATAAGGGATCATAATTCAAAGTTTTCTTAATTGATGCCAGAGTATGTAACTTATCTCATTAGAAAATCGTATTTCATTCAAAGACTGATAAAGCACTGTTACAGGAATATTTGCTTAATACAGAGGTTACTGTGTGTATCATACCTTAAATCATGCAGGTCAAATCTGGAAGACATACATTTCTTTTAATATTAAAATGTGTAACTATAAAGATCAGGTGAATTCAGAATATTTTTCTTATATAACATACCCAAATGAGTGCTAAAATCTTTTTTTTTTTTTTTTAATAGGTATTCTGGAGCAAAATTAATGTCAAATTATCTTCCCAGTTGCTTTTATTACTGAAGTGATTTCTCTGATACTTCTGATATTTAATCCATTCCAAATCATTACATCACGTTAGAACATGCATTAGGAATTAAGCCTAGTTTTATATTCTGTCCTCGACAGGGACATTTTCACACCTGGAGACTGTTTCTGGTTTTGGTCTGCCATTTCATATGTATGTGTTGAAGTTTTCTGTATTTTGGTTTTATACCTTTCATTTTCTTACCAGTTTCCTTTGCTGTCGAAGACAGCTTTCACTGATACTGGCCCTGATTCTTCTATTAATACCATATTTATTGGAACTTATTCCCGGCTTCTGGACTATTAATTTCGTTTACCCTGATAGTCCCTTTCAGGTTAATTCTGCAGGAGGAAATGCAAACAGTAGTGATCTTCAGAAACTGTCATCTGTCTCCAAAAATCATATTTCTTATCACTGTAAGGGTCTAAGAATTCCTAATGTGCCTTATATTTCATAATTAACTATATTCTGGGGGAAAAAAAAAAAAAAAAAAAAAAAAAAAAAAGTAGTCTAGCTGCTCTCTGTCTATAAATTAATCATCTTTTAAACCCTGTACAGCTTACAAATTTTCTTCCTCCTTCAGCTGTCTAGTTTGAAGATTTTAATGATTCTGTCACGAGCAATTAGCTGTTCAACAAGGAAATGCAGTGTAGTTTCAGATGAGAGTGGATATGGCTTCCTGGTTCAAATAGCAGGTTTTAAGTATGCAAACTTTCTGTAACTATGTGTTCAGATATTCCTAGAATCAACTTAAGTCTTCAACTGCTACAGCAAATGTACTAATTCCTATACATTTTGTGATAGAAATCAAGACAGAGACATCAAAGAGGTCATCAAAGACAAAGACAGCTTGTCTGCTTTGTCATTGATTATTCATTTAGGCAGATGTATGCACCAGTAACTTTCCTTTTTTTTTCCCCCACTGTTTTGTAGTATGATGAGTGCTGATTTTGTTCATTGCACCAAGCAGACTTCCACATTCCAATATATAATTTGCAATGTGCCTCAATTATTTGCATTTATAAGATGATATTTCAGTGATACTCTGAGGTTTCTGAGATTTCTTACACCACAGGAAACAGTCTTGTCATTTTTCAACATTTCATGCATGTTCTCAAGGATCTTACAAGGTCTTCTTTCAGTTTGGTTCTTTCAAGTGTTTAAATTGTGACCACATTATTGTTACTATGGAGTGGTGGGGGTTTTGGGGTGGGGTTTTTTTTGAGCATGTTTGTACAGCTTCTTTACACTGGTGTTTCTAGGAATCATGAGAAACTGCTACCAAGAATGTGGGTGATCAGTGAGAGAGATCTTAAGACCTATCATAATTAATAATGTGATTTTTTTTTCTACAGTTTCTCTGTTTCTTAGCATCTTATTTGCAGTTCTTTTGATTTCTGGATTATATCAATGAGTAGTTGTAATTGCACAAAGTATTTAAATAATTTGTTGCGACTAAGCTTTTTCTGGGTCATTATCAATCACCTTATTGTGTAAGGAGGCTGGAGTGCAAGTCTTTAAAAGCAAAATTTACTTGATCCATGTATACAGTGAAAGAGAGCACTATAAATGCAATTGCTGATTGTAGCAGCAGATTGTGTTAAATGGCAAACCAAGATCAGCAGTCTTTCTTTAATAAAGGTGAGGTGAGCCTGCTGAGAATAAATAGTAGCACTGATCATTAATGGGGTGGGGGACAGCGTTGGAGCATTTCTTGCTTCATTGTTCTTCCTTTGTGACTGTTCTTGCAAGGCATATGACTATTTTTGTATTCCTTCTTGTTATATCTTTAGTGCTTTCAGTGTAAATGAGATGCTTTGTGTGTATTCAGTACCTGCATTTTGTTCTCTTTGTTATGCCAAGAAAATGGTTCTGCCCTGCTCTGTAGGTTACATTCCTTCAGTGACTGGTAAATGATGCCTCGTGATTTGTGTTTATACACTCTCAGGACTCTGTTATCATCCTTTGACTTGGTTTTCAAGGCCTCTACTTGTCATCTTTTTTACTTACCAGTTTTCCATACATAGATAGTATATTTGGTCTAATACCCTATTTTTCCTTCCACATGTGCAAAAGAAATGCACAATTCAGAATAAATCATACCGTATAGTGTACTCATAATAACAGTCACCTGGATTGTTCTCAGTCAAGTGGTAGTCAACTACTCAGCAATACTTAGATTCCCTTCTTCAGGTATCTGCCCCTTGCTTTGGAGCTGATATTGATAATTACAGTAGTAACAGTGTTAACAAACCCTAAACACTGAAGAAGATTCTTCAGGACATTAACAATTATAAAATAATTATGGATTTTATCCAGGTTATATTCAGTTACCAACTTCTGAAAATATTAGTAGTGTAAATGGCACTTTTATCCGTCATGATGTTTTCCCATCTTAGAGATACAGAAACTGGAACACAGCAAGGGGAGTTGGCTTGCTCTGAGTTCCCATTCAGCCCAGTGGCAGATGTTCTAGGACTGGGACTCTATGAGTCCACACTCAAGCTCATTTTTCAGGGTCATTGATTTTGGTTTTTTTTCCATGGTCATTAGGAGAAAACATGTTCCCCTTAGGTAGTCTGAGCCTGGCTTTGTGAAGGGGAAATGGTTTGCTTTGTATTTTATTGTGTCTTTACCATGTACGGAAAAGTAAATAGATGCAGTGCAATAATATCTGAGCAAGTATACAACCTGAAACCCTGGTTCTTAAATCTGTCTGTTTTCTTTGAGAAGCAGTGTGAGGAGCCTGTTAATCATATTCATTCCCTCTCTTTCTGTGTCACTACCATAGTAGCCTTAAATTTGTTCTATTTTACATTTCATCATGCTCAGAAGTAAAAAGCTTGTGTTTTTGTCATAGGAGAGAAGTGATTTTTCTTGTTCTAACATATTTGAAAAATGTACTGTGATAATGAGCATAAAAATATGTTCTTTGCATTGAGTTAAGAAAAAAAAGTAATACAGATTTACATAGCAATATCCAACATAGACATTTCACTTTTATGCTTTTATTAATCTTCTGCTAGTCTGACTGGAGTATGCATGCATGACAAAGGATGTGTTGCTGCAATACATTACTTAGATGTACTGCTTAGGCATTTAGTATCCCTTTCTAGTAGTAAACTAGGACTTCTGAATTTACATAGTGGTAAATTACATGAAATTGTTATGGTAAATAAATTGTTACTGTAAATAAATGGTGACATGTTCTGTTCTCTGATCTTTGTGGTGATATTTATTCCCAGAGTGATACAAGACTACTAGGATTACTTGGGACCCCTGGACCTAAAGGCCAGAAGGGAGACATTGTAAGCATTTTGGATTAATCTGGAGAATTTTCAAAGTGCCCATCTAACCTGTCGCTGCCACCCCCAACACATTCTTTTATTTGATATGTCACAGTGGTCTTTGAAGGAATAGATTTTATATATGACTGTCTCTTTGATCTGTGTAGTCCAATATCCAACTAATTGTGCTGTCCTGCAGGTGCAGGACCTGATCCTTTCTCCTCTGGTATATGATAACCGCAAAGTAAAAATGCAGGAAGAATTATGTGTGGTTTCTATAACATTGTCCAAGAAGAAGTCATATAAACTGGGCTGCTGGTTAGGGGGAAAGACTAAAAAAGTTTAAATTTAGAAAATATTTTTAATAGTAAGTCATGAAAGATGGGACTTGCTGTACCAAAAATACTTATAATCAGCCTCTAAAAAAATTAATGGAAGTCAAATTCTGAACCCACACCATATGACAGTATGTTGTTTATAGTCAACTGTCCTGCTGAAACAGTGGAATGAATTTTTAACAATTGGATGTCTTTTACACTTGGAAAAAAAGAGGCAAGTGCTCTGAATATGTCATAGGATTGACAGTGGTTTTTACTGAGAAGCCTGCAGATCTGATGTAGAAAACCGTCATTTAAATTAATTTGCAGATGTTTAAATCTCAGATTTGCATTGCAGTAAAAGTTAAGATTTTGTGTCCTACACAGAACAAAGTACAATTGAAGGAGACGACGAGTTTATTTGCATTTGTAGAATATAAAAGGTTTTAAGTGTAACTTATTTTGTTAAAAGGGTCAAAAAGGAGAATTGGGAATAACCGGTGCAAAAGGAGAAAAGGTAAATTAATTCCTTACTTCTGTGCTCATGTGTGATACTAGAAGGTGGCTGAATGTACCGCTTATGAATCACATCTTGAAAAATATACTTAGGATCAAGAAAATATATTTGAACTTAGAAAAAAATTTTGGTCTCTGAATGTCCTTAGTAATTTACTCAAGCTCCTCCTTGAGAGAGTATGCAAGTAAATTTCCTTGTTCCAACAGCTTGCAAAGTCCTTAACTTTAAGCACATTCAGACTTTTACTGAATACCAGTTTAAAATTATGTTTATATGTTTATGACCAGTGATTGCCTCAAAATTAGATGCCATTCATACTTTTTCAAGTTACAAATGTGACCTTCAATATCTATATGAAAAAAACAAAGGCTTTAAATTACTAAAATTTACACATAAACTTCCTAATTTAATATCTTTTAGTGTAGGCTTATATCTTCCAGAAAGATTTGGGTAAGGAATGTTACTGGAGAATAGGTGTGTGTTGTGTTTTTCTAGGAATGTGTGATGTACCCAGTTCTTAAACAGGCATTTTGCTATTCAGCTGTCAGGCTTACAGTTGGTTTCTTCGGTCATATCCTTGTGTATAAATGGTTTCCATGCAGGCAGAAGCTTTTATTACTCTGTCAATGTGATGATTTTGTGTGTTATAAATCACTTGTGTTTGATAATTTGTGAGATTTCTAGGCATCATCATGCTTTTTAGTTCATGTTCCTAACTGTTCCTTGTGCTCCTACCAGAAAGGATCGCATGTCATGGTCTTGTCATCAACATCATCCTGTACATAAACTTTTGTAGCCCATATACTTATATTTTATATAGGTTTAAAAAAAAACCCAACATCTGTTAAGGTTTCTTCACCAAAACAAGATATAGATACTGTTCATGATTTGAAATAAATCTGCTTCCATAGGGAGAGCCTTCTGCAAAAGGGGACAAGGGAGATCGAGTAAGTATATCTGTGTTTTGAACAGATGATGTGAATAATTTATGTTTGATATAATTTTCATACTGTATTCATGCTGTAATTCTTGTCTTTGTACACTTTCATTAGATTCAATGATTGTATACGATAGCATATGTATTGTCTCCTTCTTACACATGCATCAAGTTCACACAAGTAATAAATAAAAACCAGAGATGCCCTGTTCTTCGGCATTTCTGCAGTTGGGTACAGTCCATGAACTCACTTTAAAGTACACGGATTTTTTGTTCCCTGAAAGTTCTTTCCTTCTTTCAGCTATTTCATGAAATTATATGTGGGCGGAATTGTATTATTTTAATTGTTTTACCAGTTTCCAGTGTGACATTTAACATCAGGCAGTTTTCTTATAGCCATTTTATGTGTGCATAATATTTTTTTTATTTTGGGGGATATTTTCAGAACATTAATTCTGTAAGACTCTGTTTACATGTGTTGCTTATTTTTAATTAACTATTGTCCTCTCTTATGGCATTTTACAAGAGCTAGTTATGTTGTTTAATACACAACCGAAGGTTGCTCAGATACTTGTGATTAACATATAACCAAACTAAGGCATACTGTAATAATGTGTGGTTTTGCAGATGAATACTGTGTCACCAGTAGAGATTTAGTGGTGAAGAATGGGCCTTAGAGTGGAGAATCTCTTAAACAAATGTGGGTTTAATTTTTCTTTAAAACACTAGGAAAACCTGCAAGGAGAATTAGTGTGAAAGAGGAGTACCTCTCAGAGTTTGCACAAGGCATCAGAAATTGTTTAACGCTTTCTCAACATTTGTTAAGTTTGCAAACTATACTATAATATTTTAAAGTAGCAAATTAAACTTAGTTGATCTTAGTTAAAATTTTAACATCTTATGGTTGTACCTGGTATTTTCAGGGAGAAGCTGGAATGGAAGGATCAAAAGGAAATAAGGTATTTTTTGACTTGTACACACTGTATACATCAATGGTGTACAAAGCTGGTACTGGGAGACATAACAGTAAATTTGGATTTTTTTTGTTTTCTCAAACAATATTATTAGGGTGAAACAGGAGACCCTGGACCACCTGGTCTTACTGGAAATCCAGGATCAAAGGTAGGCGAAAGGTGTTTATGTGGTATTAACATTCTATGCTGTTATATAAGAGAACTTTGAATGCTATCAACTCTTTAGCTAGTATTAAAGAGCAGAGAATGCAAATAATTTGTATCAAAAGTTTGTGCATGGACTGTAGCTGGTTTAGTTCATAAAATTCTTGTTGATCTCAGCATCATTCAGCAAGGAATATTTATGCAAAGCTCAAATGTTATTTGGCCGCTCAATAATATGAGCACCCATTTTACAATTACAGATCCACTGGTAGCTGAGTGTATTCTCTTTATCCATCAGTGAAGCAAGGAGTGATCACTGCTGGTACATTAGCAGTTCCTATGTTTAATCCTGAGACTGCAGCCATTGCCTTGCTTTGAAGAAAGTAACTGAAGCAAAAATATTCTTGAGAATCTGTCATGATGCCTTGAATTGTATTGAGTAAAGGTAGAATTGGAAATTGTGAAAATGTAACCTCCACCCAACACTATTCATGTTAGATGTGATAGTACCTAGGTTTCTTAGATCATCAAAAGAAGTACCAGGGAAATAGATGCAGCTATAGGATCCATGAAACTGTGGTCTTAAAAATGATTGTTCGCTCTAACTCCTTAGACTGCTCTTCAGAGGCTAATGTCCTTCCTTGGTAGGAGCTACTAAAATAATTGTTTTTATTGCAGTGGAAATCTAGGCTGCCTTCACACTGTATACCTTCCAGAAGAGGCTCAGAGAGATCCAAAGGATCATTAGGGTTTGCACCAAGACCATTTTTATCTCTACATCTTAATCCCCTTTTCTTTCAGCACTCTGAAGTCCTGATGACATCTATTCCAAAAAAGAGAAGGAACACCTACTATGTAGTTAAAAAATCACTTCTAGATCTGTCCCTTGAAGGAGGAAATCTTGATTTACTCAGTTTGTACTTTAGGTGGTGCCTTTGTATTTGCTTGTATTTGCTTTGTATACATACTTCAGATTTCGTACACATTGGTCCCAAAGGTTTATTGGGCTAAACATTAGATTAAGGGAGAATTAGCAAACTCTTGTGCTTCTTACTCTGTGTAGAAAATTCTTAATGCCAGATGTTTTAATCTATTTGTATATGAGAATGCTTTACATCAAATGTAAATGTAAATGCTTTACCACAGATGTGTATTATATCATTTCAC
The DNA here is from genome assembly GCF_003259725.1 of Athene cunicularia. Lineage (NCBI taxonomy): Eukaryota > Metazoa > Chordata > Aves > Strigiformes > Strigidae > Athene > Athene cunicularia. Next base: position 32,008,518 of record NW_020799097.1, read on the forward strand.
AGGGACTGCAAGGACCTCCAGGACCTGTTGGACCGAGGGGACTGCCAGGAGAAGTTGTATGTATTGTGCAGTTTCACCAAGCTGTAGAAGTGTGGTGTGTGAACAGTTAGCAGTGAAGCAATACCACAGAAGTTGTCACAGGGGCTCCTTTTGTGGGTGGTGCCTCAGGATAGAGTTCTGCCATTAGCTTATATTCTTTTTCTCCTTATGTTACTATCTGAACAAGTAAGAATGATAATACTAATTTGTCTGATTCACTGATAATTAGCTCTACAAAAAATCACTCTTATCTCACAGGAGCAGGTGAAAATTTAAAAAATCTTTAGAAAAGCTTTAATGATGTTACCCTGTGAGCTGGAAAGGACAGTGTGTGTGGAGCAAAATGAGAAGAAACACAGGAAATAAGATTACCCCAAGGATTTAAACACATGGCCTTCCTTATTTCTGTCTGTGGTTTTGTATTATTCTGAATTGTTTTACTTCCCGTAAAAGGGGTAGAGATGAATCAGGTGGACAGAATTAACAACTATGTTTATTATCTTAGAATTTAGGTCAGATTTATGAGTAAAACTCATATTTGTTGCAAGATATAATTCCATTAAAACTAGGGACAGTAGTAAAGCCTTTAGCCACTGAGACTGGTAACTGAGCAGCTGCACAACACAATCCGAGACAGCTTGCTGCCCAACCATCCAAGAAGAGCAACAGTATCCCTGCTGGAAGGGGAAGTCAAGACCCAATTAACATAACACTAACAGGAGAGCAAATGAAGGTGTGATAATCAAGAAGCGGTAAAGCTCTCATGTCAGCGGTTCTTAAACCCCAGTATCTGCATCCACTGCATGTTGTCAGATGGTGTCAGAAGCATGATACAGACAGTTTATTGAACCTCAAGATCATGACCTGTTGAGGGAGGTCCTCCAGGGGGAGTCAGAGATAGCAGGACATCTCACCAGAGATGGGGTGTGCCTGTAACCTTTATACCAGTGGGTTCAAAACTGATGGGCTGGGATTGTTGAGGCAGTAAGGAGCCTCCGCAGAGCTTTAATATGCCTGTAATATGCTTTTGGGTGCCCCACATTCAGGTCTGCCAACTGGTTGGGGTTTGTCAATGTGATGGGGGCCTCCTTCATGGAAGTTTCAGTGTGCCTGTAACCATTATGCCACTGGGCAACAGACTGAAGGGTCTGCTGGCCAGTCGGGATCCCTCAAACTGGTAGGGGCCTCCCCCGAGATCCAGCACACCTGTAACCCTTGTGCCTCCAGGCAGGAAGAGCATGGGTGAAACTTCAATCTGGTTTGAATACTCTAGGAAACATCTTAAACTTTTAGGCCCTGTTATACTAAGCTTGAAAGTTCCCTGGGCATTTGGCTTGACACTCTGTTATAGCAGAATGCCTGTCTCCTTTCCAAACTATTGTGCAATCCTTATTCCCCATGTCAACTGAAGTTAGGTTTCGGTCCACAACAGTGGTGGTGTCACATAACCTCCCCCACAAGTGGCACCTCCCTCCTCTCTCTGGTTCTTCTCCCTCCCTTCCTCCGTAAACCATAAAATGGGGTTTAAGTGCCATTTTGAAGGTTTGAGTGGTTAGAGCCAAGAAGTGGACCAAGCGAAGTAGACAATGGAGATCTGTGATTTTGATCTTTGCTCTGTAATTTGGTTTTATCTTATTTCTACAAACAGAGGCATCTAGGAGCTGACGTTGATGCATTTTACCTTGAGCCTTTCCACACACACTCTGAGACTACTTTGTGGAAGAGAACTCTTAATTTGAACAGACTTTTAAGTCATATACTTTATTAATATTAAAATACAGTTCTGAGTGGTATACAGCTGGCAAACTTTTTATTGTTGACCTGTTAAAAGTCTTAGTGATGTAAGCAAAGTGACAGCTGGAGTATAGCATCTTCAGCTCCTGGCAGGAAAAAAACCCTAGTATTCAAATCTGCAAGTAGTCATTTTGTACTGTGTTACTTATTGACCATTTCTTCATACCTTATTTTCCTACTCACTTGAGGCACATGTTTTTAAAATTGTGTCTAATTTACCTGTCTTCTATAACAATAGTTTGAAAGCCTTTTTTGCTGTGCTTTGATTTATACATAGATTCCCATTTTTACTCTGAAAGATAACAAAATACTGCATTTCTGGTTTGCTTCTGTGCCGTCATCCCACTTGAGTTCATAATTGCTGCTTTTGAAACTGCTGTTCTGCTGGATCTTTTGATCAAATGACATTATGAACAGATAAATACTTTATATAATATATGTGGAACCTAGATATAGATGATCTTGAAGACTTGTATTTGTACACACAATTCTAGTGTATGAAAACATATATTTAAACATATTATAGAAACATATATTTAGTTCCAGACTCATTGTTTTGTTTTATCTTCTAAAGATTAAACTTTATGGATTAACAAATATCATAATTCATCTTATGGAACATGATGAAAATTATGAAAAGTTGAAAATTGTTTTACTTTCACTTACATCGTCAAGGAGACAACCAGCAGATAAGACTTTTTTCCTTTCCTAAGATATCCCTCAAGCTTGGTTCAACCAAAAAAAGCATAGAGGAGTCCTTAGGAAAGAACTGTATATATTTTATGTTGATATCAAAAAGGGGTAGGGTATGAGATTATATCTGGTCCATAATCAGTAAATCTAAACTTTCATATATTCTTTTAATGATTTTGTGTGGGTATAACTAGAATATTATTCATTAAGTTACGGGGGGGGGGGGGGTTGTT
>NW_020799097.1:32011326-32021291 GCF_003259725.1 Athene cunicularia
GGGGGGGGGGGGTTGTTATGCTTTTAATTTGGGTGGCTGGGTGAAACAAGTAGCTGTGTGTCTGTATTGAGGACAGAATACAGCAGAGAAAGTGAACACACAGCTGTTGAACCCTCACTACTGGCATGAAAATGTTGTCATCCTTCATGTCAGTGTTCACAAAACTGTTTTACACTGGGAAAAAAAAAAAAAAAAAAGTGTTTCTTTCTCTTTTTCTAAGGGAGTTAATTTTCTGTTCCAGATTAAGTATCAGATTTTACTGTTCAGTTTGGGCAATTTTATCATTTACTGTGGAAATTAATGTTATTCCTAATAAAATACTTGATACAATAGTTGCCTGAATAGCATTGGAGGGTTATGGGAAAAGTTTTCTGTATTTGTTACAGTGTAATAAGAGAACAAAATTTAACCCTATTATTTAAGTAGTTTCTATATAGATTTTAATTTATTTAATTTCTCTGCATTTATAAGAAATCCTTTATGAAAAGGGCAAAGGAAAGTACTGAAGTTCAAATCAAAATGTGAAAGATGAGAAGATTTAGATAAAAGAATGGAATGTATTTATTTTGCCGAAAATATCTGACTTTACATTAAATATCTAAAACATTTTTTTTAAAATTGGTGGATTAAGTAATATGCAGGAGTAGGAACTGACTGAAGCTTTGAAGATACAAATTTAAATAATTAACTAGTGCAGGAAATAATGCAAATTTTGCCATTCATAGGCAAAAAAGATGAGACGCTTATTTAAAACTCAAGTTTGTACCTGCTACCACAGTCCTTGAAAAAATTTTTGATTTTCAAGACTTGGAATTACTTTGAAAGTGAAGAAATAAACCTGTCAGTCTCTGCCACTTTGCCTTAATACAGTCCAGAAAATAATCTTGATTATACCATTTAAACTTCATGAAAATTGATTCATATATTTGATAAAAGAAACAGTCATTAATTTGTACTCTTTAACGTTTTGGGTCAATACTAATGCACAGTAAATAATAGAGTGTAATCTTATTTTCATCTGTAATTTTAGATAATCTCAAGGGAATACAAATGTACAGTTATAATTTTATTAATTCCAGGGTTTACCAGGAGAGCACGGGGCAACAGGAAACCCAGGAGTTAAAGGAGACAAGGTATGTTTTAAGTGATTTTAATTAGGCTTGATATATTAGAGCATATTAGACTGTTATCTCTGAAGTAACCTTCCATCCTTCTGTAGTGCATCTGTATGGCTCCTTTATTAACTGATTTTAAAATATACAAGCATCAACGCCCTGGCTGCTCCTCAGAGATGCTGCAGGCCAATTTGGCAGCCCGATTACTCTTTATAATAATAATTTAAGTAATATTTCAAGGAAGTTACACTGAGCTCTTACATTAAATCTCTGCAATGCAGAAATGTCAGTTCCAGTCCTGACAACAGAACAGCCTTTTCAGTCTTAACCAGACTAATGTGTAAAATCCCACTTCACAGTCAGGAATATTCATTCTATCAGAACACTGACACAGCTGTACTGTCTCAGACGTGAGCCAAGGCTGGGATCTCTTTATGGCATTGTGTTTTGCTGTGTAGAAATCCTTAGATTTCAGCTACATTAGCAAGAGTTAAAAATGCTATATGTGTATATGATGAATTAGAGAAGGGGAGAAGAGAGGATATGCAGGCATACTGTGAGCTGTGTGATGTGTTATGATATTTATACATTTTGGGTTACAAGGGAAATTAACAAAATCCGTAAATACTTTGAAAGAGTGAGCTGATGAAAAGGCAGGAGAAGAAAATAACTGTGGAACAGTGATAAAAATGTACTCATCTTGCAAAATGGGAAATAGTGGATTCAGAAAGAATCACAGAGAATGGTGCAGGCGCATGTAAAAGCCAAGAGGACAGCATAATAAAAGGCACAAACTCACCTGTGTAAGCAGGAGGAATTGTAGAGATGTGGAGCAAGAGACTGCATGCATTGAAGTAAGAAATTGCGGTGTAAAAAACAGAAATACCATGAAGACCAGGGTTTTAGCACTAGGGATAGATAGCTGAGAAGAGACAGTTTGAAGCTGTTACTGTGAATTAACTGACAGGGTTTAATGACAACCAGCATATTAGGGGGCTGGGGACAAAGAAATATAGATCAGATGCATTGCAAGCATGGAAAACTGAGAGAGTGCTAGTTACTATTAGTGGTTGGCCTGGTCCATGCCTCCTCCTCTTCTGTAACTTTTTGAAGGAAAATAGGAGGATATATTGCTTCTCTATTTCTTCTCAAAGCACTGGCACTTTCTAGGGTAGTCCTGATAATATTTAGTGGTTTTTTTCGTAAGAGAAACTTCTCACATTTCAATTAGTGATCCAGATGTATCTTGTAGGGAGATCCTGGTGGGATTATGGGACCACCTGGGCATCCAGGTCCAAAAGGTGATGTGGGACCTCCTGGACCAAGTCTGCCTGGAAGACCAGTAAGTCCATAATCCATAATCTGAAAAGGCTTTTAGGTATTTATGTCTTGTAGGGACAACCATTAAAGAATTCTCATTGTGCAATGAAAGAAATCAGAACAAGGTGGTTTTTTTTAGTGTCATTTCAAAATTGAAATATATACTATAGTGGTATTGTAAGTGCACTAAATTATAGTCTAGAAATAGTTCAAGGCTCACAGCAGCTCCTGGTTACAGTGGTATTAACAAGGAAGACACATGTAAGTCTGTCATAGCTTATTTATAAAGGCTGACTAATTTGGCAAAAAAAAAAAATCAGATAGTCTCTTTGATTTTAAAACTTTTTTTTTCCTGTTTGTTTGTTTGTTTGTTTTTTGTTTTTTGTTTTTTTTCTAGGGTCCCACTGGTATTCCAGGAAACCCAGGTCCACGGGGACCAAAGGTATAAAAAAAAATGTATTTCTAAAAAAAAAAGGATAATATGCTAGTTTACATTTTCAGACCTATTCTAACTGAAAGCCTTGTACCCTTCTCAGGGAGAAAGAGGACTGCCTGGTGTACAAGGAGCACCAGGGGAGATGGGGCCCCCTGGAATAGGCATTCAGGGATCACCAGTAAGTTATACCAATGCCCAGAATTTGGGCTTCTCACTGCGCATCACTGAGAAACTACAACAAGTAAACAAAACACAGTAAAAAGCCATGCCATGAACTCCCTTCTGACTCGACTCCCAGCTCAGCATCTTTTCCCTTTATCCAGACCCAGAAAGGTCTAGTGCTAAGTGAGAAGTGGAAGCCTTGGAGAACTGAAAGAGTCAATGGCTACTTTGCAGATAAGCTTGCTGTTGATGATGTTGAGATATCTTCAGTCTGTGTCAGTTTCTAAGCAGCAGTTGTTTGCAGTTGTCAGAAAAATCCAGCCTGTGTACTGGTACTGAAGAGGTATACTCAACACTGTAGAGATGGCATTTTGGAATCCATGCTAGTACTGGAAAAGGCAAAGACACATGGAAGAGATGTGGAAGGCTTTGCATCAGCTCCCAACTTTTGCATTTGTGATGACTGCTAATTACAAGCTTGGCTCTACTGCTTATAAATGGGAACCTTACAGTGCCAGGTGCTATGCCAGGAAATAGTAAAGCTCTGATTTTGGAAAGATTGCTTCATGCATTTCTGTGCAGTTTAAATTCAAACATGAAGCAAGTTTGAAGCAGTGTATCTAGAGCATTCATACTAAATTACTTATATAGTAGTAACTGTTTCAGTTACTCAGCCTGTTTCCTAGGTTACTTTCTATTGCCTTTAAATAAAGCCACCTGCAGTGCCTTCAGAGTATTCAGTAAAAAAATTATGATATTGATGTTGTAGATGGTAGGTGGTACATGTTATTACTTGAGTTCTAGCGTGGTGAAGAGGACAGTCTCTATTCAGTCCAGACCAATATGGTCAGCTGATACATTTCAGTTTATTGACAGGTCTCAGGTACAGAGAGAAAATGTTTGAGAAGTAACTAGAGATTCACTGAGATATTGACCTAAAATAATAATCCTTAAAAAAAATTGTTCAGTTAAAATACTTTCAAATCTGAATTTTTAAAATTACCCATTTATATTTAAATAATCTAATTTGTTTTTATTTAACTGAATATCAGCTTTTCTTATGAATCTCCAAGCTAAATAGCAAGTTTCACCACAGATTATTATTCTTTGATTTTTGTATTACTTCCCCTTAAAAACAGACCTCAGCAAAATCTTGAATTCTCTAGTTTTGGCAAAATTAGATTTGGATTTAAAGCCAAACCTTAGAGCAAGTCTTTCTTGCAATGTGAACCACACCAATATCCCACATCAGTATTTTTTTATGAAGTTTCTCTCCCTTGTCCCAAAAAGTGTAACTACTGATTATTTGGAGTTTTCTTGCAGGGTCCTATAGGTCCAACTGGATCAGCAGGTGTGCAGGTAGGATATAAGCTTTCTCTTTAATATAAAAACCATTAATTAAGTTTATAGTAAAAGAAGATTATTCTTAAATCCTAAATTACTTTTCCTGCTCTTAGGGCCCTAGGGGACCCCCAGGATTACCAGGAACTCCAGGTACCCCTGGTATTAATGTAAGTGACATTTCCCTATATATACAGCAAAGAGTAATGTGTCCCTTGTTAATACCTTAAGGCCATCAAATTTTACATTTGTTTTTAGGGCACTCCAGGAAGAGATGGAAAGCCAGGACTACCAGGCCCTCCAGGTGATCCTGTACGTATACATAGAAAACTTATGCATTTGCTTTGATGCAGATGTTTTAAATTTAAAGGAGGTGAGAAACCTAGCAAATCTAGAAGTCCAGTTCATTAATTTGATTTTCAATGATTATATCCTTTGGATTTATTTTTTTTTTTTACTTGATTATCTTGCAGTATAAATTAAACTTATGTTAACATATACAGGATAAATACCTCGTTTTCAGGTGTTACAGTTTGTATACTAGAGTTTCTGCCAGGTTATAACTTGCCATGGTGTTCCTCAATCTCAGAGGAAGATCTGTATAATGCAAATTTTCAGGGGAATACTTTGATAATCCCTGTTAAAAGATTGAAGAGAACAGCACATGCCTCAGACCAAACTGTGCCCTTAAAGGTGATTATTTTACATGGAAGTCAGGAGAGTCTGATGTAGATATCTGCAAAATTGGCATAAAGGCAAAACTTCTGTTGTTAGCCTGTTCCTGTCTGGAGTCCTAACAACTGTCTCAGAACTTTCAAAAAGCAAATTTCTTTTTAGGGACAAATGCTTACAGAGGCTTTTATGACAACAAATTAAGCTTTCTAAATTCACTGAGTGGTTGTTTAATATAAATAAAGTAATATAAATGAAATAAATAAAATTCTGTAGATTATTGGGAAAAAAAATAAACAAAACCAGAGCTTAAAAAAAAATTTAAACTCACCTGTGATCCTGTTGGCTTTATAGGATTTGATATTTCCCAAGAGATTTTAGTCAAAGTCACAGTTTTCAAAACAACAGGGAGACACAGTGATCGTAGTATTTATTTGAGACATATCAAAACAAATGAAAGTAAAATTTACCAAACCTGACATTTGAACTGTATTATCTCCTTTAGCAAAATCTTTGTTCCTTACCAAGGCATGAATTCGGCTTTTTAGCTGAGCGAGTAGAGTATCTTGGCGGTCTGTCTGTTCATCTCTTAAACTAGCAATTCTTCACATACCTGACCATTGCACATACTCCTCAGATGCAGAGGCTTGCACCATGTCTTATGAGTGAGGTACATCTTCAAGTGTCCAGCAGTGCAAATCTAAGGCAGGATTTCCCAAACTAGTCTGTAGACTGCTGATAGGCTGTGAAGGGATTAGAAATGCTCCAGAGCTGCTGCAGGAATATGTTAGGCAGTAAATATATCATGCTTTCAATTAAACATTTGATGGTACAGGTGCACAGCAATCCACAAGTAAGCCTGAGGATTGACAACAAGGAGTTTGTGGAGATTTAAAGTAGCCCCAAAGTCACAGAAAGGTTTAATCTTGTAAAGAAAAGTCAGCTTTCTCCAGAGAAGAGCCTGAGAACTAGATAGAACGTATGTACTGTTGATTATGAAGGATCAGGATTGTGATTCTCATGAGTGGGTTCCTTGATTCCTTCATTAGTGAACTGGTCCAATGCTTTAAGAGACACTTAAGAGTATTAGTAGTTTCTCAAGGGCCTAAAATCAGTATGTAAAAGCAGGTCTATCACTGGCATTGAGTAAGAAGGTAGAACTCGAGCCAGATGGTTGCAAAGATTCAGATACAAAGAGGTTCGGTTAGAAATGGATATAAAAACAAGAAAAAGGCATTGTGAATACAAGTATTTGAAAGACCAGTAAAGTCTATTATTTAATAATCACAGAGATCAAATTATAGAGTGTACAGAGAAAGCTGAATAATTTAGTGGCTTTTCACTGTCCACTGAAAAACATTGCTTTTCAGAGCAAATAATTAATTTAATAAATTTAATCAAAAAACAATTGGTTAAAAAGGGTTTAGATACAGCATGAAAATCTGGTGTAATTCACCTCAAAGAATGAACCAGAACAGTCTCTAAATGATTAGTATTACTTTGAGTACTTTGAGAAAGATTCAGCTTTTGAGGAAGGGAGAGATGCTAACAGAAAACATATCTTCATAAAAGGTGAATAGAAAAGGAACCAGAATATAATAGGTCAGCTGAAAAAAAAGTTTGATTGCAAGAAAGATAGGAATTGGGTTTTTAAAATTTATTTCTAAGTCTCAGTGATACAAGTGATAAAGTGGAAACACAAGATGGCATAATTTTGTTCAGAACCAGTCATGGAATAAATCAGATTTCTGTCTTTGGAAGGTTAACTTTCTTGGGAAAGACAGGGAAACACTCATGTTATATACCTTGGCTTCTATAAAACTCTGAGACTGTCCTCATGAGGTTTTTAGAAGCAAGCAAAAAATGCTCGACATAATTGCCATATAGTTAATGCTTATCAAAAAAATATGGATATGAGTGTCTATCAGTAGGTTACTGTCAAACTTGGGAAAGGTCTCTCCCATGCCGAGTTCTTCTCAGTGATTTAATTTGATTAGGATAAGTGGATATAAACTGCTATTGGACTGGGAATGATTGCTAGCTTTTTGAAGATATAATCAAAACTTAAAATTCAGATACAGTCTGAAGTCAACAAGATTAAACTCAAGACAGATGAGTATAAAGTGCTTAATAAGAAAATCCATAAGTAGAATAGGTCTGGAAGGCACAGTGCACTGTAAACTAAATGTAAGAAAAAAATCTAATGCCATTGTTAAACAGACAGGTCTAAATGGTAAAACTTACTAACTGCCTTTTGCTCTCTTGAAATACTCTTCTCTTTGAATGGAACATTTTTCAAGGGAGATGTTGCAAGCAGAAGTGAGTCTGGAGAATTAAGGCCATTTTAACATTTTCAAAAGCCCAGCATGTATCATACACTTATTCAGAGTTCAGCGTACACAGCTATGACTCTACAGAACATGTGCACTTGGGCTGGACTTGCTGTACATACAGTGCAGATGTATGTCTGTATGTATGTATGCGGATGTATGGCACAAATGCAGTAAGCCTGCTCTCACACCTGATGTGCCCTTGCAGCTGGATGTTAGGACCCTGACACACTGAAGGTCTGGGGGCCTGTGCCATCAAATTATATTGCAACTAAAAAAAAAAACCATTACAAAGAGGAGAGACTGGGGAAATTACACTTGTGTAGTCCAGCAGAAAGACCAACTGGTGACACTAATAGCGTGCCTATCTGTAAAATGTTGTCACAAGGAGAAGGATGAAAAGTCAGACCATGCAGGTATGTGGTAGTTATATTTTAAAGCCTTGTAACAGGTTTTTAAGAGCAGGTGACACTGTCTATGCACAGTTTACCTTTGTGCAGAGAATGGACTTCATACCTGACAGTTAGATCCTTAAGTTGCGTTAGGTGGCCATGTCTCACCCTAGAAAACTTCTCAGCATGCTTTCAAAGGTGGTGATGCTACCCTGTAAATGGTGTACTACTGATCACACTTATGGCTAAGTATGTTCAGCAGTGCTTCTCTTGAGCTGGCATTTGACACACATTGCTACCAACTGACAGTTTTTCTAATGTGCTACAAAACTGCTTACATTTTATTTTTCTTCTTCAAGATGGAAATGATTGAAACAGACTAAACAAAAACAGAAACAAATTTTGTATGTGTCTAATTTTATAGTATGCCCAGGGCTATTTCTGCTTTAGCAATTGCAAGAAGAAATGAGCATTGGTAATTGAAGAGTCTGTGAGTGAAGATGATGATATCTGGTGCAATCAGTTTTTACAGGGACTCTTTAAATGTAAATTTAATGGCAGCACTTGGAAATCTGAGATATAATGCAATATGGTGTAAACCTATTGATTGAGCTTTAAATGAGTTAGTGTTAGTATTGGTAGCAGTGGCACCACAGAGTTTTGCACTAATTCTTAGTGTGTGAAGGGAGGACAAATACTACACATTTTGTTCATGTTGCTGTAGCTGGATTATTTCCAGTATCTGAGCTAGTTTACTGAAGTTAGCTTTGGCATCTCCACAATTCATGCTACAGTTCACAGTAGAGTCAAAGCCTAGGAGAAAGCATAAGGAAAACAACTGGAGATAATCAGGTAAGAATAGTCTGTGAGACTTTCCAATAGCGGTAAGTTGTTGCTGGTATGCTACAAAACCAACAATATATTATTATAATAAAGTGAAATTTACTATGTTCTGGGGTTATGCTGTTGTCATGGTTTAAGGAACTTCCTTGGAATTGTAATGAAGAATTACATTGTTAGGTTGGCTAGACAGCCATAATTAACTGTATTTGAAACCCTAATTTTTCTTTTGAGTTTTCATTAAAAAATAGCTTCAACCATCATAAATGTAATAAGCTATGTGAGTAACAACATAAACTTTAGAAACAATGAGAACCCATCAGGGTTGATAGTGTTGTGTAAAACATTAAGTGCAGCTGCCTATTTTAATTTCAGGTTGCACTGCCACTTGTGGGAGACATGGGTGCTATACTGAAGGTAAACATTCTCAGAGGTTAGGTAACTTTGTTTACTATCAGCATGCTTTTTAAAAAGAAATATGCACCTGAAAGTTTCTGTAGGTTCAATTCAGACCTACTTCGTTAACCTAAAATAATTTTAAATTTTTGTTGATCTTTGTTTTGTTTTTAAAAAAATCTCAAAGAAATGTATTTTGTATGAATTTTGCAAAATAACAGTTGAACGATATGTGAGGTAGTAGCCAGCAAGTGCCTGTTCAGCACATCCAGTCCACCATATAAGTTTCTGCTACCATACCCCATTCCCTGCTTCACATTGTAGCATTAATATTGTTAATATACCAAATGGGGAAAATATTCTAGAATTTCTAAGATACTATTTTTAAAAATAGTAACATTTGAAGTGGTATTCCATCTGTGGAACATCTGTGGTATTCCAAAATGAAAAGTATTCTCAGGGGGATTTCAGTATGAAAAGCACACATTGTTTCTGGGGAGAGAGGTTCTCCTATTCTACTGTCCTTTATTAATACATGTACTTAGGGTTTATTGACTTTCTCATTCTTTTAGGTCTAGCTTTGGGCTTTTCCCTGATTCTTTCTGTTTGCAGTTGTATTGTCTTTCTCCTGTACATGCTTTTCTACCACTTTGTCAGTTCTCTCTCTTACTGATACTTCATTCTTCATTTCTCTGTGTTTTGTGGTTAGCACTTCTGTAAGATTGTAATTTAGCTGGAAAATACTTCTCTAAACAAAGCAGGAATCATTTACTTTAAAATAACTCTAGATTTGAAGCTGGTGAGAGTATCAAGTAGCCTCCATCTCTACCTAATCCTTGAAAGGAAGATGGCTTGCTCACATGTGTCTAAAATGAAGTAATTTATGAGTCCTCTCAAAATTAAGCTACAATTTGTTAGCATGATTTGAACAGAGTTCAAGAGATGGGGGGGGGGGGGGGGG
>NW_020799097.1:32021341-32097492 GCF_003259725.1 Athene cunicularia
GGGGGGGTGTTGGGGGGGAGGAACAAGGAAGGATGTCTGAACAAGTATATTGTGTAGGAGAGGGAAAGGACTGAAGGTAAGGCTTTGAGGTAAAATGAAGGAATGGTCACAAAGGCAGGAAGGAAGCCATTGAATAGATCAGATTCTGCCTGTGTCACAGAAATGGTTGTAACTTGGCTTTCTTTCTGTTCCTCAGGGTGATCCGGGCATAAGAGGTCCTCCAGGCATCCCTGGTAGAGAAGGGCCCAAGGTAAGTTTTCAAGAGAGTAGTTTACATTGCTTTATTGTTTGTTAAAAGGCCAGACTTTTACCTCTGACAGTTTTGACTTTTTTGTCTGATCCCTATCCCTGTAGCATCTGGGCAGCCTGAAGGTTCAAATGATATTTACAGTTCAGCCCTCTTTCTGTGTCAGTTTGCCTTTCCTCTCAGGAAAGTGAGTGAAATAGCCTGAGTTGTATCCTAAGCCAGAGGTAGCTCTTGTGTCTCGTGTCCATTAAAGCTAGCTCAGATTTGGCTGTCCAGTACTGAATTGCCATTTGTAGGCTTACTTTAGGTGGGTCTCATGCAAGAATCCAGTGGTGAAGAAGGAAACTTCCCACAGATTCCTCAACTGTCCAACAGCAGAACTGCCCCGTGCCCTTGCACCATGTTCCCATGGGAGTAAGACAGCCATTTCACTGGGACTTGAAGTTTCACTGACATAACCAAAATTCTGCTTCACTGCAATCGGATCAAATGCCACATTTAAGCTCTTAGGTATTAATAAGATCATCCCTTTTGGCTCGTTTGCTTACTAGGTAAAAAACCACTCATTTCACCTTGATGGGAGGTGTATTTTAAAGCTTTCAGGTAGTACTCAGCCTCTTTTTCTGTTGTAGGTACTATTGCTGTCAGGTCTTCATACTAGCAGGCATTAAATGTGGGGCATAAAATGCCCTACAGAGCATGAAATTCATTGTTCACTAATAGAAAGTATTTGTTTTAATGTTACATTTTCATAGGGAAGCAAAGGTGAACGTGGATTTCCTGGGCTTGCTGGAGAGAAGGGCGATGAGGTAAAATTATTTCATTTCTATAGTGGTTGTGTTCTTATCTGAACCTGAATAAAGGTCTGGACTGAAAATGAAATGTGCAGAATGTTACTCAGTTCCTTAAAACTACTGAGACGGTAAAGTATTGCTATAAATAGCCCACAATTCTGAATTTTCAAATGCTATTCTTCAATTAAATCACATCTATTTAAATTTTTGTGTGAGGATTTTTGCTCATTTGTATATTTTAAAGCCTCATGTACATTTAAATGCAAATTTTTAACAGCATAGGTTAGAGCAATAAATAGCCAAATGCCAAATATCTTCAAAAAATACTTAATGTTTTATAACATATTTGCTTTCATTGTGTCAGTTCCTCTTTAGAATTCACCTTCAAATACATCCCATTAAGCAAATACTATGATGGGAATGGTCATAGCAGCAATTACTGTTAAGTGGAAACTGGAAAATGTTTGAAGATACTGAATTGGAAATATTTGCAGTATTTTGCATCATATACTGCATTCTTAGAGTTACTTTTATGTTACTATGTAGAAGGAAAAATAGCCACATGACTTGCGCTGCTGAATCCAAAACAGTTGCTATAGCTTTCATTTTAAATTAAAATATTTGCAGTTAACAATTCAAGAGCAATTTCTGTCCAAAAGAAAAAGAAAATCACCAAAGCAGAAGCTATTAAACAAATGAAGATGAGTATATAAATTAATTTCCTAGAGACCTTATCCAACTGAATGAGTTAGAATAAGTAGTCTGTTACAAAATATCTGGTGAACACTTTGAAATTCCAAAATACTTAACTGGCACTGTTAAATACATGCCACTCTCTTGTAATTTGGGAGTGCTCGCTACAAGAGAAAGCACATGAAAAAAAGGGAAAAAAAATAGAGTTTATTGATTGAGGGTTTTGTAATTCTATATGAGCGTTTTACATTTCTTTAGTGCTAAAGTGATAAAATAGGACAAATTTTCAAGCAGTAGTAGAATGAGAATATTTTTTTTTTTTAATCTATGTTCATCAGGACCCTTGGCTTCCAAAAGTAAAGTTATATGAGGAGAAAAAAAAGATGCAGACTTCCCCCTTAGCCAGGCCTTCTTAAACATGTGTTTAACAGAAATAAGCCTTTTTTGAGGTGATTCCTCTTGTCAGAAGTTAGGCACCCTGTGAATCACTGCTGGGAGGAACCTATTTCCCTTTGTGGATTATAGGGGGAACTGAGAGCAATTAGCTCTCATTAGTACATGACTTCTACATGTCTAAAATTCCACCTAAGTCTGGCGTGGCAGAGGAGAGACTTCAGTGACACGCAGACTTGTCTCAAACCCCACTTTTATCCACTGTAGTAAATTGCATGTCTGTATGTTTAGTAAGTGGATACCAGAATCCATCGATTTCCAAGCAATCAAATAGAATAAGAGCAGGAAAGTAGGTCATTAAATGCTACAAAAAATGTCATGTTCCATTACCAAAAAAGCAAAATCTATAAATCAGGCAGAAAGCATCACTGCATTTAGGTAGCATCAGGTAACACTGAGAAGTCTCATATGTGTCTTCTCAACAGCAGAATAGCTTCTTAGTGTTAGAAAATAGAAAATTAATTTCTAAGGAAAAGGCAGATGTTCTGCTCTTATCTGCACAACCAAAGACAAAAAGATATACAGGACATAAGCTAACAATGTGAAAGATTGAAGGACAAGTAGTATCAGCCAGGCAAGAAGTTGCCTCTAACCTTGTTCAGTGAACCTTCCCACTCTTCCCTGCATGGTGGGAATTTTTTTCATTCCTAAAAGTAATGCTAACCTTTTAGGTGGAAACATGCTTCAATATAGTTAAAATACTGCTGGACATGCTGAATATAAGTAGGTTTTGGGGTGTGAGAGAAGAAATAGACATACGCTCTTTTACTTTCCAGGGCCTTCAAGGTGCTCCTGGACTGCCAGGCATACCAGGATCCAGCGGACCAGCTGTAAGTGGGTGTTATCACCTGTGATCTAATCTGGCTCTGCAGAGGTTGCTATAACTATCTAGTAAAACGTCATATTTTAGTTTCTTGTCCTTTCTTTTCTTTTTAAGAGAGTAATAATAAAATCCCACCCATACTGGCTCTAATAAAAGAAACTATGTTGTGAATTGATGTTACTGAAAATACTGTAATTGTCTGTGCTCAGAGTTTATGTAACTCAAGTGGGTTTGGAGCTTTGACATTGCTAGAGGCTCTGTGAGGTTACATGACTTACGATGTGCTAATTTTTAGTTAATTATGTATTTGTACCCAAGTTACAGTAATAGTGTTAGTAGTAAAAATCTAAAAATAATTCCAGCTAGGCATTCTGAAAACATTTAATTCTGAAACCAAGTAATCACTTGGTTTCATAATAAAAGAAAGTTTGAGAGTAAGCTGCCAATATTTAAAGTCACTGAAAATTACCATTTAAAATTTTTATATTTCTGGGAAAACTCCCCTTGGAATTTTTAAAATTTTATTTTCTATATACTGGATGAGATCACATTAGTATGATCACTATTCATTCCTAAATTGCTGACAGTACTAATGCTTCCCTTCTTTCAAAAATTGTAACACATTTTAGAAGTTTAATATTGAATATGTAAATCTGCATGTTAGCAATAAAGCATGATTCTTAGCAGTATCAAGAGGTGTTAAGGTCAGTTCATTTAGTATGCCAAGGTGAAAATGCAACCACAAACAAAAGTTTTATCCTTTAAAGGGCTTATCAGAAGGACACAGCTGGTGCATCAAACAGAAGAGATATTTAGACCTGGAGGAGAAGCATAATTAGGTTTAAGTGACCTTCAAAACAGTACAGGTTTTAAAAACTAAGCTGCAATGGAAAAATTCTGTGTTTCATTGTTTCTTAACTAACATAAACTGATCCTGTGTTGTGCAGGGAGTCACAGGAAGACCTGGACATCCTGGTCCAGCGGGTTCAAAAGGCGAAAAGGTATTCCTGCTTTTTAGTCTTGGTAAAGATCTGTGAAGGTTTTACAATCCCATTATGCCTCCTATGTTTTGGGGTTTTTTTTTTTTAATGTAAAGCACAAACAAGAATTTGACATACATTTTCAAATTATTTTTTATTTGTGTCTTAATACAAGTACTTTCCCCAAACTATGCCATACATAAGGGCTTATATTTTGAAGTGTAGTCCTCGTGGTATGTGTAAGTTGCAGATAATGTTCTGTAAGTGTGACATATTACATAAAATTTAGGAAGGTGAAAATACATTTGTGAAATAGTTACTGCTCTGCTCTGCTTCTCATTCTTTTACCAGTGTTTTAGTCAAAAGTAACTGCATACTTTGAAAGTGCTTCACAAGTCCTGAAAGTTATTGAGTATAGGTGATGCTGCAAAAATATATAAGCTTCCTTTACACTTAATTTACACTGTTATAGCACTGGGTTTTATCGATGTGCTTTTTATCAGGCACTTCATATTATACTTTGTAACTAAGACATCAAGTTCATTTCTTGGGTACAGATCAGTGACATACATCAGACACGAACTTAGTTTGCTACAAAATACTTTCTGGGACAAGTTCTTCATTTTGTATAAGAATATACTTTTCTGAAAGTTTTTTTTCAGCTTTACCCTGGCGTTTTCCAGGCATAGCACTTCCATATCAATGTATGAGATCCTACTAATACTCTACAAAACCTTGACTCTGGTACAAGTAAGAAAGGAAACTATTTTGTAGAGCTCTGAAATTATTTCAGTATAAAAACTGATTGAAAGCTATCTCCTTGCAGACCATAATAGCAAAAATTTACCACACTCATTTACTTTCATGTAACTGAATGCAAAACACAAGTCTTTAATAGTTCCTGGTTTACAGTTCGCACACAGGTGAGAATGAGAAACCACTGCTCGATAACTAGTGTCACATCGATCAAAATGGGCAAAAGTCAGATGGCTGAAGAGTGATGATGTAAATTGAAATACAGCCAGAGTAATTTCCTCCTCCTTTCTTCATCTGGGGAACATGTTTGGGAAATGATCAAATAACATGCTTTCTAAAGTATAGGATTTTTATCACTCTTTGGAGACTGACAGTTTCTATCAATTAGCAGGATCATTTGGAAATTATCCTAGTATAAACATTTAATAACAATTATATTTTTCTGGTGAGCTAATTATTGCCATTGAACACTTAATTTGACTTTTGCCACCTTAATAATTTTAAATATGCAGCCCAAGTGTCTCACAGACATATCTTTAAGAAGATCCAATGAAGTCAGTGAAAAATTCTGGCAGCCTTGTTCCAAATTATGCAGTGGTTTTAATTGAATTGTAGTGATGAGATTTTGAAAAGATCTTGTCTGGGAAATTTTATGTTGAAACCTTTGTAAGTCTGTACTGTTCAGAGACCCCACCATTCTGCTGGGGCAAAAACTCCAAAGTTTTTTTCTAAATATAAGTGCACATCAGCAGAACAGACTACAGATACAGGTAACCACAGATTAATATTTTACAGTAAAACCCAAAAGATATTAATTATATCTCTTATTAAAGAAGATCTTTATTCAGTGTGTTTCTAAATAAACTGAACTTCCAAAACTGTAGCTCTTCTTTATTTATCTGTGAATGATCAACTGAGGTTTGACTTTTGCAAAATAATAGACAAACCATAAAATGAATGCTAATCTGCCAGTAGCTTAGTAATTAACAACTCTTTGTTGTATTCCTTTCCCTCCTGGTATATATGAAGTGTTTCACAAACCAGGTTACCACTACTATTGCCACAAGGAAGTTACTACACATAAACATCAAGTAACTAACAAAATAAAAATAGTATAATGTAATGATTAATAACTTGCGTAAGGCTTAAGCAGGACCTGGGCAGGAGAATTTATTCTTGATATTACCTGCTCATATTGACTGTCTCTCTTGTATATTGTCATTATGGTTATCATAGCTTGGGTATGGAATAGATGTGGACATCAGTTGCAGTAAATGAGTTGTATGAATCTCTTGCTGTACTAGGGTAGCGAAGGTTCTCCTGGGAAACCTGGACCACCTGGGCCTCCGGTGAGACATTTTGGTTTATATTTTGGATGTTACATTAGGAAACAGTATACCTGTGAGTAAAATGTAATGTAATAGAAAGAACTGACTGTCAATCTAATATGCATTAATAGTGCAGGAAGACAATCAGTGTCTTTTTTCAAAAGGTTTCTGTATTCCTTTTTTCCTTGTGATTCATTGCTGAGTAAACCCATCCTAGAAACTTGGTCAAATGAGTCTTTGTTCTCTGATGTTATTAAAGTAATTTAGACAACTTGTGTACCTGAGATCAGGGAAGTCAGGAAAGCTAGGGAAGGTCTGTGGAGCTCACAAGACTCCAAATTAACTGGAATAGTACATAGTACAAAATTAATTCTGGAAAAATACAATAATAGTAAATATCAAAATATAATGTACACTGAGATTTACCAGTTTCTGGTTGCATAATTCAAAAAAAGTCCTAAGCTGCATTGATATGTGTCTTATGTTCTTATTGAAATGTCTGGAGTCGTTGAAAGAATGCTTGAGAACAAAACTGATATCACAGCTTTGCTGAGCCATGCAGCTTGAACAGGACAAGAGTTTTGCCTTCATAATACATAATTGTGACACTTACCTGGTTTTCATGTTTTAAAGGGTATGCCTTCCAATGAAAGAAATGGAATGAGCAGCTTGTATAAGCTCCAGGTATTTCTCTTTAATGTTGGGTTGTGGGTTGTTTTTTTTTTTTTTTCAATCTACACCTAATTTTGACCTAACTCAACTTTTAAATTTACTGTTACAGGGAGGTGTAAGTGTTGCCAGTTATCCAGGTCCACCAGGACCTCCAGTAAGTATTAAGAGAAACATAATTTCTAATAGTTAATTAACATAGTAACAGAGGGCTTGATTAGTTTCATGCAGTTATGGTAAGTGGCATGGAATTTGATTTTATATGTGAAAGACAGAAAAACTAAGGATAGGTTGGTATGTAATAAATCTATGTGATTTTATGTGTTTATCAAGCATTTTAGCCCATTTTGGAGAGTAGTTTATTTTGATTTAAGCATTTCACCCTAGCAAGTAAAGACTGCAAAAATAGTACATAATTTGTTATTGCACTCTCTAGTGAAAGTATCCTCGTATCTTAAAATGTGTAACATTGTATTTATGTTTAGTGATGGCATAGTTTTGCAATGGATTAAATTTGGTGCTGGAAATGAATTCTGATCTCAGTTCTGTCACTGATCACTGTGTGTAGCTACAGTGCAGAAAAATGTGTAAAACGGAGAATTATAGTGTGGCAGTAACACAGGGCTGCAGAGTGCAGATGTGCCACCTTACAGCTGGACACTGTCGCTTTGATTCTATGGAGTCAATGATACTGTATACTTATTTAGGTTCTCCTCCTTGTTAGTGTCATAGGCAAGCTCTACTGTTTTAAGGAGATTGTCATTTAGGTAAACCACATAAAAATGTTGTAGCCATCAGTGAGGTCTTTGTCCTTACATTATGTGCCACTTGTAGTCACGGGCTCGCATGGGACCTCAGAGCTGTCTTTCTCTGTATTGTGGAACAGCAAAACAAAAAAACAAATATTGCTAAGATTTTATACTAAATTAACCAGCTGAGAGGGCTGGACTTAATACTGATTCTAGATGCGCTGCATTAGCAAAGTACAGTCTTAATGCAGTAATGCAAAAAACCCATCTTACTGTATAACTGTTCTTTTAAAAATGTGTTTCCCCTTCTTTATTTCTTTGCAGGGTCCAAAAGGAGATCCTGGCACAGGGGTATGTATATATATTTTTGGTCATGATATAGAATTCCCCACATAGTTCAATACATGATCTGAGTCACAAGGGTGGAAGAGCCCATTAATGTACTTTAGCAGGTAGTTTACCTCCTGCAGAATTGGTACATCTGGGGGGGAAAAAAAAAAAAAAAAAAACCCACAACCTTCTGATTGCTAGGCTTGCAAATTTTGCAATTTCTGGTAAATAGTTCTAAGTGATAATATAATGAATGACTGAACATAGTATTAACTACTTGTGAATTTGTCTCTGCTGAGCTGTCCCTGGATATATCTTAAGAATAGAGAATGTGAAATAAAGATAGAAAATACCTTGAGATCTATTACATTGTTATCAACGTTAAATTTGAAAGTGCTAAGGAGAAGGGATAACGTGCTACATCATGCTGGCTAGTAACAACTAGAAACAGATGTTTTCTTTGGAAATGTCATGACAGTTACAGTACAATCACATTGCTCTGGTGAGCAAGATAATGATCATGGGAGCCCCTATACCTTTCAATTATGCAGTTTGACATTCAAAAGCAGATCTAGTTTAACTTTTTAATACTTTTTTCCTTTAACCGTTGTGTTATGTCCCTCTCATGTGATCTTTCTTTTAAAATTAAGAGGAGGGAAAGGGCAACTAGTGGAGGAATCTTGAGCAGTTGCATAGGGCTAGCTGCCAGGAGAATATAGATCCAAATCCTGACTGGGTGTACATTTTTCCCAACGTCCTTGACATCTGATGTAACTTGTCTTTCTAATAGAGAAACTATATTTGTCATTAGCTTGTGATTTGTCACTACAGTTCTTAGCCTTATGGTGGCAAAGTTGAAACTTACAGATATTGCATCTTGATGACTGGGCATCATTGAAAATACCCAAAAGATAATAGTAAAATTTGAGTATTGATGGTTTAGCCCCAAAAGTATGATAGTATAAAATGTAATTTTGAATTGATATTGTTTTAAAAATTGAATGGGTGTTTCCACAGCAGTAAAAATTTAAGCGCATCTTTATTACTTTTTTTAAAAAGTCTAAGAAACTTCACATAACTGCATAGTGGTACTTACAGCACTATAAAACTGCAAGGCAGTGAAACAGGTACTATTCCTTCATGGTCAGTGTGGGTAGAACTGTGTCCAGCAAACATCTTTTGAACTTCAGGCAGTATAACTGAATCAGGAAGAATACCAGGTAATGGAAATTGATGATAAAAATTTATTTTATAAAAGAAGTAAAAACAGAGCTAGTTAGGGAAAGAAAATTGTGCCCAGTCAGACTGCATTCCCCATGATCTTCTGATGAATTGTCTACTTGATAAAGGTCAGGAAGCCCTGAAAAATATTGGAGAGATCTTTTTTGAAACAAAATCACATCCCTCCCAGCATAGTAAAGAACATAGTAATGAACAGCTATGTCTGCTAACAAAACAAATTTCTACTTCAGAGAAATACTCTACAGAGTTTCTTAACGCATTGAGTTCATTCAGCCACTCAGGAGCTGACACGTGATCTCTCCAGCTGCTGTTGGGTCTTTAAATTGTTAGTCCTGGGCAAAATAAATAAGGGGATGGTTCAGCCAACATCTTGGATGCCTGGTAGTAAAGAATCAAGCCAGAGCACAACACAAAGACTGTTTAAAAGTCACTACAGACTGGCCTTGTCTGAACACATCAGGCCACAGTATTTGGAAGATGATGAGGAGTGTCTTCTCCTGTTGAAGGGTTCTTGTCTTCTGACTTGGGTCCATATAATGGAGCCTTTCTCTTCAGTGTCAGTGTAAAACTAATGAGAAGTGTCTCTACTCATGAAAGCAGCATGCCAGTACCATTCAGTTGTATCTATTTTCCTACTAGTGCAGGCACAGTATGTACATAAAACCAGCAGAATTAAATGTAGCTACCTCAGACTAACCCAGCCAAGACCAAAGTGCTATGGGAAGGTAATTTTTAAGAGCTGGCTAGGACTTAATCTATCATGAAGGTGCATAATCTCCTCTCATCCAACCTGTGCAGGGCCTAGGATCATGTTTGATTCCTTGACAAGTGTTAATGGAGACCCAGCTATATGAAAAAGTAAACTTTGATCTATGAACCAGTGTGCTAACTGTGCTCCTCAAGGACAATAAGAAACCCAAAAGAGAACCTCAGCACTCACAGCAAATTATGAAGTTGTGAGATAGGTTCTTAAAATAGTTGATTAATAAGAAGTCACAAAGCCTCTTTTTTTCTCTTTCACCATAATGCCCAGAAATGAATACGTCTTTCTGTAACAGCATCCCACTTCCTACTCAGGAAGCACCATCTCCCAGAATTTAGGTGTGGAAAGTGAGATCTACCAGAAACTTCATAAAATCCAGACAGGAATTCTCTATATCTTTTAATTTACCTGAGAATTGCTGAAATATTGGAGTTGTTGTCTGTAGTTTAAATCTCTGGTAATTTATCAGTTTTCTTTGAAAACAGAAAAAGAATTAAAAGGGCCTTCTCACTCTACACGTTAAACTGCAAAACTTTAAGACCTACACGGGACCTAGCCTGTGTGTCCCCTGCTAAGGACTAAGCTTTGTTTAGAGAACAGAGCAGACTTGCTTGAAGGTTGGTTCTCAGGTTGACAGCATATGCTATATACCCCAGGGCTCTACTGCCTTGGAGGTGCTTTAGAGCTGACCTTGGCTTGCAGGAATACAGGAGGGGAGTCTTCCGGATTACATTCTTCATCAAAATTAAAACCATCGATCCAAATACTCACACAGTGCCTCTGGGAAAAGCTTAATTCACAGACCACTAAAGCAGGGCATAACAAAACCTGTTCACCTGAGAACTCGTTGTCTGTTCTACTATTCTCAAATAATCTGCTGTTGTTTGTTGTTCAAGATTTCTCATGTATAGTACAGAAATTCTAATGTATGCAATCCTTTTTAATTAAAAAAAAAAAAATAAAAAAATCAGGGAGACCCAGGACCAATGGGATTACCAGGACTGGAAGGACTCCCAGGGGAAAAGGTAGGACTCTTAAAAAGAAGTCATGGCTGGCAACTATATGCAGCTAAATGTTTTCTGAAACCTTGTTTGAAATTTTTTTTTTTTTTTTGTAAGCTAATGTTTCTGTGTGAAAAGTATTTGCATATAGATATATATATATATATATATATATATCCTTTTTTGCTTTACTGTGTATATAAATCATATGCTCACCCAACATAAAATTTCATTTTCCACAAATGGAGAATTGTATGTGGGAGGTCTTGTAATATTTTGTTTTCTTAACTTGATAGAATACTACCATATGCTATATTACATATAGTACATACTATATATAACTATATTACTTGATAGTAATATAGTTAACATGTTCCTAAGTATGGTCACTAGTTCTTGTTCTCTGTTGAATATCATCTTATGCTTACAATCTCTCTGTCGTATTCTAAGATTTACATCATAGCTACAAATCTGAAGAGAAGTTTGTACTTGAATTAGTCTGGACCTAGTGCATGCAAGACTTCCATACAAAAAAAAAAAGACTATTTCAGATGAGTGTAAAAATGTAGAAAAGAGTAAAAGAGACTATTTCCCTACAGTTCCTGTTGCATTTCATCCTGCTCCAAAGTGAGCAAAAATTTCTTCTCTTGGGCTGTTGCTCATTATTCTAAAAAAGTCCCCTAGTTTCTGTTTTGCTTTTGTAGCACTCTGTACTACGTGTATGATGCCACCACAGCACATCCCAAACCGTATCATACTCCCCAGCTCCTTCCTGTAGTTCAAGTCTGCATTCAGGTGCTAGGAAATGATCCTTTCCTTCAGCTGATGGCATGTTTCAGCCTCACAAGTTGTGGAGGCTGATACGAATTTAGAGAAAAGCTTATCATGAAATGCTAAAAATGTCAAGATTTTGATACTCATTTTTTAATATGACAAAGTACAAAAAAAATCAGCAGAGAAATGAAAAAAAATATGTAAATATATTTATGTCAATGAAAACAATTTGATTTTGCACATATCTTCTAAATTTAAGAAGAAAAAATTACTTTTTTTCTGAAAATTTAATATTTAGCTTTATGAATTACATGTTACTTACTAGCTTCATAAAAAAATAATTTACTGAAACTTAGTTTAAATCAAAAAACAATGTAAGTGAAAATTTTCTCTCAGTATCACTATGCATTACTCCTTGTGCAGTAAGTCAGAGGTGACAAGATCTAAGGTAGATGTCTATACTAGATGTTTAAATTACATGAGATAATTCTTTCTCTGGACGAGTATAATTTACAAGCATTAAAGACTAGTTTGATTTTAAAATGAACAAACACAGGGAGATATTGCAGGTCTGAGACAAAGTGTGGACAAGAATTAAATAAAGAGAATAAACAGTGGAGCAGATCATATAAACAAGCTGAGTGTTTGGCTCTTTCTCAAAGTAAAAATATCCTTTCCTTAACTAAATTTGGTCAAAATTCCACATTTCTGGTACAAGTAAGTGAATAGACTCTCAGAGTCTGTGTGCCAATTTCAACAGTATAGTTCATGCTGGTTTTTAATTTAGAGCTATTAGGTACATTTGTATAGCAAAATGCCATCTTCCACAGACAATGTTGGCTGTAATTTCATGGTAATTTCATGAACTGGTTTAACAACTTTGTGTCTTTGGAGCAAAATGTCCCTTCCCTCAGCTGTGCTGACACAGTGGTTTGTGCAGCCACACTGCGAACCGTATTGCTGAAAGGACCAGAATAACCCTTAAAAGAAAAAAGTTGTAGGGGAAGTGTTAGGAATTTCTAGCTTCACTGTCATATCCAGCCTATAGGGAAAACACCACTACACAAGTTCTGGGTCCAGAGTGCAGTGAGTGCTCCAGCCAGTATACCCTGCTGCAGTTACTCAGTGCTCAAGTGTTCCTGAGGTGTGTGTTGTGTTCTTCACTGATGGGTGAACTTGCATTGGCTTCTTTTAGCCTCCAGAGCAAGAAAGGTTGAACTGTGGCCAGTAAGCAAGCTTCTCCCTCTGGACATAAGGTCAGACATTTAACCTGTCATCCATCTATACTTTGTGTAATGGGGTTCAGTGTTTCTAATTACCAGAATTATCATTGCACTACCTGAATAAAATTATGAGGATGAGACAAATCAGCATTAGGTAAAAGAACAGAAACCAGAAATCCCAGCATCTCCTAGGGCTCTTCTGTGCAACAGAATGTGGCTATAGCTATGTTGGTGGAGCGCTTGCAAAACAGCTCCAGGCAACAAACTCATCTCACAAAAATATTTACCTGTTAGTATGGCTTTAACTGTGCCAGGGCTTTTCTGATGTGATTATAGAAACTAGGAGCCTAAATTTTTTTCTTACATTGTTAACCAATGTTATACTAACAGAGTGTAGTGCCACAGACCAATACATGTCAGCAGTGGGTTAGGGCAGATCTCACTGTGTAGTTTTACTACTCATGAGCTCCATAACTCATCAGCTTCAGCACAAAAGCCATTGACTTAGCTTAAAGCACAGACAAAGGTGGCTGTATGCTAAAAGGATAAACTTTGCCCTGAAAGGACCATGGCACAAGCAAATCAAGGATGCAGCAAATGGATGACTGGGTGGCAGGAAGGCAAAAACTTACTTGAAAGATGCATCTTAAATATGGAGGTGTGGATAGGATAGTGAATCACCCTATGTGAGTTTTGGTCATTGTCATGACCACAAATTATAATTATTTGTAAAACTACAGGTAAGTCGAGGACTTTCCACCCCTTTTCAAGGAAGGCCTTAAGCAGAGGAGAAGGAATAGCATGAAAATTATTACGTTATACAAGAGAACCTAAACAAAGGATTTAAGTTACTTGCTCAGGTCTGTATAATGAGTCAGTGGCAGAGCTAAATATTAGCGTTTAGCATAGTCTGGCTCTTGTCCTCATTTTCACTTCACTGAATAATCCTTCCTCAGGTTTTAATGGGAGTCCACAAACAAACTTCTGTTTTGAGTGTTACCATTTAAGTTTTGATTTATCTTTTCTTCAGGGTGACCGTGGGCCAGCTGGCACACCAGGAGTAGCAGGGACACCGGTACGTATGTTCATTGAAGAGAACTCAGTTTGTTAGAAGCTGAAAAAACAGGTCAAGCAAGGTGATGAGCTGTAATCTTGATCACTGTGGATCACCAGCGCTCGGCTAATGCTTTATAGGCAGTTATGAAAATCATGTGGTTTTCCTAAAGAGAGTTCATATTATTATTAAAGTGATGGGAGGAATGATGTGTGAATACATGATAAAGTTGGAATTTGAAGCTGCATATGCTTAGTTAAGAAAGCATATGAGATTCTTCTCATTGTCTCAGTTTAATATAGATAAAGATATTTTCTGTGTTCCTGGGCATGCACAAATTTCTGAGCATCTTTCTATCACAAAGAAAAACTATGAACATTAGTTAGTATCTGCATATCAAGTCAATCAAACATTTGCTTTAAGGGAATGCTTTGTCAGCTATTTACGTGTGGTATTCAGAGAAGTTTCTGAAAGTCATCCAGAAACTTTGTTGTAGGTGAAAGTAAATGTAATTAATGATAAATTGAAATTATAATTACTCATTTGTGTTCCTAAAGGAAATGAAGACAACTTTTTTTTAGATTGCATTCACAGTTTAATAAAAAGGTTTATCCATATTTCAGCAGGCAATATGGAGTTATTTATATGCAAATACATTTATTATTAAATTTGGGCAGCTACCAATCCATTCAGGAGCTGTTTTTAAATTATAAATGTGTGTTTTGTGAAACGAAGAGAAGTTTGTGTCTATGCACTCCCATTTCCATTAGCCACTGATTTAGTCCATTTATTGTAAGTTCCGAGAGAGTACTTCAGCTTAAATAGCTTAATTTAGTTAAGTTCTCCTAAAACAAAGAAAATTGCACATTTAAGGAGAAAAAGAGTATTATTTCTCTGAGTTTTATAGCCCATGTTATAAGAGTTTCAAAGTTTGTTTCTCTGAAATGTATTTCATGCTGTGAATCAATAATGCAGTAGCCAGTCAGGGTGATCACAGTTGTTCATTCCCTGTGTATTTCCCACTGAATATGTTCCAAGTCTTATTATTGTTGCTCTCTATTCTAACTGGATGTGAAATATTTAATGAGTTCCCTTCATCAGTGGTGGAGTGGCATTCTGTTGATTACATTTAATTCTAATAAAATCCACTGAAATAAATTACTTGCTTTAACATTTTATGCTAAGCAGTTTTAATTAACAAATTAATAGATGTTTGAGAAACAATATTTTTCAGTAGTCTCTGAAGAGTTTTTGAAATATATCCACATATATTATTGGAAGATAATTTGTCATCCTTGCCTGGCATTATTCCCTAGATTAAATAGTGGACCCTTTTTCCCATTTGAGAATATAAACCTGTCATTTTAGCTTTGAGTTTTTGCTGAGTAGGATATCAGGGAAGCTTGGACTGAGATTCTGCAAGAATTGCCACCAATGCTAATTTCCTCAGCATGAATCCTCAGTCCTTTTGTCCCTGAAGTTGTCACTGGCGTTGATGTGTTAGATCCCTCACTTGTACAGGTCAGCTGAGGACCCAGTCTAAGGATATTTCTGGGAAATATAGATTCAAAGTAACAGATTCTTGTCTGAGGCTGAACCAGATAGATTGTTATAAGCAAGGCATCATTTAAAAAAAAAAACCAAAAAAAACATATAAATGATGAAATGAGAAAGGATTGTGAATTCTGGAAGGCTGAACATGAAATGACAATAAAAGTGACCGAAAAAGAGCAGGAAGAAAATTTGCAAAAGGCATTAAGTCAGTAATAAACTCACCTTTAATAAAATAAGGACTAGGAAGTACATGAAGGAAAGAATCTTGATTTCACATATACAGTGATAAACTTTGATCTGACTCTTACTTCTCAAGAAGGAAATCATGATGTTGTAAAAGAAAATGTCATTAAAACATTATCTCAGTATTCAGAAAGGGTAAAGAAGACCAAGTGATTGAATTATGTTGTACACAAGAGCCAGATTCACATGGCACAGATATATAAAAAAACAATAATTCCTCTCTTAAAGCATTTAATGAACAGTAACATGAATATTTCACTCAAATATATATCTTCTCTTATTTTTGACCTAGGACAAATTATGTTTTGCTTCCTAGTAATTTGAATTTGTAATGTTCTCTTTTTGCAGGGAAAACCGGGATCTCCCGGATCCCCAGGGATGCCAGGGGAACCTGTAAGTACATGTACTGGGTCTGGCTGAACTGGAATTGGTTTTCCCCTACAGCAGCCCTCACGGTGCTGTGTTTTATGCTGGGAGCTGGCAGGGTGTTGGTAGCACCCTGGTGTTGTGGCTACTGCTGAGCAGTGCTTACACAGCACCAAGGCTCTTTCTGATATTTCCCCCAGTGGGACGGGGTGGGCAAGATCTTGGGAGGGGACACAGCCAGGACAACTGACCCAAACCGACCAAAGGGATATTCCAGACCATGTGACGTCTGCTCAGCATAAAGCTGGGAGAAAGGAGGAAGGGGGTGGGGTCACCCTTGGTCCTCCGAGACAACCACTACGGGTATGGGAGCCCTGCTCCTGAGAAGGCCCGACATCGCCCGTCCATGGGAAGTAGAGACTAAATCTGTTTGCTTTTGCTTCCGCGCGCGGACTTTTGCTTTGCTTTGCTTATATTAAAACTGCTTTTGTTTCACCCACAAGGGTTAGTTTATCTTCTTTCCCCTCTTTACCCTATTGAGAAAACAAGGGGAAAGGGGGTGGGGTGGGGAAGTGATAGAGCGACTTGGTGGATACCTGGCATTTAGCCAGAGTCAAACCATCACAGTACAGATTTAAGTTTTGGAGTCTTATGAATACACAAATATTTTAAACACTGAATGCAAGGTTTTACATGCAGATTTATATGTGTGTTTTCTTTTTCTTAGGGTGAAAGAGGACCTATAGGAGATATAGGCTTCCCTGGGCCAGAAGGGCCACAAGGAAAACCAGTAAGCAATTTTATACTGAATATATATGTTCATTACAAAAAGATGTGTCTTAATTTTTCAGAAGTTACAAAATAAATGAGATTACACCCTGCCTTGTGTTAAGTAGGTAACATATGAAGAACTCTTAGACCTTCAGTGCTCAATATTAACCATCCAGTCAAAAATTCCTGGTATGGTGGTGTTTTAGTAGTTATTGTTACTGAGATATTGCCTTTAAAGGTCCTTTGGATCCTGCTGACATGAAGGATCCTCTTGTGTTTTTCAGAAGGAGAATATTAACCCAGATACTCAGCACAGTCCATAAAGGATGGGGTGACAAAACGCATTCTCTGTTTCAGTTTAGATAGAGAAGTGTGTGCTTTGTGACTCTGAAAAAAACTTCATAACACTTCTGTATACAGATGATGCAGCACGGCAGCTGAAGCATTTGCTGTTCACTTAGGCTATGTCTAATCTGACCTCTTTATTTAACAGAAGTGTGACAGCAGTGTAGTCAGCACTGTCTGAGCTGGTTTAAAACAACCTAGTTTATATTCTAGAAGTGCTTCGGCTAGGATAACACAGAACTCATTATCTTCCCCAAAGCTTGATGTTTTGGGGACAAGCTTGAGAAGCAGACCATTTCAGTTTGTCAGCACATCTCCACATTATGCTTCTGTCTCGAAAGAAGAGACAGTTTCTGTAACTTCAGCAGCAGCTTGGCCCAAGGTGGCTCATATGTGCAAAACTCTGCTTTGCAGTATGAGAGGGAAGGAAATATTCCTGATGTCTTCCCTGATGCAAGACCTTCTTTCTCACGCAGTGAAACAGCTGTGACTTTGCTGCATACGCAGATACACATATAT
Source organism: Athene cunicularia (assembly GCF_003259725.1). Classification (NCBI taxonomy): domain Eukaryota; kingdom Metazoa; phylum Chordata; class Aves; order Strigiformes; family Strigidae; genus Athene; species Athene cunicularia. Next base: position 32,039,019 of record NW_020799097.1, read on the forward strand.
CCTAGTAAATTAAACCATGCAGAGCATTTATCTAGCAATTATCTGTCATTGTGCAATTGTTAGCATGTGTTTAGCCCATGCCAACTAGGACTCTCAGATAATGCCACATTCCCGTTGGGGGATAATGTGAGCCTGGGACTGTTTGCAGCAGGTGGTATGAGTGAGACCACCCTCTTTTGGGAAGGAAATATGTTTAGCCCAGAAGGCTGAAGCTGTGCTGTGCCACAAGTCCTAACAACAAAAGAATGGATCTGGACACTTACTATTAAGGCATAATCTCTGTAACAGCAGAAGGGTAATAGAGCATCAGGGCTAATATGTACAGTTATATGGTTAGATGACTATCTGGAACTAGAAAAGTGCATGTATGGGTCCATATTCCATGTTTGCAGAATTTCCTTATAACTCGTCGTTGAAAGTTTTGTGCCCATTAAAGTTCATGCACACCTTGATGCTGAAGATGATTATTGCTCTGCTCTCAGCTCATATTTAATATGCTTGCAGTTCAGTACCACCCTGAGCTCTGTTATTTCACTTCTCAATTCTATTTGTATTTCTATATAGTAACCACACTGCCGCCCCTGCAGCTTCAGAATATATACTGAAATCACCACTAAACATTGAGCTTTATATTTTTAAAATGCATATCCATAAGCATATTTATATTGTTATGGGTTTTTTTATAGGGAATCAACGGAAAAGATGGATTGCCAGGTCCTCCGGTAGGAAAACGTGCTTTTGCATGCTAGTATATTTTATTCTTCACAAATAACATAGCTGTTAATCCTAGGCAGTTGCTTTCAGTTCTGCTAATAGATGAATATACAAAAAAACCCAAACCTTTAAGTAATATGTTTGTCTATTTTCAAAAACAATTTTTCAGGGTGCTGTGGGGAGACCAGGAGACAGAGGACCCAAAGGAGAACGTGTAAGTTACTTGCTTTAATTTTTTTTTTCTTTTTACTGAGTATGTAAGAACCTCATCAATTCATATTTCCCAGGCAAAACCAAGAAATTAATTCTCTGCGAACTTTCAACAGTCTCTTGGACAACTAAGAGGTTTAGTCATAGACACCACTTTAAGGAATTAGAATTGAATTGGCTTCTGCATTTAGAAAACACATTTTATAGACTTTCTAACAGAGTTGGCCTGGACAGCATAAATTGATCAATAGGTTGAAAATTGGAAAGTAGCTAATCCTGTTGTGATGCTGTCAGACTTTGCAAGAGCTATCTATAACGATTAACCCAGCATCATCCCTGGGATCTTTGTATGTCACACACAAACCATGTTTTGCATAAAACAAGCTTGTTACACTCAGGCAGCAGGAATGCCAGTGCAATGCCTTACTGCTTCCCAAAATATTTAGACAATTCTGTTCATGGTAACAAGATCATGGTGGGCAGGAATCATTACAGAAGGTGAGAAACTCTCTTATTTGTAGAGCAAAGGGAGTCATAGCACATACTCTGCTCCTGTTGTAATATTGCTAAAGCCCTGATGTCCTAATCCAATTGATACCACATTTATTTGATCAATCAGAAAAGCACCTGTCTAATCTGGAAAAGGAAATGCTGCTTTATGACACCGAGCAGGCCATTATTACATGAATTGTCCCTTAAAAAAATTAACATTTTGCAGTGTTCTCTTTCTGGACAAAACTTTACTTTTACTTTAAGGACAAAAGTAAAAAGTAAAAACCTTCTTATTGTACCACCTATTGCGTACTGCATTACACCACTCAGCCTTCACCTTCTCAGTGTCAGCCTATCTGAATACCCTACAAACAGTACTGTACACATACATCCAGAAGAGGAGGCTGGACCTGTAAGTGCATGACCTTGAAACATAGGGAGGAGGATGTTGAAAAAGTCTGTGAGAAACAGAGACACAACCTTAACTTGCTTCATCAGAGTGAAGCCTGGGAAGCATCAGGGTAAGAGAAGAGGGTGTATTTATTCCAGTCTCACTGGTGACAGAGTACATACATACACATGTGTACATGTAGCTATAGATGTAAATATGGATATATGCTTGCTCTCAGAGAGGTGACGGATGCCTGAATCTGCTCTCACATCTGGGATCACTGGCAAACATGTCACAATCTAGCTCCCTCTTTACAGAGTAAAAGAAATAAATACACACACTTATATAAGTATAAATAAATTTATAGATATGTGTTAAAAAATAAATCAGTTTCCAGAAGTATCTTTGTCTCAAGTGATAATCAAAATCTCTCACAAGCTTTTATAACAAGAAGGTTACAAATATGCCTAATGCAGTATCTGAATACAGTTTTCAGAAAGCTGACAGTTGTCCTTTACAATTATGCAGGAACAGAAAATGTTGTTGAAAACAAGGGGAGATCTGACAAAGAAATAACAACAACATACACAGCAGAAGTCTGCATCTTGGATAAGAGATCGGGGGGTATTGCAGTTGATTTTTTTTTTTCCCCACTGGATCAGGTATTAAAGACCTGCATCTGAGGGAGATTGCAATGATTACAGAAAATAACACAAAGTCAAGGTTTTCTTGTAGCCATTATTATTACTGCTGTACCAGCACACTCATTCAGTTTGACACCAACTGTTGCAATTACAGAAAAGCATCAAAATTGGAAGAACAGAATAAAACTCTTGAGGTTTTCATGTCTAATATAAATATATCCTTGTAAAAACAGCTTTAAGAAGGAAGAAGTCACCTGAGCTGAAATAATCCTACTTTGAGTGACTAAACACTGCTGTTATTACTACTTTATAAACTGTGTGACAAACCAGTGGAAAACATGGGGTTTATACCAATATGTCTTTCAAGTCATTTCAACAGCAGATTAAAGTACTGGTAGCTGGCTCATTTATTGCTGTTATCTGCATGCCTTTGATCAAAGACCAGGAGCCCGCTGGACTAGTACATGTAGAAACCCATGCAAAACAATAGTTCCTTCTGCACAGAATTTAATACAAGGTTAAATGCAAGCAATGAGAGGAGGAGGACTGAATAAATAGCACTGTAGGCAGAGATAGCAAAATGCAAATATCCTACCCTGTGTTTTTGTACAATTAATAGCACAGGAGAGTCTCTCTCACAGGAGAGAGAAATCTGGAGGAAGATACGACCTAGTTTTATGAATTTTTACAAAGAGTTTCTTCCAAACACAAACACTGGAGGCAGTTGAAAAAATGCTTGTTTGAGAAGTGGCTGTAGTATTTGATTTGCCTCCTACACATTGGCCACCTGTAAAATGGGAATAATTTAGAAGAAAAGCAATTCCAGGGTCAGCTTCACACTGCCGTAGCACCATGATGTTAGAGAAACCTGCATTTTTCTTTATTTCTAGTAGAATAATTAACCATACCTACTCTGCAGGGTTATAAACCTGAGAAATTATATATGTATATTTATGCTTTAAATATATCTTTAATGAAAGCTTCTTGTAAGTACAGTAACCTTCAGCTTTTTTTTTATACATGTGAGTACATGCATGTGGGTTGTCTCATTTTAAAGTGCTATCAGACAAAATGTTGTGTTCAGTGGCTCCCTATACTGGACTTCAATCTCAAAAAAAGTAACTAAAATGAAAATTATATTAAAGGCTATACTTCTTTCAAGTTTTGCAATGGTACAGCAGGGGTTGTTCTTCAACTTTATGTGTCACATTGCTATGAGTAAAGTAGGAGATGGAGGTTGGATGGATAAACTTTGTTAAGGCCAGGAAAGAGCCTCTTCTCTGCAGACTACAAAAAGTTCTGCTACTCAGTCAGAATCCTTTCTCTGCCCTGAATTTCTCAAGGTGTTGCAATACACATCCTGATACAATAGCTTATGCAGGACAGAACACTTTTTCCTGTAAATTTTAAAATTCACAGAAAGCTAGAAAGGTACACCCCTTCCATCAGAGCATTACTCTTCCAGTTCCCCCAGTGTACATACGCTCCCTTTCCTGTTCCCATCGACTGTTGAAAACTTGAGGGTCATTGACAAGGGTTACAGGTGTCTTTTGGGTATCACATCGTATCATGTCTTTTTTCTACGGAACAGCTATATTAGCCTTGTGTTTGTTGGGAATCATTCATATGCTGCATATTTAGAGATTTGCCCAATGTATTAATGCCCGGAAATGAAAGCTGGAAATCAGGCATTTGCAGTATCGGCAGGATAGGTCTGTTAAGAGAAACACAGTAAGTGTAATCATGCTGAGATTGTTCCATGTCACACTGACTTCCCTGATTATGTGATCATGTTAGTAGTTTGACACATGGTATTGGGTTTATGTGGCAGGGGTCTCATAATGGGGGCTGCAGGGGTGGTATCTGTGAAAAGACACCAGGAGCTGCCCCCACATCCAACAGAGCCAATTCCAGCCAGCTCCAAGATGGACCGGCTGCTGGCCAAAGCTGACCCCATCAGTGATACACACTGCCTGTGTGGTAAAAAAGGGTAAAAAAATGTTGTGCAACAGTTGGGAGAGAGAAGTGAGAAAATGTGAGAGCAACAACTCTGCAGACCCCAAGGTGAGTGCAGGAGGAGGGGCAGGAGGTGCTGCAGGCACCGGGGCAGAGGTTCCCCTGCAGGCCGTGGTGCAGCCCATGGTGAGGCAGCTGTGCCCTGCGCCCCTGGGGGGTAACGGTGGAGCAGAGACTCACCTGCAGCCCGGGGAGGACCCCACGCCGGAGCAGGTGGATGTGCCCTGAAGGAAGCTGCAGCCCATGGAGAGCCCACGCTGGAGCAGGCTCCTGGCAGGACCTGCGGTCCATGGAGAGGACCCCACACAGGAGCAGGTTTTCAGGCAAGAACTGTGTCCCATGGGGGACCCACACTGAAGCAATCCATTCCTGAAGAACTGCAGCCCATGGGAAGGACCCACACTGGAGCAGTTTGTGAAGGACTGTATCCCATGGGAAGGATCCCATGCTGGAGCAGAACAAGAAAGTGGGAAGCAAGGAGCAGCAGAGATGAAGTGTTAAGGACTGACTGCAACCCCCACCCCCCTGCACCACTCAAGGGGAGGAAGTTGTAGAGTGACGAGTGAAGTTGAGCCTGGGAAGAAAGAGGGTGGGTCGAGAGGAAGGTCTTATTACCCTGCTCTGTTATTAATTCACCATAAATTAAATTAATCTTCCAAAAGTTCAGTCTGTTTTCCCCTGACAGTAATTGGTGAGTGATCTCCCTGTCCTTATCTGGACTCACAAGGTTTTAATCTCATTTTCTTTCCCTGTTTTGTTGAGGAAGGGGAGTGAGAGAGAGGCTGGGTGGGTAACCTGGCTGTCAGACAAGGTGAATCCACTGCAGAGGTTAACATTGTAGGTGTGAGATGATAAACTTTCAGACTTTGACACCATTTTTTGTTGTTGTTGTGGTAGACTTTCAGAGTTCAGAGCCTCTGTGCTCTTACTGAGGACAGTTTAAACTCCATGTGTTATGGTTTTGTTTAATGCAATAAAGGATCACAAGTAGCAGTGGTCTCTGCAATGAAGCTTAGTTATAGTCAGCTCTAACTCACTGGAGATCATACAGATGGGAGGATAGATAGGTGATAGATGTTACACAAACTCATACTTGCATCCTTACCTTTCTTTTCCAGTCTTTACATATCATGTAAATTTATGACTTAAAATTCTTAGGATTTCAAATTCGTATGACATAAGAATATAACTACACTTTTTACTGGTTTATCATTCAGTGATGTTTCAGATCTGAATACAGTTCACCAGCACTTGCTGTGGATTAAGAATGAAATTATTTCCATTCATTCACCCTTCATAAATGTAGATCCTGGATATATCTAGTAATACTTTAATCGATTTTTGGTGCTGTTTGCTGCTTATGGTGAAGCCTAACATTAGCTTAAGTGATGCAGCAAGGGCAGTCAGTGATCCTTAAGAACTGCCAGCTGTTCAGTAACAATCTAACGTTTTACTTGAAGAACTCTTCTCCACAGCTGTAGTTGAGTGAATTAATGGCTGATACATTAAGTCACTCTAAAAGATTTAATTCCTCAGAAACAAAATTAAATGCCATCTTAGTCATGATGGAAGCTGTTGCTGTTCAGAACATTGACCTTTATTTTGTTTGCAAGGAATTCACGGAATTGTGTATCTGTTGGGTTATTTATTATTTTTATAATTTATTTTATTATTCTGTACATGCAGAAATAAAATATTAGGCTTCTAGGGAAAGTTACAGAAAAAAAAAAAAAAAGCCTAGTGCCTTGTGCCTGGGGGAATTTGAGCACCTATATTCTACCTGTGCCTTATTTGACATTTCTAGATCCTTGTATAAGGGCTATAGACTTTCTGCACTGAAGTTCTGCCCTTGAAAAGTGGGTTACAGAGTCAAGCTATTTATTTTTGTTATTGACTTCAACATTAAAAGTGTAACAAAACAAAATGTTACTTGCTGTGTTTTCAGAAACAAGGGTTAGCCTGTAAAATCAGCTTCCCTACATGACTCATAAAATCTATTTCTGAACAGGGAAGAATTTTCTCCTTAGCATTCTTGGGTGACTTTTCCTAGTTCATTCCACTGTGTGCAATGGTTTTCTTTCTGCTTTTATTTTACACAGGGAGATCAGGGTATTCCAGGTGACAAAGGTCCACAAGGTGAACGAGGGAAACCTGGCCCATCAGGAGAAAAGGGGGATGTGGGTCCTGTTGGGCCACCAGGAGACAGAGGTTACCCAGGGTCACCAGGTCATCAAGGTCCCCCAGGTTCACCAGGACCCCCAGGGTTTCCCGTAAGTAAATACAAGTTTTCCTTGGTTGCTTGTGAATTCAGACAACATGAAGGTAGCACGTGATGAGCAGTGGAAATTCAGATGAGCAATACCACAGTGCCAGAAAAACTAAGAGATCTGTGAGCTAATAATCAGTGTTAAGAGTTGGAAAAAATATTCCCAGGGGATCAAGCAGTTTGGGGATTTTTTTAAGCATGTGCTATGGATAAAGTTCAAATACTTATTTCTTTAGCTCCTGACAAATTAATGTCTACTCAATACCGTTAATTTTCAAGTTTTTCATCAGCTTAAGAGTTAAAGTGTAAATCTTTACAACTGAGAAAGGAGGCAGACAAAAATGATCCTCAATAAAAGGGAAATTAGCATTTAAAAAGACAACGAAATGCTGCCTGTCAGTTGTAGATATCTTGGATTGTCTCCACGTGTGCACAGGCACACATCCATGGTATGAGTTCCTTTAACCCTCAGTCAGATAGGGTAAAACGCTAAAAAACTTATCCGGTGGTGGTTCTGTGATGCAGTTTTAGTTGTCGGCTGCTCATTGAAGCAGTCAGTCCCTAGAAGGAGTGAGAAGCTGGCAAATGCTATGCAAAAGGCAAATAAAGCATAGTGGTGTCACTGGACATTCCTATATGATGCAAATTAATTTCCATATACATAACCTGATGATCATCTTGACATTGGGAGTGCCTCTTCCACTTCATGGTATTAGTGGTCTTTATAATACAATGTATTTGCTATAAAGTGGTCTTTGCAATTAAGTAAATAACACAAATATATTCAAATATTTAAGTTTTGATGAAAGCTTTACGTTTTTAATGCCAATTTCAGCATTTTTTTTTAATTTATGTAGCATCATAAAGTCCCTCTGTATGTTTCTTCTGATACATATCACCTTTTTTTTCCTCATCAGGCTGACACAGTTTCACTTGAAGAAATTAAAAAATATATCAAACAAGAAGTTCTTAAGGTTTTTGAAGGTAAGAAAATTATAATACAGAAATATACAACTAAAGATAAATACTAAATTCTCTTCTAAACGTTTTACATCTCTACAGCCTTTATATACATTTCTTTACATGTCGTCTAACTTACACTGAACTTAGCAGCTGCCTTGTTGCTGCAGCTGTTTAACTGTTGTTTGTCTACTTAATATAATTATGTTCAAACAGTTATAAGTTATGGTATCTGTTAACCAGAGTATTTCCTTACGTAAGAGAAGAGCATTAAGGGGTTTGCTCCAAATCATAATAGCAAACATATGTATGTATCATTGTAAATACATATATGTATCTACAATATATCATTAAGACATTGAAGATTTATTCAAGTGGAGACAATAGAAATAGGTAATTCTTTTGGCCACTTAGTGGATGATTTCTCTAAATGAGAGAAAGTCTTGACAGCTTTCAGTCATACAGGTCTAAACTGCTGTGCATTTTCAGCAAACATCCCTGTGAGTTCCAAAGCTCACTTGCAGACCACCATTTTCTGGCACAGTTTTAGGCAAGTACCAGATTCAGCCAAGGCCTTTGTACTACATAAGCTTTCTTAGGTGTGTTCGTACTCTGAAAAGGAAATATTTTTCTTCCCCAGCATTTTCTTAGTCAGGGTTGAAAACCTGTGGCTCAGGTAGGTGTCTGAAAGATTCTGCTGCAACACCTCTTCCGTTGCAAAATGCATTTCTTATGTCTGCAATATGCTTAGCTGTTTGGTCATTAACATTTGTGGATACAAAACGTTTTGCATTTTAGGAATAAAAGAAATCATATAAAGCTTGAGACTTTTTAAACTGTTCGGGCAGTTTTTCACTTTATAACAAAGCTATCATTTTGTGTGTTTTCACCCTTGCCCTGACTGCTACCCCTTAGGAGTTCAATGCTATGTATTCCAGGAGCAGTTTGTTGACTGAAGTTACCTCCTTTTCCCATTCAGATAGAATGGTAGCAAGTATTTAGTCTATTCGTAAAAAGAAGGTATTAAAAGGTGTCCTGCCTACAGGGAATACTGGGGTTTTTCTTTATAGCTATTCCATTTTCTACAGCTCACTGGTGTTCCCACAGTTCTTCTATTCTTGGCTTTGTTTCACTTTGCCTTTTTCTTATCACCTTGCTTACTTTTTGTTCGATGCCCACTCTTCTCTTTATGCTATTTTTTTTCTAAATCTTAAAACTCCATCACAGTAAATACCTGCTAAATTGTGGAATGCTTAGTTAAGTTCTTTCATCTGGTATAAATGAGACAGATTCAAGGTTAGTACCTATTTTGTCTACCTCTAAGGAACACTGAAAAGTTACTGGGTGCCTTTTATTCCACCAGCATGAAGAGTTTATGCTGAAATCTCTGCAGTTAATAATGTTTGCTAAGCACTTACAGGTTTTTTCACAACTGTTTTCAGGGTTTCAGCATATTCCAAGAACTGTTCATGGTATTTAAGCTCTACTTTGCAACTTATATAGGTACATATAGCAACATGTAGATACATAGCAACATATAAGGTAGCCCTTCATAGGGATGTTAAGTACTAATTATTCTGTGTTCATGTATTTTAAGTGCTTCCATGAACAGGAGTCGGAAGTCATTTGAAATTAGAATACATTAGTAAAAGACAGTAGGAGTAGAAACCTGAATACAAATTCATTCAGATGATTTCCAAGGGTAAAGAAAGACATGAGTCTGAGTTGGAACTGAAGGCCTCAGAAGTTGTGGGAGCATTTAGTATCTTGACTTTTAGAATAATTAAATGCCTTACTTCCAGAAACTTACTCTAGCTGGGGCTTTGGGTTTTATTTATTTTCCCATAGTTTGCTAGCAGATTTCTTACCCGCTTTTTCTTGTGTCCTTTGTTCATGAAGAAAGGATGGCTCAGTTTGTATCCCAGCTGAAGCTGCCTGCTGCAATGCTTGCCTCTCAAGCTCATGGAAAACCAGGGCCTCCAGGAAAAGATGGGTTACCAGGGCCACCAGGAAAGGATGGTTTGCCAGGGCCACCAGGAGAACGTGGAATTCAAGGTAAGAATTAAAAAAAATGTTGCCCTGAATTATATCTTGAAATCTTTAAACACTTGCTAATGATTTTAAATAAGCCAGGATTACCTATCTAGCTTCCTAATGATTAACTTTTAAAACTGTACTTATATTTTTGCAGACTAGATCTAAATATTAACCCATAGTAAGTGTGTGGATTTTACTGATTAAAAACTCCTAATCAGTGCATTTTATTCTAATAAGTGATAAAGTTAATTACTGACAGATATCTAGACTACTGTAGCAGGTTATTTTTTTTTTCTCCAAAATACTTTAACAAGGAAGAGATCTATGCCAACACTCTAATGTAACTGTTTAGGTCCTGTTCTATATTGAGAGACCATCTTAAGAAACAAAATTTCATCTCCAAGTCTGAGTGCTCTCAGCTCTAATCCTGAGACAACACAGGGCAGGAAAACCTGAAGGCAAATATTATTCTTTAAGAAGCAGTGAAAACTGAAATATTACAACGTGAACTCTTCTTACAGTGAAGTAATCTATTTTCACAAATCAGTTTCAGAGTACTCGGCTTTTCACTGTTCCCCAAACTGTAATTTGAACGTTGCAATGCATTTGGACAGTATAGGACTCTCGTTTCACTGAAGTTGTCTTTCACTGCAAAATTAGCTTCAAGGGATCCAGGCTTATTGTAGATGTGCTCTACTGTAGAGTCAGCCTCTCAGAGATTAAGAGGAAGAGGAGAAGAGAACAACAGGAAAAAAGAGTTTATTTATGAATAATATTTTGTTGGTGGGTAATATGTAATTTGCAGTTTATCTGTAGGTAGTTCTTTATTATCTTTTGTTAGTTTGGTCTGCTCTGGAGTCAGAGCAAGTCAGACTGGAATGAAGAACATGAGAGCAAAGCTGAAGATGTGTGGATCCTAAAGCTATCAGAAGAATAAAGACTTACTAACATTGCTAAGCGCAAACCCCTGACAGAAGCTTGAAAAATGTGAGGAGCTCAGAATGAGAAGAACAAGAATAAAGGATCAAGAAATGCAATGAAAGGCTTAGAATCTTACAACACTGACTTCATCATTACCTAAATATTCAGATCACTGTAAACAGTCAACTTCAATGTCAGTGCCAGATTGTTCAAATGATGATGTATGTGGTGGATAGTCTTAGATGCTTCTGGGAAGTGGAACGTTGTACTAGGCTTCATTTCTAGCTAGTGAGCATCAAGAGTAAAGATGATAGCTATGCTTGAAAAATAAATAAAGCTGCTTTTTCATGCCTTATTCTTAAGTAAAAGTAGTGCCCCATGTACACAGGGTTTCAATTTATTTTACTGATATGCTCAATATTCTTTTTTGATTAGTAAAAGGTAAGATAAGTGAGAAGCATTTACTTCTCTGATACGTCAAAAGATATATGAAATTATACTTCCAAGGAAAGAAAACCAAAAATTTGTCTCGCCTGCTTTTGAACACTCTGTACTAAGGGGTAGTGCCATGACAGAAGCACACTTACAAATACCCTTTAATGCCTTTCCCAGTTGTGCCTGTGCGTGTTATTGTTTTGTGCCAACAGTAAAAAGCAATTTAAATCTCGGAGCAGATTGAAAAGTGTCCTTCCATACTCCATCTTATTTTCAGCCATAAAAGGCATAGCATACCAGGATTCCTGGAGAAGCATGTTAAGTGCATGTGTGGCTGAGCCCATCAAGGTAGCATGCTGTGTGCACGTATGCCCAAGTCATAATACACATTTGATATTGGCTGACAGATACTCCTCATTACATTTCTCACTTGAGTGTAGCCCAGATTGCCAGCTCCAGGGTTTTGCTGTTTACATACACATGCAGGCTGGCAGAGTGAAACAGTTGTCCCATACAACCAGTGAAAAGAAGTAGATACTTTTGGAGAACAATTAGCAGGACCTCTAGGAACACCTCCAAAACCTATTTGTGATGCTGCATGCTGAGCAGAGCCTGCTAGAGCCAGCCAGGGGGAGAGGCAGGGTCACTGTGTATCCAAACAGGTGCTTAACTTGCAGCTTTGCACGGGTCCCTCTGTATGCCTTGGGTGTGGTACCAGTTCTGGTATGGTCTTGTATGGACTGGTCTGGTATGGACTTGGCTGAGTTCCACCAGAGCCTCTTTCTGCACAGCAAATCAATAGGTAGAGGTTAGTCCCAGCAGCAGCAAACATAGATAATAGCTTTTGGAACTGTAGGCATGGTCTTCAAAAAGTGTATTTAAGGAATTGCTAGACTCTTGGGCATGGAGTCATTAATTTCTAATGAAGTCCAGAATAGTTACCTGCTGGCCTTCAGCAAGGTTGCTCAGAGTGTATCTCAGGTACTCCCCAGTGGTTCAGGTACAAATAATTTTGATTTTATAAGATGGTCTCAATAAAAATATAGCATGCAAGCGAAAAACAACAACTAATTGCAACTTAAATTATGAAACATGCAATTGATATTTAAACAGTCTTCATATAATAGTGATTGGAAGATTTTTATATATATGTCTTCATTTTAAAAAAGTAACCTATAGCATATACGTCAGCAAGCTGATGTTGTGAGGCAGTGTTACCAGTGAAATGTACAGCATCTGCTTAAGGGGGAGCAGAGAAACTTGTTTACTCTGTATGTGTTTTAAAGGATGCTAATGTCTCATAGAGAAACAGGAAGTTTATTTCAAGACTTTATAGACAAGCTGTAGCAATGTCATCCATTTGCAAATGGTCAGTCAGCTTGTCACGTGTTAGAGGATCTAGATCAATTAACTCCACTGAGTATTTGCACAGTAAAACACAGTGGATACTTTGGTCTCATTGTTCACTGTCACGGTAATGTCTTTGCCTCATATTTGTGTTAAAGAACCTCAGATTTCTGTAGATACTTGACATGCTAGTTTCAGGTGCTGCTTTATTCATGCGGATGGAAGAGGGACTCCATGACATAGGTGGAACACATTTTGGAACTGTTTAAATGAGAGAACTTTTTACCTCCAAGTTCATAGACATGAACTTGGGTCATTTCTAAGTAGAGCTGAGGGCGCTGTGGTAGTGATACTTCTGACCGTGATGTTTGTGGAGAGCACCAAACCCAGCTCTATTTTAGCTATCACGACTCACCTATGAGCAGAAGAAAGCTCACCCGTTTGAACACATACTTGCTACATACTGCTACCAAGCATTTACCGTATTACCCACATTGGGTACATGTTTACATACCACAGCTTTTGGGTTGCAGAAATCACAACAAAACTTGTTGAACCCAGTTGAAAAGTTTTGCTAAAGCAGTCGTCTTGTGAATTAAGCAGGTACCTCTTACTGGAATTGTGATTCTGTCAGTACAAAATAGGCAGCATCTTATATGTGCCTTTACATTAGAAACAGTAAACAAAAATCTGATGTATGTGTATGGTAATATTTTCCTTTGACTGTGTGTGTCAATTTAGCTCAGAGAAGGTGATATTATCCTCTAGAAGTGTAATCATGGCCCTACTTCTGAGCAATATATACCTCATTAAAAAATAATATATTTTCCTGCCAGAATTACACATTACTTTGTTTGGATTGTTTACATATAGGCCTGTTTACCGATACGGTTACACCCTGTTAAATAAAGCCTTATTTAAAAAAAGAAAAGAAATCTGGGAATTTTTGTGTTAAACTTCAGTGTCGACAGAATTTACCTGCCGCTGTGTACAAACTGCACCTTTGCAAGTGTATTCAGAAACAGCCAATAATTGTTTACATTGCCCTGGATCATATATTTGCATTGGCATACTGCTTTGTCCTCTTGTGTTGGGATTTTTTTTCCTTATTTTCTTGAATTCCAGTGATGTTTACAGAATCTTTCGGTCTATCTCAGTCCCTTTTCAATTGTGGTGTCTCAGATATCTACATTAATGAATATTTTAAATGTGATATATCGTAAATGTCTTTCTTTCCCCATAACTAAAGAAATGCAAAGCAAATGATTAGTGGCAGCACTACTTTGTAAAATTACAAATAACTGGGTTTGTACTGTAACTGTCTATTGTAAATTAAGAAACATAGGGATGTATATAATAAATAGGAAATGTAATAAATCTGTGGTTGTATGATTGAGCTTCTCAAACAGTGACAACTACTCTGTGTTACACAAGATTTTCAGAGCAAACCAACCTGATGTAGTTATAAATACTACTCTGGCCATTAAAGAGCAAAATCAAGATTCTCAGTTGAATACAAACACCTGCATATACCCTTTTCTGAGTCTTTATAGCTTGTGTGCATATGTGCCTTGTACAGTTCTGCTTTTAACACAGCTTGGTGACCCGAATGCGTGATTAATACTAAGTTTGTTTCTCTGTGAGGTTTTAAACAGTTAATTTCCTTTTGTTGTGTTAAGCATGTCACTCTGCATGCATTTTCTAATGTTTTTGCCTCACTGTAATTTCCTTGTTGGGGTGCTAGGAGAAGAGTAACGTAATCGATGCTCTGTTTTGAAACCTAGAATGATTGCAACAGGTAATAGACTTTCTACTGAGGTGTATAATGAGCTTGTATTTAATGGAAAGCTTGAATAGTCTGTGTACCATTCCTACTGCATTGTGTCTGTCATAGCAGCACTGAATTGGTCCCTGCAGCACTTACAGTAGTTTCCTTCTGGATTGTCCTGTAAAGTACCAGTGTTGCCACAGACCGCAGTACCCTGACAAGACAACCTTTGCCATCCATCTGGCAGTACCCATTAATCTTCATGAGACATCAGATGGATTGATACCACTATGCTGACTGGTCAGCCGTGACAATTCTCTTAATTCAAATTAAGTTACAGCTCTTCACAAGATGAAGTTTATTATATGGCATACACAACACTAGAAATATACTGGTCCCTGATGCAGAACAAATTTCATTCTAAATGTGACCAGAAGTTGCCAAATTAATCTGCAACATATGTCACTTTACAAGCCAACATCTGAGGTGTTGGGGAGGGAAGAGGGTTTCCTTATAATCCCTTTTAAAGTAAGGGGTTGGGGCAGGTTTCACACTTGTTCCTTTAAAAATGCCTTCATCCCCTGTTCTACATAAATTACATTGTCTAAAGAGAAAAGGTATATTTGTAGATGGATTCTTAACTTGAAATGTTAAGCAAAATGTTATACCAATAGCCACGAGGATGCACAGAGTGTTTCCAACTCATAAAACTTTTTAAAAACAGTTCAGGGAAAAAGCAACAGAGGTTGGGTATGAGTTGCAGCACCTGAGAAGATGGAAGCTATTTAGATAAATACAAAGCTTTGGCCTATGAAGAAAATGGACACAGATATTCAAACTATAATTAGTAGTCACACCTTGTTGACAATATACAGCCACTTGGCTCCAAGTAGGCCTTGCATGCTAGAACCCGAAATCTGCACAAGCAATAAAGACGCTTAATTCCACATGAGGGCAGCTGTGTAATGCTGGAGGGGAAACAGGTCTTCTCTCACATACAGGGGAATATCTAAGCATACAACTACCGGTTTACGGTCTCAAAAGTGCAAACTTAAAGTTTTATGTAGAGCAAAGAGGGCAAAGTCTCACTTAGTTTGTGGGCTATCAGAGAAGGGCTGGTCACACTCCAGGTGACCTTTGGGTTGGTGCTTTACATCACATCGTCAAATGGGTAACACTGGAGCAGAATAAGCATTTGGTTCTTTATTAGAGGAACTTCGGGAAAGTAATTTAAAATCTCAGGGAAAGGGGTCTGACTCGTGAATGTAGCAAGAGTCCTCTGGCAGATGAGGCAATGGTTACTGCTAGAAATGCTCATATTTTGCAGAAGGGACTTAGAAACCTAAGAGCTGTCTCAGAAAAAATGCCAGTCTCAGAAAAAGAAGTCAGCATGTGTTTTCCCAATTACATTTATGTTGATAATTTCCTGTCAACAAGATATGGGGTAGATCACTGTCTGTAATAAGGGGACACTCTTATTTTCATATCTTTATTCTGTAGGTTATAGAGGACAGAAAGGGGAAAGAGGCGAGCCTGGAATTGGACTGCCTGGTAACCCTGGACCACCCGGCCCTGCAGGTACAAGTCTGCAGATTTATTTCTGCTATTGTTATTTATTAACTAACAGGGGTTTCTCCTGGGTTTCACACCAGTTTTACACCCGTGCCTTTCCTCCCGAGCTTGGCTGTAGCGTGAGGTCAGACCTGTCTGCCTTCTCGCCGCTGAGCTGGCGTGCCGCTGACTCTAGAGATGAATCGGGGGGCACTGCATGCACTCTGGTGAGGACTCTGCTAATTCTAACTTTGTTTTACCAGCTGCTGGCCTGCCAGGCCCTCCAGGAACGCCAGGCTCACCCGGACCGCAGGGGCCACCTGGACCCAACGGGAGATGCAATCCAGCAGATTGCTATTACCACATATCACAGACTCGGTCACGCACCAGCGGGAAATAAAAGCCCTCTGCCCTAGACACTTGGGTTCACAGTCACTTTTCACTCCTCTCATTAAGTTAATTTAATTTTTGAAATATTTGGTGCATTTTTTTTTCCCTTGACACTGCACATTGTCGATAATTTATAAGGCACGGAATTGAGCCTTACTCTGTTATTTGCAGTGTCATTAATTATGAAATGTTGACATATATTTTCTAGAGTGCATTCCATGTGTTATGTTTCTCATATTTATTTTACTTAGAGGAGAGAATAGGCCCAAATAATTTTCATAAGTTTCTTTATTCAAACAAGAAATATTCTATTATAACTTAAAGAGTATGCCTCAGTATGTAGGCTGGCTTTATTTTTCTTGCTGGTGGTGAAGTTTAAATGGAAAAAGTGAATTTCTGAAGTTTTAAAGTGTACCCATGCATGATGAATGCAAGACCCGAGCTGGAGCGCTGGGAACTCTCTTTATACTAAACGTTCATGTCCTTTGAGGATGCTCTGGCACACCTTCTGAACTCGGTCTGTGTTGTGCACCACAAACGTTACCCACCATTTCAGTCACTTCCTAGCTGTTGAAGAAGGAAACTAAGATGTGTTTATGATCTCTCTAATCCCATCCAACGTTCAGCTTCAGACTGACTGGAAATTCATCAGGTGTAGCCCTGAGAAGCATCTCTCCTGACTGGATTTTGTCCCAACTGAGGGCTTCTATGTTCATTTAGTCATGGTAATGTGTACTCCTGATATTAAACTTCTCGGGGCTGGTGTTGATGTTCCCAACTAAGAACTGGCACATCTTCTAACCGTTCCATGGACTTAGTAAGTGTAGTATCATTGCCTGTAATCAAGCCATTTTGACATTGTATCTGCTTACTGCAAAAACAACCTCTTGCTTTAGTGCCAAGAGTGGTGGATACACAGTAAGACAGTCAAAGAAGGAACTTTACAAGCCTCTAATCTTACTGGGGGCACAATTTTCCTCTTCCTCCTGCAATAATGATGTGCCAAAATAAGCCTGAGAAGAACATGGAAACAGTACAATGAGAAACTCACATGTCCTAATAACTGGTTGCAAAAAATTATTTGAATTCAAGAGAAATTTGAAAAAAATGCAAAACCCTCCTTGGAAAGGTGTACTACAGAAAGCATGACTGCATGCAGTTTGCAGACATTCAGTAAATCCTGCAGGACCAGACATTGTCAATGAAGAACAAAACAGAAGAAAGCATAAGTGTGACAGAGCTCAAAGGGTTGTGCAAAAGAAAAGATGGAGAAAATCAATCACACAGGCTGATTCTGAAAAGGAGGGAGGAGACTTGGCCAAAGTTTCACTCCTGATTATAAGAAAATGAAAATAGATGATCCTAGATTAGTCTTATGAATTTGTTACAGTGCAATAGAACATGAAGGTGCTATTGAGAGAACACGGACAGCTGTAACCCACAGCCTCAAAACAAATCCCTAGTGCAAAAGCAGTACAGAGGCCTCCTGCCCCATCATTAGGAAGCCAATCATTCTCCCCCACATCAGGCAGGGAGGTGGTTTTGGTGACTTCGTGTTTGAGCAGTACTGAGAGGACAAGGAGGCATTACCAAATTGGAAGTGCTGGGTTCCAGAGGAGCTGTTGTGAGACACAAATCTGCCAGAATTCTGTCTGGGGTTTGCTTAAAAACAGGCATGACTGGTGGGAGTCTTTTTAAAAAGAAACACATTGGCATTTGTTCTGAATAGAGTTCCTAGCACTTGCACCCAGACCGGAGGAGCAAGATGAGTGCAAGAGTTAACCGAGGTAGCTGGGGAGCACAGGCAAGCCTTCAGGCACTGTCTGGGAGGGAAAGCATACCCACTTGGCATGTTAATCAGTTAGATGTTTGGAGGGAAGAAGGTGATTGGCACGAGAAAGATGTAAACACAGAGATGGAGGTCTGAGAATAAACACCTGGGACAGGAGAGGGTAGCAGGAAGGAGGACAGCAGAAAACCCATGACTTACCATGAAACCATCTCCTGAAAGGAATCTGTGAGCTGTAATATGCCCAGCAGCCAGGGACCCTTTGAGGGTGTCAGGGTCCTTTATCTGTTCCTCATGAGGATGGAGACAGACAGGTCAAAGTCTGTGGGTGAACCACAGTCCTGATGCCTCCTTTTCTGCTCGTCCCTTGCTGTCCCCTCAGGAGGCAGTAACTGCCTCTTTTTCAGGCCAGTGTGTCCTCTGCTCTGCGGGCTGTGGGTGCCCATCCCAACGGGATGAAGGTGTATTTGGAACAAGTGGTCCTGCCTGTGCTTAGCTCAAAATGTGCTGCTCCCGTTCCAGACCTCCTGTGCCCACGAAGCACGTCTTGGTTTGCCCTGTGGTACTGACCACCTTTCCGGACCTGGTCCTCAGAGCACCACAGCTGTGCCAACGCTGGGAACTGGTGAGGCAGCTTGAAACCCAGCGATTGTCCTCAGGCACCTGCTCCTGTCCAGGGGACAGGTCTGACAGCCCAGCGAGTAAAGCCAGGGGCCTTGCACCAATGTATGTATATGTCTGTGTACACCAGCAGAGGACCAGGCCGCTCATACTGTTTTCCATTCAGTCAAATGAACTGCTGGTCAGGTGTCTTGCATGAACATTTTTTTTTTTCATTTATTTCTTCTTACTTCTTTAGTAATTCCAATATATGTAAAAATCTGAATATTTTTTTACGTCCTAAGTTAATTTTAAACTTCATTTTCTGTGATAATATCGAAAAGGGTGCTGTATTGTAAAGGATATCCACGTGACCGAGAGGTTTCCAAGCAGCCCCCGTCCTGGAAGGCTGTACATAGACTGTTGCGCCGCGGTAGTGGTATGTGTATATTTTGGGACTTCTAGCTAGCTGAAACTGAGCATCTGTTATTTGCCAGATGCAATTGCTGTATGTTAATTTACTTGAACTTACTAGAAAGCAGAACACTTTTTATATTTGAAGAAGTTTATTTTTTCATCTATGTTTCCTACAGATGCCATTTTCTTTTTGTAGGCTCAAATCTAAAGGTCATTTAAAATGTATTTGAACACTTTGAATTGATTTGCAGGTAACTTAGGTAATTATCTTGTTGCATTATTTTATATTTTGCTAAAAACCCATTTTAATTTTCTCATATGAGAAAATGGGTATTTTGTTATATGAGCTATCTCAGTACCTTTTTTAAGATGCCATGTTCTTCACTGGGGTAGAACAGAGTTAATCCCAGTTTAACTTCACACTGGGTTGCTTCTACTCTACATTTTTAGAATTGAAAGCAGAATGTACCTGGAAACATGCTTCTGCATGGGGTGGGGTTTTTTTTTTGGCCCCTGAAATTTCTTTGCAGTTTCAGACTAGTGTTGTCTTGGGTTTTGGGAAGGGGGCCAGGAAGGGCAGAGGGGTTCTAATCTGCTTTGTGATTTGCTTTAGCGATTTCGTACCTGTTTTGAGCAGTCTGTGCTGCAGTAAGCATTGCAAGGGACTAAACACAGAGAATTATTTTTTTTCCAGTAGCAGAAGATATGTTTCTGATTTGGGAATGTTTTATGTGCAACAGGACTTTGAACTGAAATACCTTTGACAAGATGCTTTAAAGCTTTTTTAAAGCTGTCTAGACTTTGTCCTAGTTCAGGGTCAGACTACTGTATTTTATGGCAAGCTGCATTATAATCTAAGAACATGTTGGGATTTGCTTCAAATTAGCTATGTACAGAACTACTCAGTTTGCCTGAAGTAATAAACTTGAGAGGGGAACTTTTCTGAGACTGCAGCATACCTCCTTTTGTCCACACGGTGGAGTTCAAAACGTCTGTTCAGTCCAAAGCAGAGAGCCCAGGCTGAATTCGCTGAGCAGTCCAAGAAATGACCCAGTGCTGCGTAGATTCACAGCGCAAGAGTCAGTCGTTCTGATTTTGTTCTTGAGCCTGACCTTTTTTTTTTTTTTTTTAAAATCCATTTCGTTTTGCATGGTAGTATTTGCAGAAATACTGCCTTTCTTGGACAATTATTTTCAGGTAATATTGCTTAGATTTTATTTGTGGTTTGTATATGTACATGTTACAGAAGAATATGCCATAGTGGGACATCCCACGTTCAGGCATCAATTACGTTCACTGTAATGATAATTGTCTCTAGCGGAGCAGGGATTCTGCTATGGTTAATAAAAATTACACCACCATACTTCATACAATCAAGTAGCAGTGCAGCCTAGTAATGTTTTAAGAACCAATATTTTTGTCTTAAACTGGATTTGGTTTCAATGCTAAAAGAGCACTGTGATATCGAAACAGGATTGATTGTATCATCCATCCTTTCTTAGTTTTATGATTGTACATTATGACAGTTGATAGATATGCACAGCTTTGTTAAATATGCATATTTTTTAAATTAATGAATAATCACACAAAATACTTTGACACTGCTTCTTTTTCACAAGGGTAAAATACTTTTTTTCATGTTGGTGTACGCTCAATTTTTTACTTTTCTGTGATGTTTACATAAAAGTCTTGTAAAAACCCCACAGGCTAAACTAGCATTTTATAAACTTGTTTCTCCAAATATAGTATGTAAAGCCAGCTCATAACCTTGCATTTTACCAGTGAAATAGAACTGCTGCTCTAACATGACATGTTAGAACATGAGAAGTATCTCAGGAATCAAAACAGTCTTGGGTTAGGGGGGTGGGTGGTTGTGTTTTTGTGAGATTCTGGATGTACCGAGTCATACAGATTCTCCTTGAAATTTGTTATGTCCACTATGAGTAGATTGTGCTGGATGGATGTTTAAATCCATCTCCATACACGTAGGTGAGTGTAGGCCATGGAGAACAAGTTTAACCATGACCTTGCTTTGGCTGGTGTTAAGTGGAAAACTCAAGCTTCACAATACTTTAGGGAAATGTGATTTTCAAATATTAATTGCTAACAAACATTACAGATTCTAGACCAAAATCAGTTTGTAGGTAAAAAGAATGTAGTCTACATGTCTTCTAGCAGTTTTATTTCCAAGTGTGTTGTTCTACAAATATGAATGCGTTTAATTACTTCAGTTTTGATGTAAATATATTGTCTCGTCAACATATTTGAAAGATTGTCAATGACATACCTTATTTTATAATTTTCTTCAATTTCTGAGTGATATGCAGTTTGTCACTGACTGAATCACAGTATGTGCCAACAGGTTGCTTCTTTCCTTCATTATATTTTTGGTTTGCAACACTGAAGGTTCAGTTCAATGGAAATGTATTAAGTGGATAGAAAATTGCTTTTTACATTATAATGTGGCCATTCACATCTGAAATAGGATTCTGGACAGAAATGAAGGTGTTTCACGTACTTTCTGTATGTGGTTCTGTCAGAAATGACAACCTTTCCTTCTGTGTTAAATCACAGAGTGAGGATGCAACTGTAAACAAGAGACAGGAGAGGCACAAAGCTACTGCAGCGAGCCCTGGGGAGCATTCAGCACCTGGGGCTGGCTGAATTCAGGGGGGAGTTTGCCTGACCACACCGAGGTCAGGCTTGTGCTTCCTATGGATCGGTGAAACCTGCTTTTATTTTTTTCTTGAAACTTTTCCTCCACAGTCTGGAGGGAAAAAAAAAAAAAAAAAAAAAAAAAAAAATACCATATATATATAAAAAACAAAATTATGGAAGTTAATATAATCTCTGAATCGGATGCAGATAACTTTCCTGTCTGAATATAAAATAATCACTTTTATTCAAGCAACTGATTCACTGAAGTGTTTAATTTCAGGTAACTTTAGGTATTTCCATTGCTGTCTTGCTGCCTAACTCTCCCAGGAGAAAAAAGATAACTCCTATGTAAATGGAATTTTAAAGGATGCTGGGTAATATTTTGACCACTAACTTGATTTTCTTTCTTCATATTTCATAGTGGCTTCAGCAAACTTGCCTCTGAAGCTGCCAGTTTTACTAGTCCTTTTGAATGCATACACAGCAAGCAAAACAGAACAGTAAAACAAAAGACTGAGAGGAAAGAAATAAAACTGAAGCTGTAACAAATCAGGTAGAAGTAACATGCCCTACAAAATAAAGACATTTCTTCTTTCTTTACTAGTGCCCATAAGCAGAGGAGATGCAGTGACTGCATTTTAAGTATAAAGGAAACAAAGACTGCATCGCCAAATGATACTATGATGAGCAGGTCAAGCAAATGCATTCCACCCAATTATCTAAGCAATTTAAAAACATTTGCAAAATGCAGCATGTGTTTGTACATGGAGCACAACTGCTGTGCTCGGCTAGGAGGAACCAACACGTCTCTAAAACTAAGAGACTGTTTCTTGTTCCCTCTGTCCTTCAAGTAACCTTGAAAGTACCATCTGTTGACACTTGCCCTTTTTGAAGGAAGAGCAAATTTGGTTGTAGATCTGTGTTTGGCTCTGGGTAAAACCCAGATCATGCCTAGGATATTCAGGGAAGCAAAATCGAGCGTGATCCTCCCCAGCCTTGCTTTCTTGCCTCATCTGGGGGGGGCCGCTTAATTGTGCTCTAGAGCTCCTTTGGCCTTTGTGAAATACGCACAAGTTTTTTGGTAGCAGTTCATACCAAGTTGCTTGAACCCAGTACTGGCTGTGACAGAAAACTTATGTATAAACTCTCTCTATATATATGAACTATAGATGTATAACCTATATGAATTTTATTACAGTATTCAGCAGCAGTGTTACTAATACTTATTAGTAGCCTAGTAGGGAAAGCATTGCAGTCAATATTTTAAAATGCCAGATTGGATTGTGAACAATTGATTATAATTTTGAGGACAATTAAACATTTTTCTCTTGGTTCCTGCCTACACTTAAGTCCAGTAACTGGGGAGCTAAAAAATGTATTTATCACAGTGTAGTTAAACCTCCAGAATTAGGAGTGGCAGCAGAGATCCTGATAGGTAAAAGTGATTTTCATTAGTTTTTAGTTCAAGAACTCTCATAGCATTTTATGATATTGAAACAGAAGGGAAAGAGAACAATATTTACCCAGGACTTTCCCGGGATTCCAGGAGCATCTGGTTAGAATGGGCAGCATGCTCTCAGTGGCTTGTTGAAACCTCTCAGTCTCTTTGCTTTGGGCTTTCTGAATATATTTATTTAATTTAGAACTAGTTTTTTTTCTGTATCACCATAGTTGATACACCTTTCTTTTAAATTCATAACCCTGTCTTTATATTCCAAAACTTTATTTACTTGAAGGTGCTGTTACTAAAAATGCAGTTCCTGGTATTTTTTGGCATACAGTCTAACATTCTTCAGATAAAATTTTGCCACTCTTTCACACGTTTTGGAATTGGGAAATACTTAGATTAACCAACATGTCCCATAATGACTTACAGTGGGCCTGAGGATTTATTCTGCAGGTCTGCATTTTAAAAGCTGTGTGTCAGCTTGAAGGCAGAATGTGTCACAGTCTTAATCTATCCACTTAGATTCTGCATCGAATTGACCTTAGTGTTGAATTTGTTTGATTGTAATAGTTCTGATTTGGTTTTTACATATGAATGTTTTTTCTCCTACATGAGTGTCTTTCCATTGTGGAATTTTATGCATTTTTCAGACTATATTTTTTAAAGCACTTCACATTTGTATTTAAGGGGGGGTTTTGAGTCATTATGTTTATGCATTACATATGAAAAATAATATTTTCATTCTGTTATCAGGTGGGTTTTTTTCTTTTAAGAGTTTTACACACTTTATAGTCAAAATAAAAGTTTGCTGGTGAAACTGCAGTTTGTTATTACCACTAACAGTCTATTTGTTGCACTACTAAATCAGTAAAAAGTGACTTAATTCTGAGACTTTAGACAATATCCTTATGTGTGAACATGTTAATCACCTTGTACGCAGTTGTCTGGATTTGTTTCTTAAAAGTGAAATTCTTTGCAGTCATCTATTCTGATGACTTCTTTGTCAGTTATGAGAGTCTGGCTAAAGTGGAGGTGAAGGAAAACCATTCTGTCCCAGGCTTTGCCCAGACTCTCTGGGAAGGGTGGCCTATATGCCTATTTTTTTTCCCCATCATTCCTTGAAATCTCACCCAGTGCTGCTTCTGTGGAACTGAACAGAGAGCAGCAGACACTTGTAGGTAAGACTTACTTGTAAAGATTTGACCTCTTTTATATTATATTATTTAAAATACTGGCCTCTGCAAGGGACATAAAGAGATTATCAGAATTAATCCCATTTAACTCTCTCTCAAAAGTCTCTAACAAATGTGCAAGTATTTCTTTTAGTAGGCAGCTTTATCAGACATTTTTCTTGCAAGTGATTTCTATTTAGGTGGCTCTCAGATGCAGCTAGAGTGTCAGGTTTGGTTTGGGGAAAGTTTATCTATGGTGGTTTTCAGTAACTCCTTTTAAGAGTATATATTCTACCAGTAGCTTTCCCTTTAGGGTTGTCTCATATGTTACATGCAAAATGCATAGCTCAATTGATCATGTTATTTCATTATATTCTCACAGGATGTACAAGTCAACGATTTTGAACATAAACAGACAATTAAAGGCTGGGAGAAAAATCAGTGCTTAAAGCAAGTGTGCCAAAGTTTGTTACTTGAAAATTGGATGACTAATAGCAAAATGACAGGAAACATCATAGGACAGTTTCATTGTTGTCTTTGAGAGAGAATACACTTCAGAGGAGGTAAAATGAAAACCACAAATAGTTTAATTTATACAGAGAGAAACAAAATATCCACAATGCACATTTTCCTCTAAAAACTGAGTTTATCCAAAAGGTAACTTGGGCTGTCTAATGGCTGCCTTCTAGCTGTTCTGTTTATCAGTATTGAATGTAATCATACATACAAAAACCACAGAGAGTGTTAAAACATTATTTATTATTTTTTTGAACAACCACAGATGTTACTTCAAAATCTGTAATCTCTACTATGAACTTTTATATTTCTGGGACTTAAAATTCCCGTGACAGTGGCTTCTAGCCTTTTATTTTAAATTCACAGAGAAGGAGGCAAGCTGGAATAGGCTTCTTACAAAATTACGAAGGCAACACAGACTGGAGTGGAATATGAAGAGGTTATTCCACGTGGCTTATTCCTGAGAACCCAGTGATCCTGCTTTTACAGAGATTTACAGCATAAAAGGTGTCAGGGTGGCAGGTTTTCATAAGAACAGCCTCCCAGCTGTGTTTCTGCAATTGAACTGCAGAGCTGAGGGAGGCTGAGCATGTGTCCTGTACGGCACATACATACAATGAAATGACTGTGCATGAAGTGATGGAATTTGCTTCAGAGGGCCCTGGAATTTATTTTATAAGCATAAAAGAATAGCTACAAGTGAAGTAAATAAACTGTTTCTTTTTTATTTGATGGCTGAAGACATGTTATTTCACTGTATATCATACATAGGAATTAAGTAGGGGAGGAGGAGAAATCACAGAAACTCTTTATTTAGAAAAAAAAAAAAGACAGGTGCCTTTTTTACCCCCCTCAAAGGGAGAAAGAGCCAGAAGGCAGCACCTGTGTATTTCTGTAAGCACCATTGTTCCAGCTTGTGTTGCCAAGTACACTTTAGAAAGAACGTACAACCACTGTGTTAAAAATGCCTTACTGAAACCTTGGGTGAGAAGTTTCTCCTTGTTTGTATTTCTCCTTCATTCCTTATTTTTTCTCAGCTGTCTGTGCAGGAAGTAAATTAATGCCGACTCTTCACGGCACTTGCATTGCCCATTCATGGCCCTTTCATGTTCTTACCAACTCTCTGTCCAGCCTCCATTCTGCAAGACGATGGCTCGCAGTACCCAGGAGGGCCAGGGGGGCCAGGAGGACCAGGAACCCCAGGCTGACCGGCCACCCCAGGGAGACCTCGTTGACCATCACGGCCCTCACTGCCGTAGCTGGGTTTGCCTGGTTCACCTGGAAAAGGGGATGCAGGTCTAAAATCTGGCAGCATGTGACTTGATTAGCACACATGTAGCTTTACTGAGCATCCTGTTCTTAAAAACTGTAAACAATGGCTTTTTACTGCTCTTGGTGGATTCCTCAAAGAGGTACCTCCTTAGAGGGACAGTTTTCCTCTAATAAGCAACCAGGCTGTGTTTACAGAGCTACAGCAATGACATTTCCATCCCAATCTTCCCCAGTTGTACTGGAGCGGCTCTGCTGCTATTAAAAGCTAAACCATGTGCCTGATGGCAGCACCACAGGCAGCCCTGCTGGCCCTGTGTATGAAGGTGTAGCACTACTCACTACTTCAGAGTTATCTCAGTGCTCTGGAAAGAGGCATATCAATTGCTTTTATTCTCCACTCAGAGGTGTTAGGGAAATAGATGTATAGAGTAGAATTCTAACTTTAGTTTTAAATCTTGGATGAAATACAGTGATTTTAGTAAGCCTCTTCCAATGACAAATCTCTGAAGAAGACAACTCCGAGTTTCACGGACACTGTAGCTATCAGTATGCACTCAACTGATTTCTTCTCCTTTTTACAAAAAGAAGGTAGTTTCTGTCTCTATATACATAGAGAAACATGTTACAGAGAGATACTGATGGAAATAACATGTTTATTTTCATTCACTGGCCACTAGAGGCCGGTTGTGCTGCATTTATCAGGAAGAATCTCTCCTGGACCACTGTTACATAACACTACAATTCATTACTACAAAACTAATTGTACTTTGCATGTCCTAAATTACGAATTGAGATTCTGAAGACTGCTGTGGCTGCCAGTAAGTTACTCTGGGGTTTGTGACCTTGTTTGTTTTATGTCTCATATATATATACTTATATAAAAAAAGAGGCAATTTTATATATCTGTATGTGTCATTGCCTCTTTTTTTTAATGCTTTGTATACATTTTTCCTAATCTTTCTACACTGAGACAGATGGGTGGTAGATCTTTAGTAAAAGAGCTTTTAATTCTGATTTGTGACTGTATCATTACCTATGAAGTAAAAATTAGAAAGTACTCTTATTTGGAAGTTTATTGCTTAATGGACACCTTTTTTCTTTTCAAGGCAGATTGAGGTATCAGTTCTGAATAAATTTTTACTCATCTCTTCTTTATCTTCACTCCTTTATATTTACCTGGAAGACCTCTTGGTCCAGGGTAACCTTTCAGTCCTCTGCCTGGAAATCCTCTTTCTCCTCTTTCTCCTGGTTCACCTAAAGCAAATTCATAAATTAGTTACAGCCTGCTTGGAGTATTACTTTCATTAAGTTTCCTCTCAGAGGTGAATGGCTAATAAGCAGAAATTTCAGGTGATGGTATATATTCTTGGCATCTTTAATGATGCTCTGACGCATTCCTTGTAAGAGGTTTGAGCTTTGTTTGGGTTTTTTCCCCTGTTTGACTTATACTCAAGTAGACATGTTGGAAGGAAAAAAAAAAAACAAACACCTGGGGCTGGACAGTAAGTACCACATGAAATATGCCATACCCTATAGAACAGAAATAAACCAAACCCACAGAACTATACAGGCTATTTTGGAATACAGACTGAGGGTACAGGCCAGGGGCTTTTGCAAGACCATGTGAACTCAGCTAAGAAGTAAAAATTCTCAAGTGCTGGTCCTTGAGGCAGCCAGTGTAGGGAAGAAAAGCTGGCTTACACACATTACACTATTCAGTTGACATCACATAAGACATTCATGAAAGTGAAACGAAGAACTTTGTTCTTACATATTGATATTTTGGAGACTTTTGTTTGGTGGGCACCCAGCTTTTCTTCAAACTCACATGCTGCTCCAAACAAGTAAGAGGAAGGTTTTTTTGTTGTTTTAGTTGTAAAGTTCAAATTCTTTTCACTGTATATATTCCTTAAAAGTAAATATATTCACCACTCATAAATACCTATGTAAACTCTTGTTTTTTTTTTCTTTTTGGTGCAAGTCAGAAGTCACAGGTATATGCCTAATAACACTTGAGTGAGCTTTACTTTATCCTTCCATACTTTCTTGTGCTGCAGTGAGGGAAGTTAAAATAGACTGTTAGGTTTGTGGTTTGCCTAGAAAAGGCACAGCAGAAGATGAAGAAGCTATGTAAAGGAACACAAGAGTCAGTACAAAAGTCCAAGTTTCAATAAAATATGCACACAAGGTACTAGAGGAGTCGTCTCATCAGTGCACTTCAGGCTGCCTGGTCAACATGGAAACTGAGCCTGTCTTTGTAAATGCAGCTACCAGAAGCCCTGATGTCAGGTTACCACGTAGACTTCTGTTTCCAGCTACTGAACACTTTGGGATAGTGTTTACTGCTGGTTACCTCAAACTTCTCCAACTTCTTACTTCTGTTTCTGCTTTCCTTCACTACCTCAGATGGCTCATTAAAGTCATAATAATCTCCTTGAACCACCTCTTTTTGACTCTGTTATTGCTGACACTATCTTTCTATCTTCTGTTCTATTGCATAGAAACACATTCTTCTGTTTCTATCTCCTCTTTACCGTGATCTTTTAAACCATTCTCAACATCCTCCTCCTTTTTCCTTTTATCACATGTCCTGTGTACCCTTTTCTGCTCACTCCAATCTCTGACTACTCCCCAAATGGATGTGGAACGTCAGTTCATCCCTGTGACCTCTGTGGAACCCTACCAGGAACTCAGAGTGAAGCACTCAAGAGTTTTTCAGGTTGCCTGCCATGTACCATCATGATACCTCTTGCACCTGAAAGCATCCACCACTTCTCTTGTATCTGTAACTGCATTTCAAGGTTTACTGTAAAGTAACTTGGAGTTTGATGACAGTTATGATAGGAAACAAAGCATCTTGCTTGTTTGTTTTTTTTAACACACTGTAGATTTAATTTTTTTTAATATTAACAGTGCAGCCTGCTGTGTGCTGAAACAAATTCAGCATATCCAATCACCTTTGTATCATCTCCCTTTTTTGTTCCTTTTGTGAATACAGATGACATTACATTAAAAGAAAATGGTAACAGAATTCCAGCAATAACACTATTAAGGTTTGCTTTGTTTGTATTCTATTCCTGCTTTCAAAAGTTTTCCCAATTTTACTTTCAAATAAAGCTTGAGACAAAAGTAAATGCTCTAATCCAGCAACACACTGCTTTATGCAGAAAAACAATTTTTAAATAAAACCTTCCTTCAAGAAAACAAATCAAAATCACTGCTGAATAGAAACTAATACATACACAGTGGTCCTAAGATATTTCAGAAAATTCTACTATATAATCCTTTGGAGGACTATAAGTCCTCTCAGGAACAAAAGAGATTAACTTAGATCAAAGAATTTTTGGTAAAGTGCAAAATAAATCAATTTTATTATGGATTTTTCCTTTTCAAAAAATCGATAGATTGAGGTACATGATGCAATGATGTTAAGTGGCTTAAGTATTATACTCAAATAAGAGGCAGATTGTTATCAGTCACTTGTAAAAAACTGGACAGACTTAGAAAAGTAGGCTAGAGAGGAGTGAATGCATCTGACTGTTTAGTTTTTGGGACTGCAGGTGTTGCAAAGGTGAGGTCCACAATGAGACTGAATGGAGGAAAGACAGAATCGCTGCTGAAACTTTTCAGCATATGAAAAACACTAACCTCAAAAGTTCATGAGAGGGAGAATTAATATTAGGAATCTGGCACAGCTGCTTACTTCTAGCTCAAGACAGGTGCCTGTCCTTTCTCATATTAAGTGATTTGATAAAAAAAACCAGATTCATAAACAAGTCTTGCTGAGGCCAGGCAAATGTGCCCTTTAATCACTGGGGCAACTGAGGCAGCAGTTACAGGAAACAGCTGAGGTTCCTAATTTAGGATTTTTTTGGACTTCACATGTGGGCAATGTACCCCCACAACCTGTTAATACTAAGGAAAAAAACCCAAACAACACACACACAAAAGAATGGAGCAGTCAACAACTGAAAACCAGTTACAGAATTTCTTACCTTTAGGACCTTTACGACCGATCTCACCAGGGGGACCTTTAAGGCCAGGCAAGCCACGTGGTCCAAGCTGTCCTGGGAAACCATTTTCACCAGCAGGCCCTGGAGCACCTGGTGGCCCTGGTCGGCCAGGAAGACCTGGAGCACCAAATTCTGGCCTCCTAAGACTGGCTGCCAGCTGAGCTAGTTGTTCTGCAATGAACAGGAGGAGTTCCATAACATTTCTGTTTTGGACTTCAAATACATCTTCTAAGCATGCCTTAAAAACAACTTTCTCTGGATACAGCCACACACAACTCCATATGACATTTGCTATGAAGTCTGCATGACTTGGCAAGACTAGTTATTTTTTGTCTACAACCAAGAAATACAAAGAAGGTGGAGGAAGGGGAGGTGGGGTAGGACCTGAAATAAAACAAGAACCATAACCAGCACTCTGAGGGCAAAGCCTATCAATTACAGTTGTCTTTAAGCTGACAAAGTTCCAGGGACACACTTGGATTGATTTCTATTTCTTTTTTTTCTTTTGAACATGACAGCATTAACAATTATAGGGGTTCTCAAGGGGGATGCAATGAAGACAGTCTAGATTTTTTCCTATATTTTTCGCTGCCAATTCTGATGGTTATGAATAAATTCAATCATCATATCTAATTTCACTATAAACCTTCTCAATATTACTGTGTCTTTCAAGAGACCACTTTAAAAGGCCTTTATATCCTATTTATAGAAAGTTTAAAAAACATAGCCTGTTGGGCAGAATCAAGAACAGTGATGACTACTGAGGATTTTTAGATTAAGTCATGAGCAGCAATATCATTCTGGTAAACTCTTAACATTACAAAGGCATAATATTCCCAAGGGCATCTTCAATAGCAAGTACTGAAAAGTCTCTTTTGTGCTTACAGGGCAGCATAAATGTTTAAACTCAGTAAAACCCATGCACCCAACTATATTAGAAAAGATCCATATTTTTGTGTGTGTCAATAAGTAGTAAGCAAATATAATTAAGGTTTTGAACTATTGCTTTCATTTTATGGTATGTTACCTCCAGAAAGCGCCTCTCTGTGCTTTTTTTTTTTTCTTTTTTGCCTATTTTGCACATAGTTGTTTGCTGTAATCTAATAGCGTATGAGTACAAAAACAAGCTTTCAGTGAAGCTATGTACTTTTTATATGTAAACATAGCAAGTGATTTGTACACAAAATATATGTATTTCATAAAAACATTCTGGTCTATGGTGTGGTCACTAGTAACAGCATGGAATTAACAGGTAGTTCAATGAGCTGCAAAGTGTATATAAATAAGGGACTTCTTTCTCATATTCTCTCATATTGTGTCTGCATTCACACATAGGATTTTCTGCCAGGTCCCCTGCTGAGGCCACACTATTTGTTCTGGATGAGAGTGGGAAAATCTTGGTTGCCTCCACAGCAGTAGATTATCCTGATGTACAAGAAAAAAACATCAAACACTTTTTAGCATATTTACCTTGCATGACTCTCATGCAAACCTGCTTAATGTGCTGATCAGTTGGTTCTTTTCCCTAGGATTAAAAAAATAATAGTTTATAAAATCCAGCTGATATCACAGTACATATTTTAAGTGTACCTGATGCAAAAAAATGCTGGTCAGTTTTCATGGTTTAATCCCAGCGGGCAACAAAGCACCACACAGCCACTTGCTCACTCCCCCTCAGTGGGATGGGAGAGATTTGGAAGGATAAAAGTGAGAAAACTTGTGGGTTGAGATAAAAAGTTGTTGTTGTTTATTACTATTATTTCTTTTTATTAATAATAATTATCATTAATAATAATGATAATAAATTTTAAGGAAAAGAGGGAAAAAATAACATAGAGAAAAATAAAACCCAAGAAAGACAACTGATGCAAATGAAAACAACTGCCCACCACCAACTGACCAATGCCCAGCTAGTCCTGGAGCAGTGCCCTCCCACCAACCTTCCCTCCCTCTGGTTTCATGGCTGAGCATGACATCCCACGGTATGGGATATCCCTTCAGTCAGCTGGGGTCAGCTGTCCTGGCTGGGTCCCCTCCCAGTTCTTTGTGTACCTTCCGCCTACTCAGTGGCGAGGCAGTATGAGGAGCAGAAAAGGCCTTGGTGCTGTGTAAATGCTGCTCAGCACTAAAAGATCAGTGTGTTATCAACACTATATTCAGCACAAATCCAAAACTATTGCCATACTAGCTACTATCCCAGTCAAAATCAGTACAACCTGTCAATAAAAGGTGTTCCAGTCCCTGCAAATGCAACTATTCCAGCTGAAGTCAATCTGACTGGCAAGGTAGATACTATATCTGATACACCCACGTATCAAACATGGTTTCATGCACACAACAGAAGCGGAGCAGGCATAAGGAAATGGAACTGAATTGACGGCTGAGGACCCAAGGACTTAACTGCATACAACCCTAAGATTTCTCTGGGGGACAAATGCATCTGTTGTGAGGTACAGTGTATTTTAAACTCTACTGTGGCACTTGGGTTTTGCATGCATACACACCTCCTGATGGAAAAAAAAGGAGCGGTATGAGTGACAGTTTAAGTGTTCAAAAGATACCAATTACATAAAAGCAGTACTTACAGCTGGACCTTGGCTGCCAGGCAGACCTGGGGCACCCTGTTCACCCTGCAAGCCTCGCGGGCCAGGTGAGCCTCGTGGCCCTTCCATGCCAGGCAGTCCTCGACTTCCCTCGGGCCCACGGGAACCAGGTTCTCCAGGATTACCAACCTGACAAAGACAGGAATTTCAGTGGACTGCTTTAATACTGTTAGACTCATTCTGACATATCAAAATGGTGACAGGAGCTATGTGCAAATGGAAAGCAATGAATGCTGGGATGTAATTGTTGAAAAGCTTCTTTTTAAATAAGCGACTGGAGTCAGTGCTTTTGTGATTTATCAGCTTAAAAAGAGATCTGTATCCCTTACTTAAAGGGGAGAAGTGGAAAAATAAAGATACTGTCTAAAGAGGCAAGTCAGCATCCATAGTGACATGCCCAAGACATTGGGTTTTTGTCAGGAAAGAGATCTCCTATACTTGGTTTCTACTTCTGCCCTTGAGCGTGTCACATGCAACTTTTCTAGACATTAAGCACTCCTTAAGTTACAAAAATTCCAGCTTCTTGCTTGCTCCAAATGCCTTTCCTGCCCTTTTGTAGAGAGTGCCACAGTATGAGCCTGTATCATTTAGCCCCAGGCTGCTTGGGAGCACACATTTTTGCTTTGTCAGGACATTTTTTCTGTCAGAGCCAGAGCTCACTGCACACAGGTTCTAGTGCCTACACTTGAGTTTGCTGGCATAGGGGAGGGAACATCCTCACACAAACTGCCTGAACAGATGCAGTGCCAGCTTATTTCACTCAGGGAAGGGGTAGGAAGAGCTGTTTTACTGGTATAAACATCCTGACCCCTAGGGAATGAAAGGATTGATACGGCTACATCAATACATCCACTTAAGTACATTTAGTAAATAAAGCTATAGTTTCTGCTCCAGCAAATTCTAAAAGTGATTAAATGTCATGCAGAGTGAGACCTATGCCAACAGGCACCTCTGAGTTACTTTCAATACAAGTTATTTTACTATTATTAATCAGTACTAGGACTAAAAGAAAAAGAACACCCAATCCTACATACTTAAGGCTTCCTAAATCTACCAGGGGAAAAAAACCCACCCGCTGAAAGAGATGCTCAAGAACAAATTACTCAACTGTGGTATCTGTTAAATCCACAAGATGGAGCCATTTCAGTTCCATCTATGCTGCATCTCAGACAGCTAATTGCTGTCCCTGTCAGAAGAAAACTCAGTAGCTAAATGAAGACAGAAAAATTCCCTTCGTGGGAATACTGCCAGGACGCCATCATTCCTTTCTTGCCCAGCCTGGTGAGTTATCAGGTTCCCTGATGGATTACACATCCCTTGTGTAAGTACTCACTAGGATGACAAACACTCTAGGCTCTCCTCAAAAGAGGATTTTAAAAATCTAGGGGAATAAAACTACGAATTTCTCCTCTACTCTCTCTTCCTCATGTCCTTCTTGTAAGATCTTGATCAGAAGTAAACACTCTCTAGCTTGCACTTGCTTAGCCCCAAAGTCACACAGGCCACTGAGAACACAAAAGTGCAGTTTGTGATGGTCAGCCTCAGTTTCCTGTAGGCAGAACTGTTGATATGCTAGTGTCATAGCCCAATAACAATCCCACTCTTCAGTGATCCTGAAATATAAGAATGTGTTCAGCTCAAATCTTTTTCTTATGTGACATACAAGCTCCTGCTCACCTTTTACATCAAAGCTATCACTTTGTTATTTAAAAAAAAAAAATTAAAAAAAGAATCTGGGACATAAATACTTCTGCTTTCACAGACATCACAGTCCTGCTGCCAGCTTTTTCACAGTGTAAAGATTACAGACAGCACGCAGCCACTGAGCCTCCTTTCTATACAACACCTACTGTACAAAGAGTACATTCATTTCTTTAAAAAAAAAAAAAAAAAAATATTAGTTGGCCAGAAAACCACTGCTGAATGATGCTTCCCTTTCATGGAGCTTAGAATTCAGGACATTAATTCTGTTCCAAAGCTAACTCATTTTTAATATTGACTGTATTCAGAAAAAATGCTATTGGAACTCATTCAATTTAACTGTGATAAAGAGCTCAGCTCATTATTTGTATTTTCTTTCTTAAATCAGAATATTATCTATCTGATCTACTAGATCTCTGTGTTTCTGTACTGATGCTATTCATTATACTTACAGTTCCCTTTGCTCCTGGTAATCCCATATCACCCTAAGCAGAAATAAAACAAACTATATCAAAATAGAGTATCTGCTATCATAGACATTACAAATGCAATAAACGATGTGATTTTTTCACTACTAAAGAAAAGTTCACATATTTAGTTGATTTAGACAAAATTGTACTTCAAATTAATAAAACTTGGAAATAAAACTAAAATTTCAGACTTTTTTCGTAAAATTCCTTTCTCAAAAACATTTCTGTAAGGTGCAAATAAGAAAGTGTGTTTACTATAATTGGTTTTGTACTGCTTATTTTAGAATTAGACAACCTCTCAAACCACAGTTATAGCATAGGAAGATCTTAGATTGCTTGGAAACCTTTAGAGGAAGCATTCTTAATCAGGATTTCCTTGTCTGACAGAATTACAGATATTTTACAGTGTTGTAGTAGCCCTGACAAAACTGTAACAGAAACCAAGCAATTGTTTACCCAATAGGCTACAAAGAAACCAAATCCCTACAAGTTCCTGTTCCCAACAACCTGTCTTGAACAACCCTGAGATCCCTCTATTGCTTGACTAAGAATAGCAGTCCCACTATTCAGAAGTTTTTAGTTTTCCCTCTGAATTGAAAAACAACAAAAAAAATTAAAATCTTGTAATCACCTATGAAATAGATAAACCCTTCTTCTTTGGTGTTTTCATATTACTCTGACAGAATTCTGAAAATTGTATTTTCCTAGTTCCTAGATGTCATTTTTGAAACAATTGGTATCTAAAGGTCAGAAAGGCCACTTTGTCTGTTAATGGATATGCCATATGTGAAATAGAAACAACAATTGTTATGGGTTTAAAAACAGACTAACTAGCAACGCACTTAAACAACTCATAGTGTTGCTTCCTGGGAATATTTGTCATGATGGTGAAGCTGAATTACTGAACATCTAGCTTACCAGGGCTGTTAATCAGCTTTATAAGCCTTTCAGAATTGCAGAGAGTAAGAAAAAAGTGCTGATTCCCAGCACACAACCTGGCTACCGTTTTTTTAAACTGGGAGCAGTTTACTTCCTTTTGAAATATGAAGCTCTGGCTTTGCTGGGTGGGGCCCCATAGGAGCTGCTGAACTAGCTTCTTTCTCTATCTGTAGGAAAACAAGTCCTTTTTACCCAAAAGCACATGACCAGGCATTACCCATGTGAATCCACAATATGCCACACTCCTGCTGGAATATCACAGTGTCACAGCCTCTCCCCAGATCATCCTCCTTCTCCCTAACAGCCAGTTGCTACATCTTATTTCCAAATATAAAGGCAATACAAAATATTTCCATCAAGTATGAATTATTAAGGATATTTATTATCTGTGCTCCTGTTTCACCTGAATTAAACTACCTCTTCATCTTCACTGCCTCAAACACCAAGAATAAATGTATGTGTGTGTATGCATATATATATTTATACATAAACACTTAGTGTATCTCTACATATGTGTGTGTGTATATACACACACACATCCTGCCTTCAAGGCAGCCTGTATTGTCCTACACACTTAACAGACTATGAGGATTTCAGAGTGCTTTCAAAACAGCAAGAATGGCATGACCAGGACAACAGAGCTGCTATGCTCTGCAATGCCCAGTTAACATAAAACTGAAATGTGACTTTCAGTGATCAAACCATATGCTTGAAGCACTCCAACAATATTCCAACAATACAATTTATGACAACAAAATATTAGATCAGATGAAGAGAAAATAATGCCTTACCAAGTCACCCTTTTCTCCTCCATCTCCTTCTGCTCCAGGTGCACCCTGTATCAAAAAAAGACACACCTTCAGCCTTCAGATTTAGTCAACATAATGTACTGCATTTGGTAGTGTGACTTGAAAGTACCATAATCTCTAACACGACTTACTTGTTCACCCTTAGGTCCTGGTTCACCCACTGAGCCCTAAAAGATTAAAGATTTAAAAAAAAAAAAAAAAAAATTCATCATTTGAAACTGCAGGTTCAAAAGCATACTGAATTATTTTCAATCCTCTCTACCATATAGCATCTAGCATTAATGCAAGAGACCTTTAAAGCTGAAAATGTTATTCTTAAACAATGAAAGCACTTAAATCTTACTATATAATTAAGGTGATAGACTGAAAACAAATAGCATGGAACATATAATCCACTGCCACACTGGATGGTACAGATTCTGACTGTCAAAGAGTGGATCTTCCCTTTACATGGCAGATGCTCTTGCAGCTGCTACAACTCTGCTCTGCAAATTCATTAGAAGTTTTAAGTAAAAAAATCCAGTTAGTGTATCACTATTCCTAGCCCTATGAAGCATTCCATATTGTTGCAGGCCATACTAGTCCTGCTAACATGGGATAAGCACAGACATCCACAAAATCAGTCACAATCTGGTCTTGCTTGCTGTTTAATTCTCAAAGTATTTTAGCAGAACTGTCTCTAGAATTTTGATCATTACAGTCAAAGCTGAATGGCTTGTATCTTAAAGTTGATATTCCTTTTGTAAAAAAGCCATTATTATTCTTCATCTTAGAATCCTGTACCAAAACGTACCTGTGTGGACAGGCAGGAACCAAAGAGGAATAAAGTAATGACCTGATTAATTTCAAATTTCTGTAATTTATCTCTATAAATGTACAAATATTTCATTTGTAGAACACTGTTAAGAAAATTTTAGTATTTATATTCTGTTAGAAAACCAATCACACCATCCTTAAATGTTCTTTGCAGTCGGTGCATATTCAAATATATACATTCCAAAAGAACTATAACTGTGCATAAATTTTTTTTTTCTGAAACAGACGGAGATACAGCATTTTCTCTCCAATTTGATACATTTCATTCACATAATATACAGGCACACAAACCAGTGTAATGTCTACAATTTAATGAATTCAGATTTGTTCTCATGTTCCTGAAGACAAAAAGCCAATACTAAATTATCTACAAAGCTAAGCAGTGGAAATCACATACCTATTTAACATTCCAACTTTATCAAAGCTAAAACTATTTTGTCTGAAGTGTTCCCAAATCATGCCTTATTAAGGTTTTCCAATTAGTCACATAAAAAGACATCAATTTCCAACCTAACATCATTTGGGGGGTTATTTTTCTCTACTTACTCTTCTTTAGGGCAACAAAACAGACAATAAATAAGGTTGAGGTGGGAGAAGCTTTTGCTTTTGTGAAACTTGGCCTATAACATAAAAATCACAGCTGAGACTATCTGAATATATTATACATCGACTCCCAATATTTCAATGAAGGCAACAGGGTAAAATGACAAAATATGAAAATATCCACTCTTTTGACTTACTGGTTATCTATTTGTAAAAATCCATCTCAAACCATGCCCAGGAACTGTTTGCAGAACTGCCAGTCAGCATCAGCCAAAACTGTACCACAGGTTACACTAACTTTTCAACAATATAAAGGATCGTGTTCCAGTGCCAAGGTCTGGGTCTTAGCCTGGTGCTGTTCAATTTACTAAAACAGACAGAACCAGTACGTCTGAAACAATTCAAAATATGTGAATCAGAAACGGTGTAAGTGGTGAATGCTGGGGTTTGGCCATTATCCATAAAAAAATCTGTGTACCACTGCAAGATTCACTGAACTGCGATCCATTGTTGTAACACTGTTTTGTATTGTGATCTCTGCTATAATATGTCAGGTGTTGATGGATGCACTCCTTGACCAAACTAGTAGCAGCCTTGTTAAGACTCCAAAGGAGGTAAAGGCCTGGGTCACAACCAGCCCAAGAACGTCTCTACTTCTGAACTGTTCTCTGAAAACCCACACAGTAACAGGGTGACATGGCGAGCATTGATGCATATGGGCTTAGAAATTGGAACACTGAACATGCGATTAACATCTAAATAGCAGGTAGTTCTTCCAAGACTCATTTGTCAGGGAAGAAAGTTAGTTGTGGGTACAAGGAGTCGCATGCCCACCTTTTCCACCGTACATACTTGAATATGAGCTAACCACTTTATTCCATAAATAAGACAGCCTGAATGAGCCTTTTTCAAGCTCTCTCTGCTAAGCAATTGGCTGCATTAGGACGCCTCTCAAGGTTCTTCCTCACGGCTGAGAGACCCCTTACCAACTGCAGATCTTTGGTAAGTGACCAGTATCGCACATAACCTTGAGTTATAGTGCACTAAGATTTTGTATTGGTAACTGATTTTGTGTTGGTAACTGAATCGTTATTATATCCTCTGCAGTAAATAACAGTGTGAACCTTGCCATCAAACTTTGTTAAGACTCACTCTTATAACATCATATTTCAACAAAAACACTTTTGCTGATACCTTTGGCAGTCATTGTTTAAGTGGTCAAAATGGTGCGCATGTGACAAGATGCCAGCAGATAGTACCTAATATCTAACAGCTTTGGGATCAAGAATGACTGCGGAAATATGGGGGTTTGTGAATTCTACTTGGATTCTGGTTTCACATCAACTCTCATCATGCATATATGGGCTTCACAACAGAATTTTACAGGATTTGTCTTTACAAAACCATGAAGTTTTGAAATCAGGAAGGGAAGAAAGGTTACTTCAGTCTGGAACTTACCAGTAGCAGTGGCTTACCCAAAGACTAGGGTTAACAGGCTACAAAGATACCCATTTCTAAACCCTCACAAGGATTTTTGGCTCTGTATAAGACAGAGTTGCAAGTTGAACAGGGAATGTATAAGGAGTTGCAAGTTGAACAGGGAAGAGAAAGGACAGAGTGGCACAATGCTCTCCAGGCTTGTGTCTTGGATTACAAACTGCACATCAGTGCTACTGGCAAGCTGAAGTCATGTTAAACCTGCCCCAGAAAATTCACTCCAGCCTCTATGCAACTGAAGAAAAAAAAAAAAAAAAATCAAGGATACAAGTGGACACTTGTCTCAAAAGAGAAAAGCTAAACAGCAATCACAGGATGAGATAATTGCTAGCATAAGCTTTTGAACTTTAAGGTATTTGAACAGGGCATTAAACTGACCCTAGGATTTTAAAAACGCTCCAGGCATAAGATGCTGTCATCTGCCAGTTAAGATACCTCCTGGCTGTAGCTGAATCTTACTGGGTCTGTTTACAGCATCTACATTCTACTCTTATCCCAGAGGTCCAGACTCTTTATATGGTAATACTAATGAGGAAAATCAGGCATCCTTGGAGGGAGATTGTCAGCATTGCAACAAATACTAGTTATTTTCCTTCCAGATTTGCTTCCTCAGATACCTTCAATCTCCCTCTGGAGAAATCTAAAGTATGAATAATCTAATAAAAGATCTAATAAAACATAATCTGATTATATAATATATATAAAATACAATCTAATAATACAACATAATAAAAATAGACTGCCTTATGTCAATACTTCTATTTGACTAGAAACATATGTTCCTGATCTCAACATTAAAAAACACCAAAAAACACATATATATTAAAAAGTACCTCAACAACAACAAACACTTAGAAACTTGTTTTTAAATACCTGAGCAGCTTTTTAAAGCTGCCAAAACCAACTGCAAGCCCTACCTAGCCACCCTACAAAGTATACTGGGAGCATACCAGGTGCAGGATTCCTCCACTCAACCGAAGACATGTACAGCAGTGATACCTACAGCTGACTAACAGTCCTATACTTCCTTGATTGTCAGTGGGAAGTCAGAGGCACTTCACAAGTGGAATTAAGTTAATATTGAAGTAGATGCCTCAAGGAAGAAGGATGAAACACAGAGCAGAACTGATTATTTCCGTAACAAATGTATCTGAATTTCCTGAGTGAATTCCATACTGTGTAGCCTCCTACAAGCAACAGAAGATAATGAACATTTTTGGCTTTATATACTCTCTTCACTGACATTTATTCAGCAAAGCAAGATACCTTCTGCAAGTATGTGAGATCCCCAGGGCCCATTTCTTCCTTCCTAACAAATTACTAGAAGAGGTACTTAGATCCTGCAATTGTGTGTGTATGCATAGCTGTCTCAATAGCTGCATTTCCACAGAGGTCCTAAGACATATGTAAAAGGCAGTGTATGTACCGTAGACCAGTGCTGAAGTTCCAAAGCTTTTTAGTCATGAGAAACCCTGACTTACATTTTCAGAACCGGCTGAGTCGATGTGCAATATGAGTTAGGCCTTTAAATGCTTCAGACTCCAAAAAAGGAAATATTTACACCAGTAATCTTATTTTAGTCCCTTAAGTAACACCGGCAAGAACTTTCCTATATATTTTATGAGCTACAAGCAGTTAATGGGCACCTAGAGCACAGCTTTCAAGCAGTTAGCAGGTCTATATAAAAAACAAGAAACCAGACCTTAATTCATGTAAAAACTGAAAATGATGCTGAAATTACTGTAGTTACTCCTAATGTCAAACTTCAGTCTCTATGTAAGTATGCATTTCTTACCCGGTCACCCTTACCACCAGGAAGGCCTGGAGGACCTGGCAGTCCAGGGAGTCCAATATCACCCTGGGGACCCTGTGAAAACAAGTCAAGTATGTAAACTTACACAATCTGTTTTAGAATGAACAAGTAAGGGTCATATCCTGAGAAACTGATGGGGCAGAATCTTAATCTCAGAATAGTCCTAAATTGATGAAAGAGGATTATCTGATGAAAATAGAGCTGATCCAAAATACAGCCCTTTAAACAGTGTCTTATTATGATTTTATTGCTGACAAACAGAAATGGCTTACAGGGCTTTCCACCCTCCAATCCCTCAACGAAAGTCTGGTTCTCTAAAACATACTTCATAAGATCTTGCACTCTGCGATTTGCACATTCCTCTCTAACAGCAGGCTCTTTCATCCAAGACCTCCCCCAGCTATGCTCCTGACTGGTACTGTGTAAATACTGATGGAGCACTGGTAAAAGGTGGCATTCATAATCTGTTCCATTCATTAGTTTTGCATAGCTGTTAGCAGAAAGCCAGTCTTTCATTGCTCCTGTTCCCCAAGTACATGCAGCCCACACAGTAGTGTGCAACCCAAGTTCGCACATTACAGGATTTATGGGGCTTTTTAAATAGAAGAAGTCCCACACATCTCCATATACTTTAAAACAGCATTTTCTAATATTAGCACAGTCACAGAGGACTGAAACTCAACAATCACTTGTTTCAATGTTATTTTCAGTTCCCTGCATGGATTAATGGGTAAGTATACTTCCAGATGACAACATAGCTCCTTAAAAGTAAACATGAGCACTGAATATGAAAATAAACTGCTTACCCATTTCCCTGGTAATCCTGGAGGACCTGCAGGACCTGGCTCCCCTCTGCTACCCTTATAGGAAATAGAAGGACATCATTACTTCCTGAAATATTTCCTGTGAACACGGAATAAAGTATGATTTTTTTTTCTTAATGTTTAGTGAATTACACTACTTAGCAGTTACCTTTAATCAAGACTTCTGTTTATTAGTACAAAAATATAACATGCATTAAAAACAGTGAAACTTCCTGAGAAATGTAAACATTTTTAGTTAACAATGGCCTACAATATTTAGTTGGAATGAAATGATTCAACTAATTCATTCTGCTGAGTGATTATGCACAGTCAAGTCCCCCTCATGGGATCATACCTGAGAGTTACCTGTCACAAACACATTTACTTCACTAAGACAACTCTGACATGCATGCTTAGCTTTAGGCTTTTGCTTAGTTCCATCAACTGAACTTGCACATGGCCACATACTTAAAAGCCCATGATCCCACATGAACAATGGACAACAGTGAAAAGTGCATCCTTAAAAGAAGTCACGTTTAACAAACTCAGGTTAAAAAGTCTAGACTGCTGTAGGGAAGGGTAACTTTTCAAAATTCCCATTCATAATAGTGATAAGTATAAATATACTTTTTACTAGATTTTTACTTTATATCTTCACTTCAGATATGTTTATCCATTCAGATAATCATATTCCCATTAGTGTTTTAACTCAATCTCTTAATGCAGCCATTTGAATATATGCTCTGGGTAAACCTGATATTGAGACAAATTTTCAAAGATTCTAAACAATTTCTGAACTGAAGTACCTTTCTCAAAAGGGTTTATTCTCTTATGATCAAACCTGTCAGAACAGCTCAATAAGTTTTATACGTATACGTGTACAGATAAATTCAAACGCTGACCCAACACAAGCCTAATTCTCACTTGAGACACTTTTACTTCCACTGTGTGAATACAAAAGAGTACTTGCTACAAAAACATGACATAGCATTTAAGATCATAAAATAACAAGAATTGAAATTATTAAATATGTAAGTAGATAACCTGTTATATATATATAACTTTAAAATTTTCAGATAAAAGCAGATCTAAGCATTCTAGTGCTGTATACAACAGATAATTTTAAATATAGATATTTTCTTCATAATAAGAAGACATTGTGAAATGTTGTGACAATAAAAGGATATGGCAGGCATGGCCTTTTACACCAGGTCATAAATGCAATGACAACTTCTCACACAAGCTTAGGAAAACTAACTCTACAATTCAAGAAATAATTAGGTATCCTGGAGAGATCAGAGACGAAACATAAGCAGATTTTTTCCATTCATTTCCTTCAAAATATCCTATGGTGTTAAAATCACTATCCCTTGAAAGCACTTTGTATAATTTCTAGAAGCTTTTTATGTTAAAAAAAAAATCAAAAAAGAAAAAAGCCCCCCAAAATCGCCTTCATCTTACAACCCAGAAGATG
Organism: Athene cunicularia; assembly: GCF_003259725.1. Taxonomy (NCBI): domain Eukaryota; kingdom Metazoa; phylum Chordata; class Aves; order Strigiformes; family Strigidae; genus Athene; species Athene cunicularia. Next base: position 32,082,513 of record NW_020799097.1, read on the forward strand.
CATTAACCTCCTATTTTATTTTAAATGCAAAAAAATCTTTTGTCAAATACACACTACAGGCACTTTTTCAAATGCCAATGCTTTTCTAAGGTGGTAAAAAAGGTTAGTACACAGAAAACCAGAACACAAAAGGACAGTATTTCCCATAAACACTGACACTGTGAGGACAGATTACTTCAAACTAAGTGCTACCACTGCAAGGTCTGCAGGAGTTTTGTTTTAGGAAGTAAGAGGGGAACTGTAGCCCAAACAACAATCAGGTATTCCATCAGCCCAGGGCATAACTTAAAAGACTGTAGAGCTTCCTCCAAGTTATACCTGACTGAAATGGCGCTGGGATAGGATATAAATTGAGCTAGTTACTCTTAGTTCACTTCACAGAGGATAAAGATAAAAAAAGTTATCTTGAAATATCCTCATGTAAACATTTAAAACACATCACCAGCCATGACCTAGAAGCATCTACATTTTCCTACAGCCTACAAGAAGGTTTCTGTAATAACTGGTTCAGGTGTTGACATCTGTACTTGGCCAGATGAAACCTTCCACTGTGCTCTAAATTACACATAGGCAATAAACAGAAGGCGGTTTGGCCATGTCCTCAGCTACCTTTCTTACACGGCAGCCCTACATATGACACAGTCCATAGTTGCAGGTCACTCACAAATCAATGGGCATGTTGCACTGGTTTTAACAACAACAATACCAGAATTTTGTTTTATGCAATTTCTTAAAAATTCCTACTTTTCTTAGAAGTGGAACACTTGAAGAGAGAAAGTAGCTACTCTTTAGAGTAGCTGGGAGTGAGCTGGGACAGACTGCGTACACCCATGCTGGTAAACTTTCTGGGCCTACAATGAAGGGAGGCAGCACATAGACTATTGCTGCAAATGGCCTCTGAAGTACTCCAAAGCTTGGCCACTGCCTAGAGATCCTTTCAGTCATTGATGTTAGACAGTGTGGACTAAAAGCACATCCAGGACTGCTCCAGGACTTCAGCAGTATGGATAATTGGTTTCTGTTAAGTATACTATCACTTAGCATGTGAGAAATGCTGAGGAGAGTCATTCTCCCAAAGGATGGCAAGGCACGTAGGTAGGGTGTGAAATGGCAGTACAGCACCACAATACTGAACAATGGCAAGATGCAGCCCTTCCACAGTTGATGTGCTGGACTGTAATTACAACAAAATCTGTCTTCCCTTTGTTCCATGGCAGGATTGCTGGACCACTCAGTACATCTAAATGAAGATTTAATGTCTCTCTCACAGTTCTGTTAGATCTATATTTAGCCTTTGAATGTAACATAGGTAAGGGGACATTACAGGATTTACAGTAGACCTTCCTTTAGGTTGTCTGGGATGATTTTCATCCTCACTGAAATTTTGAAGACTTGATTCTTTTTTGAAGACTAGAATTCCCACAGGCAGTTACAGAATGCATTCTCATGCGAAAAAAATTCAAAAGTTTCACTAGTTTACTGTTTTTTCTGTTGATCAATTGAGTGGAACAATAATAAGAAGGAGAATATGCCCCAGGTAATTTGCATCTCACTTTAGCTGCCCAGATAATTGAAACACTAATTAAAATCTCCTGACAGGTAATTCCCAGTGTATACTGTAATAAAAACCTCTCGTCTACTTAAGAAATTTGTTTTTATAACGTATGTCATACCAATTGTAGTATATTCAATAGCAGTGCCATAGAGAATTAAATCTGTGCAGAATAAAAAAGAATAAACAATGCATGTTTTAGAATGAACTTCTTTTAAACTTAGTATTCCAGAGTCTTTTGCAAAATGTAACTCATTTATCAATTATATGCTCGTGAGACATTAACATAACTATTTTTCATCCAAAATCTCACAAGAATTATTAATTTAAAGTCAATGTTTTATCCATGGAAGCATCAACAGGACTCTCCCTTATGACCTTCAGTACAGTACTAAAAATCATCCAAACATATAAACTATTATTTGCTAGAAGAGTAAATATACAGTTGGAGTCATGTAAAAAGAATATGATAGAAAAACTCTTTTAGTTATAATTGTTAGGGTAACCAAAAATACATTTCAGGGTCGGTAAGAAAATATCTTTAAAGACTCATGAAATCATTTAGCTGAAAGTAATATAAGATGCTGCAAACAGTATTCTCTAACTTCAGGCTGTCTGACATTTCAGTACCAAATCCAAGGTACTCTTGAGAAGAGGTCCCTCTTCATAATGAGCACTGAGACAAAGGCACCTTCAGAGAGGAAGTCAGCCCAACCAACCAGGGTCCCTCAGAAGTCCCTCAGAGTGGGCTACAGTATCAAATCTTAGGCAGCTAGATACTTAGCTTCTGTTGCTAATGTTAGGAAAACATGTATTCCATCCTAAATCTTTAACAACATATATATGCTGGCCTGCATATACATCAAGCTTGCTCAATTTGCTAGGCGAGTACTGAACTTTAAGTTAAATGATTACTTAAATGCTTCAAGCTCTCTCTTCAATGCAAAACCACAGGATGGGATCCATGTTCTCCAAATATCAGCTATTTAACCTTTAAATTGCTAAAGAAAAACATGGGATGAAAAAAAAAAGGATAGCGTCAGTATTTCCTGCAGATACAATATAAAAAATTAAATCTTACTAAATCTCAGGAAATATGAAAGAAAATGGCTAAGCAGCTTAGGGAGCATGGATAAATTCCACTGATTAGGAATGACACTCCTATGTTTGAGAATTGCTTCTTTTGGGCCACCTGCCATGATGACTGGCTTAGAAAGGTTTAAATCACAAATGAGTTTGTTAATTACTTGGATTGGCTAGCATAACATGAAGCAAACATAAGGTTAACCGACAAAACAATTACAAGTGGAATGGAGAGCAAGTTTGATTTAGAAACAAAATAGACAAAATTTCCAGGTTGCTCCGGTTGTTTTTTCTGTTTTACTGAACAGATGAATAGCAAACTAAATAAACAAAACTTTTTTTTTTTTTTTTTTCCCCACTCAGGTGCCAACTTAAATTTTCTCAGGAAAAGCAATGATAGACTAAAATGGCACTTTTGAAAGTAATTTTCTCCTAGGGATACTTGTCGGCAGTGAGGTAAGTCTCCCAACACATGAGTTTGCCTACTTTTAATTAGGGTTAGTTATCTTTTTTTCAACTATTTAATATCTTCCCTGTGAAACTGTAAATGTTTACAGAGTCGCAAAAGACCAAAATTTGAATCTGCTGCTTAGTAACAATACAGTTCCAACTACATTCCAACAGTTGTTTAATAACAAAAGTAACATTGAAATTGCATGGTTTCTGCCAGAGGATACTACAGACTATTTGGTAAACAGTATCAAAGTATTAATTTGTCCCACAGAGTCACTGATGATTGCTTAATAGTGCTCCATTGTGTAACTCCTCAAAAAACTTCACACTCCCAAAAAGATGGTTTTCGCAAGTAGCTAAAGCTGGAGTGTCAGGCGATTTTATATAACACAAATGTGGGCATGTTGTTTTTCCCTAGTGCAGATACCAGTCTGCTGTCCGTATCAGCAGAGTCAATCTTGTTATTTCCCCCACAAACCTTCCCTGGAGGCCCTTTCTACAGTTCTGCTCCTCCCGGAGCTATCAGCCATGCTGTCTTTCCCCAGTAGTGACATGAAGAACAGGGATAAGTGGAATGGGAAAGTGAAGAGGATCTCTCATGTGGCTGCTGTCATGCAGCAATACATTAAGGGACTGAAGTTCTCCATATCCTGCAAAATATCAAGGTTTTTTTCCAGCTCCAAGGAAGAAGCCCAGACCCTCTTACTTCTACATGAGTTTTCTATACCAACAGTGAAATGGAACAAATGGTAAGAGAAAGAAAAGAACCTGAGTGCTAAAGAGTATAATTCAAAACAGGAAGGAAAAGGACAAGAAAAATACCCAAATAGTAACCATAAAATCCTCAGGCTTTGAAAGTGTTTGGTTATAAAACTTTGGTCAAAAACTATCAAATGTTAGAGCTCTGAGAAAATTTCAAAATCTGAAAAAAATCCAAAAATACTCAAAAGAAAAATTATCTTGAGGGCAATTATAAAAGCTTTTCTCAACTCATTTTTAAAGTTTTTAGTTTAGAAGTTTGAAACTCAAGGTGTGTAGAATTATTTAAACTGTAGGTTGGTTTTTTTTTTCCTGGAAAGATAAAGTCAGAGTCTTAAAAGCTGAGGTTCAAATATATCTACTACATGTATGTGCTGCAGAAGAAAGAGGAAACACTCTTTATTCTGCCCTGAAAATAAATAAAAACTCAACTCGGGCCAAAGCTCACCAAGGTTTAATAATTCCAACCCTGTGTCCTTCCTGAACAAAAAATCCCAATCATTCCAGTTTCTTGTGTAGAAGTAATGTTTTTTCCAGTGTTCCCAAAAAGAAAACAGAAAGCCATTCCAGTCATATGCTGATGTCCTGAGCAAAAGGAAGCTAAACAGATACTATTCAAGGCTCTTTATATCTTTAAAGAAACTATTGATGAGAAGTAGATTACTGTTTAATTATATTACTTTTTTTGTTTGTTTCAAACTTACTCTATTATCAATAATCTATTTCCCTTCTCCATTTTGTATTGACCAAAAGTTTTTTCTTTCTATGCTTTTGTACTAACGTTCACATGTTTTCCAAAATGAGCGCACTTGATAAAGACAGAGAAAATAAAGGCAAGATATCCAGATGTCTTGCTGGCCTCTAGAATGATAAACAGAAAAATCATTGTATTTAATCTGCATTAAGTACTTCTGTCCGACTACAGGGTTACTAATAATTAACCTTGCATGTCAACTCCTGTTCTATGGACTGCTGATTTTGTAAATTCATGTTCACATTGAAAGGATTAAAAGCATAGTTTAGCAGATTACAGTGCATTATCAGAGCGAGCAATTACTTTGGCCTGATTCAATTATAATTCCTATTGCTCTTACAAGTATACAAAATGTCAGCTCAAGAATAACAGGGCTGAAAACTTCCTCTAGTCCACCCAACAATTTTAAACACAAACAAGAAAAATAAATGTTTGCAAGTTGAGTACATGGGAGGCTGAAGATACCTGTATCCCACCCTAGTAAGTATATGCTCATATAACCCCTTCTTTATATCATTCATAGGCAGCTGTGGACACAGCACTCATACAAAGGTTCAGTTTAAAATAAATGTGACCTTATGGATTAATGCATCTAGCACATGATAACACAAACTACAGAAGGAAATAAAATCTGTTACCTGGTTGACTGCTGCTGCATGTTTAAGAGTTAATTCAGAAAAGATATTCCTGACCCACAAAATACCCTTATAAATATATCCCTACCAGTAACTCTCTAAGCCCTGTATGAGCATAACCGTACAACTCCATGAGTAAAACTGTTATGTCACTGTATGATAGCAGAAGCTCAGAAAATGCCAGGAAAGTATTCCTAGAGTATCAGTGGCAGGAGAGAAGCTTGGAAAAGCAATTGGTTACAGAGCCTGGAGTCTTGTCAGTGTCATCAGACTGAATTTTGGTATATGAAAATTTTCTTCAAATTACTGACCCTCTCATCCCTCGCAGAAAGATTACCAGCAAAGTGAAATTAAATCAGCCTTATGTAACTTCAATCCATGCCAGGTCCACTCTAGAGGGAATCAGAAATCTGCACAGCAGAATCTCTAGTACCCCAAGCATGCCTCAGGAACAGTTGTCCTTTGTATTCAACACTGAGCCTTTGCAAATGCCATCAGTTCGCTTTCCTTAGTACATTTATTTCCTGCAGCAAGCTACCTGCCCAGCAACAATTTCTCCAGTCTTATAAATCTTTCTAAAGAAGATCTCCAGCAAAAGAAACTACAATATCAGTGTTTCCAGGTAGAGAAAAATGCTGTACTTCACATCACTATATCTACATTGATAATGTCAACCATAAAGGGCCAAGGCACAGGCTCGAGCAGCATCCCAGCATCATCCATGATAAATGGTTAGTCTCAGGTGGACTTCCCTAGAAAATTCCCAAGAAGTTTTGGGAACAGACAAGAGACTGTTCCCCACATGCAACTTGATTGCATCCAGCCTGCTCTTTAGACATCAGGGGGTGTTAAGGGAGTTTAGCAGTATAAAGACAAACCACACCATGCCAGTTGACCAAGGGGGCTGAGGACAGTCTCTAGCTATTTTCTTTACCCAGCAGGACAGAGAGCTACCTTTCCTTCCTAACTTGCTTCACTGTTCACATTACACGCATTAGATATAGGTCCTAGACAAAAGAATTCATGCTCCAAAAAGTCCAAAGTTCAAAACCTTGTAATATATAGCTAAGCCTTGTAATACACAGCGCAAGTTTCTTTAAGAGGCTGAAACAGTTAAAGAAAGAGCAAGTGATCTACTGACAAGTAGTGAATTTAAAATTTTCAATGCCAGTGGTGGGAGTTCACTGTTGCAGTGAATGAACAGGAGTTTGGTTCCAGCTTTTTGTCACAAGCCATCCCTCATTCCCTCTTTTTGGGCTTTTACTCAGCACATTTAAAAACTCATACCAGAAGAATATAAACAAAGGTTTAAAATTCAATTTATCAACAAAGCCAGAAAAGGTCATAGGACATGTGCTTCTGGATTTCTCTATGTGATGATGCACATTTACCTGTTACAGAAAGGGGTTAAAGAACACCTATTATTTACCATAAAAATTAGCACTTGTGCTGAATAATATTTTTACTTCATGATTAGCTTCAGCAGCCATAACTTTAGACAATACAATATTATATACAGTCAGTTAGAAATTTATTCAATACTTACTGGTGGTCCCCGGGGTCCTGTTGGACCTGCTTCTCCCTCCGGCCCCTGTTGACCCTGATTTGGGGATAGGAAGAACGCAACAAATTTGAAAAGTGATTTTTTGCACAGTGCAAAAAAATTTTGATTTTTCTAGATCTTTTGAATAAGATTAACGATCTTACCGGTTTACCAGAATTTCCCATCAAACCTGGCACCCCAGGGGGACCTCTATTGCCCTGTTGGACAAAAGATGAAAAATATTAGCCAAGCCAATGGTTTACTCTTCCATTTTATAATAAGTAAATCAATAAGGTCTAAAAAAACCCTCCTGCATTCATTTTTGACTTCCACCTTTATTTTGGTTTTTATTTATCTCGTACCTAATTCCTTCTATCTAATTTTTCAAGTCAGATTTCAATTCTTTTGTTGTCTACATACTGACAAATCCCAAATAGACTTGGTTACTGCTCTCAAGTCACGGAAGAATAATATCATTCCATGTAATTTCAGAAGAAATTCAAGTCTCAATCTAGTTTTCTTTTTCAATTACTTTAAAATCAAACTTTATTGTCTGAAACATTCCATACCCTCAATCATACAATACTTTTTAAGTTTTTTAAACTGAATTAGAAATGATGCTGCAATTTGGTGGTACGTAGAGATGACAATGTCTGAATCAGTCAACTTAGGGCAACTATAAATATTATTCTTATTATGAGATCCCTCATTTCAAATTGTAGTGAGGTACCCATGTCACATGCCTCCTTTACTAATCACTTCCACAAACTTAAGAAGAAATGGCCTTTTAAAGGTATTATTTAATGTCTGGAATCATGAAAACCACATCGTGTAGCAAAAGAATCATAAAAAAGCACAGGACTAGAGTTGATAAAAGAATATATTTAATTCTTTCAGCCAAAAGCTTGTCTCTTACTACAACAAAGTTAATATAATTTCACTGCATACTTTAGAACTTGATAAGCACAAATACAGTATTATAAGAAAGTCAACATTCAGGATGATTTACCTTTGGGCCAGCAATGCCTTTCACACCTGGAGAGCCTGGTAAACCCTGAAAAAAATAACATTTACAGTGTTTATTTGTTGATAAGGGGATTGGAAATGGTGTTAAAAAACATCCCTCTCATGTTAAAGTATTTCTAGTACTTTTACTTCATAGGGAAGCACTTTTATGCAGTAACAGACCAAGCTTGAATTCTTTCCATTTACAAAGTAACAGATAAGGAGTATTATTCCTACTTCATAAATTGGCAAAAGGAGCACAGAAAAGTGAGGAGTTATGGATTTTACTGGCTTAGACTAGAAACATATTCTTGGTCCCAGTACACTGAGACTGGAGGTGGAGAGTTTAACAGATACTTTTTGTATACATTTCATCCCCTCCTCACTTCTATGCAACAGCTCATAGCAAGTATGCTTTTACCAAACCTTCTTTCAAGCTTAAGAGCTCACTTTGTATTACAAATTTACTTCCAATTGTGTTTTAATACAGCTCCTTCACTATATTATCCTCACAGTGATTACTCCTATAGCATACCATTTCAAAGAAGTTTCTGTTTAGCTGTCGACAATTCGTACAGTATTCAAAATTATTCATATGCAAGGATTACCTTCCTGAGAAGTCCATAAAGCAATACTGATTCCCTATAACTTCACACAGGGGATACACTAGAAAGCTCTGAGAAGCATGAACATGATGCATTCCAGATGTTCTGAGCCAGCAGAGTATCAAAACAAGATGACTGTTCATCTAAGGTATGTTAGACTAGCTGGTTGGTTCTTCCAGCTCACCTTGGGAATAGGTTGGCCCTAGTCAATACCGTGACACCAGCTCTAATTGTGGGGTCACACCATAATATCCACAGGGTCTCAGATAAGAGAAACCCTAAAAAATCTTCATACTGGCCACAAAGTGAGACCAAGTTCCTCACTATGATACTGTGAGGAAATTTAGGCTTTTGTGCAAAAGTTTTAGATACACATAGCAGAATTAGGTTTTCATTTAAATTACTTCAACATCAGCATCACACTAACCTATATATGGCCTTTCTGTGGTTTGAACTGAGCCTAACTTTCAAAAGTAAAATACCAGACACTTACTGGCAGTCCCTGAAGCCCTGCATCACCTGGAGCTCCAGGTTTTCCTGGTTCACCCTGAAAAACATTTTAAGTTGTAATTTATGCAAATCAAACAAAAGGGAAAATTTTATTTATGGAACAGAGAGCTGGAGTAGTTTTAGATCTGTAGGATGGGAAAGTTCATCAATTACCCTAATAATGTGCATAAAGCCACAGGCAGCAACACGAGAAAAAGCCACAAATGAGTGAATAAATCTAGGGCACTGCCAAGGCTCAGATATATGCCAACTGTGCCTTACTTTTGCTCCAGGCATTCCAGGGATCCCTTCTCGGCCATCGACTCCTGGTAAGCCCTTGAAGGGAAGAAAAAAAACCAAACAAACAAATTTAAAAATTAATGTTTTGGACCGATTTCACCCAAGCACTCTGATATACAAATTAGCATGACATGAAGCAATTGAAGAAATGAAATATACATACAGACTCTCCTTTAGGCCCAGGGAGACCATTTATTCCTCTTGTACCTTGAGGGCCCTAAGAATAATAATAATTTTTTTAAATTAAAATAAACACATTGAAATGACAGATGGAAAGAGTTACAACACATACTCATTTAAATATGCATTACTTTGAGAGTACCAATTATGCTGTATGTTTATATGCTATAAGTAACCACTGTTTGTACACCAACACAAGTTGGAATTTGTCTATGCTCACCCTTTCTCCCTTTGGACCTGCCTCTCCCAGTGGACCCCTCTGTCCTCGATCCCCCTACAGGAAAAAAAAAAACAAAGAAAAATTTCTAGCAACAAAAACAGAATAAACTTACTTGCATTTAATAGTTAAAACCTCCAGTAAATCAGCCACAGTACAATTCACGCTTGGTCGAAGTGGACATCTTATACTGTATTTAAAAATGCAGTTTCTTAAAAATGCAGCTGACAACTGCATTTTAAAAAAAAACACCACAGCTCAAGCTATACCCTAGGAACCCAGAAGAGTTTAAGCAAAGGATGTTGCATTCAGTTCTTCAACCCATAGAGTTACTGGCTTTCCAAGTATAAAATCCAGCTGGGGGGCAGGAAGCAGGAAAGAATTTAAAAAAACAAACAAACAAAACAAAACAAAACAAAAACCAAAAAAAAACCCACCCAAAAGGGCACAAATTGCCCTATACAGGGTTTGTTCTAATGAATAACTATTTTTCAGTTTAAACATTGAAAAACTCCAAGTCATCCTAATGCACAGTAGCACTCCTAATGAAGAGGTAACAATAACACACTAAGAGGCTAAAATGTCTTCATCTACCCCATAATTCCTTGGGGACAGTAAGAGATTCTGAATTTAACATCACTGTCATATCATTTATTGACCTGTGGGGAATCAATAGAATTGGATTGATCAGAGGCTTTTCTGATTCACAGCCACATAGTATCTAACTGAGTAGACCCTGAGAAGTGTTTGGCTAACACACACTTTAACTTACAGGAGCACCAGGAAGACCTTGGGGACCAGGCTCACCATCAAGCCCACGAGCTCCCTACAAAACAAGTAGATAACACAAGGCATCAAAATGAAGTGCTAAAACACTAACAACTTAGGCTCCCTCTGGTTTGCTGGGAGCTGCAAATTCTGTACAGATGAAGTTTTTTATAGGTGTAATTAAAAAAAAATAACAAAGGAATTTTGGCAAACTTTTTTTAAATCTATCTTAGTTTTTTGTGGAGTTATGAAAGCCAATATTTTTTAACTATGGAAAAAATGACATTCAGTTCATTCTCTAAAAGAATTATATTGAATAGTGAGGAGTCAGATCTTTTCATACTACAGAAAATGTCTGTCTTTTCCTTCACCATATAATAGAATAGCATCAGAATGTGAAGAGAAATCATCAAGTGCAGTGCAGCTATTTTTATCACATATGTTTCAAGGAAACAATGCAACTGCTACCCTGTAAGTAATTTTAAATGGAGAGAAAAAAAAAGTTTTCAAAAAGATTTACAGAGAATAAGGAACTCCTTTGTCAAATAGAAGTAATAAATATTTCAATCTGACAAAACAAAAACGTAAGCACAAAAATGTAGGTAGGTAACTACCAAGAATTAAAAGATACAAAGAGGGCCAGAAAAGCAAAGTAAGACAGTAATAGCTTAGTAAATGTTTCCAAGAGGTTAGGAAGGAACACTCATGAGAAGATTCATAATCAGGACAAATTTTATGTTATTTCTGAACATAGACAATCACAGAATAAGTTTTCCATTATTTCATTTCTGGAGAAGGAGACAATGCCATGATTGCTACATTTTATCCCTTCCAGGAATTTTTACCATATAGATTTAGCAAGATCATAAGAATAGAAATGTAATAGTGAGGTTTGAAATAACAGTTAGAAACACTTTGATGAACAGCAGGAAAATTACCCAGCAAAGTTAGAGCCCATATAAACATGAATCCCACTGGCAGCAATTTAAGACAAAAGATGTAAGAGACAGAAAGAATGGAAAAGAACAAACTCTCAATAAAAACTCCTGACAAAAACTGGGACAGTGGAAGCAAAAGGCTTCAGGAAGATGCAAATCACAAGAGAAACTACTTAATAAATTTTAGCTAAATAAAACATGCTGTAGTTTATAACTGCTATAACGATATTTTGCTTACTACCTACTTGCATACATGCCAGATTTCTATAAAACCAAGGATCAGAGGGAAAGGTGTGAACAGTATGTGTACTTTATTCATCAGAAGGACCAAACTGCCTTTCTTCCTAACCAGAAGTACAGTAGCTATGGAAATACAACTGACAGGAGAGAGAAAATGCAGGGGGAAAAAGGAAAAATTTAAATAAGCTTTAAAAACATTCAGGGGTGTACATTTTCTTATCCAGGTCATTTTATGGAAAGAAAGATTAATACTCACTTTGGTACCTTTAGGTCCCATTATACCAGTTATACCTCTGATACCTAGGATGCCCTGAAAATGAAAAGCATATTCAAATTATGCTTAAGTATTTTCATCAGAACTGTCCTAGTTTTCAGACAGAAGACTCAGAGTTCTACATGCTTTCTTTACGCTATTTTACTATTTTCTTAGTATAAAAGGAGAAATACAGCTACTTTTGTATTAGAATATTTAATTTATATGGTAATTTTATATTTTATTAAGACTTTTTAAAAGAATAACAAAATTATCGGGTTCAGTTATGCAACCATAAATATTCCTTAAGGACTAAATAAACCCCAATGATGTCTATTCTTGATTACTACAGACTTGAAGCGTTCTCCCTGTGCAGCCTGTGTGAGAGGAACACATGAAGGCCAGATTTGCAGAAGTCCTAAATTGGTTTAAGTGGGGTATAGGACAGATGCAGAAGAAAGGTACCATCAGAGTTCATGAACTCTAGAGACAGACAAAATGAGGAAGGTTTTTAAGAATACAAGTGCTACGTTTATACACCCACAACACCTGAGAGGCTGGACTGAGTAGACATCCTAGTACAGCAGAATGTACCATAACTGTCATCCCTTTCCTTCAAAGTACAGTCTCATGGGAAATTTGGCTACAATTGTATCCTCTTCCTGAGAGACTGAAACTACATGACATGTCTCCTCTCTGCAGAGAGACCAAAACCTCAGCCATAACATGTCTGTCCTGCAACAAGAAGAATGCACTACAACTGTGTTCGTGAAACAGCTACAGGCCCTTCAGCACAGCATAGGCAAACCTCCTCCTTGACCAGACTCTAGATGAGCAGCCCTTTTACTTGCTCTTAACAGTTAGATGTAACTTTGCACAGAACATTTAAAGTTCTGTCAGCCCAAAACATGAGGAAAAAAATTAGGATAATGCAACAGTGACTACATCAACCCAACAAGGGAAAGACCCACAGTCTAATCCTTGCTCCAAGATCAGAGATGGAAGTAGGAACCCTGAGGTACCCACTACTTTCTATCAAAGGCCACATCTCTCCCAGAGGTGGCTATCTTATGCAAGTCTTCTTGTCAATGCATTACATAAAAGTGTTGGATTGCAGGTGATGACCAGATTCCTAATCTCTACTGTGGATCTGAGCCTTACATTTGTTTATGTAAGAAACATACAAGAAAATACAAGAGTCCACAGCCTCTCCATCTGTGCCTCTAAAGCGCTGCCTATCCTCTTTTCCACAGGTTGTCTATCTGACATCACTTTCTTCATATTACAAATCCTACATTTTAATAATAAGCAATTATTTTAAAGCTTGGTTGTAAGGTCATCAACTGGTGAAACAGTGAAGTGGAATTAATAATTAATTTTTTAAAAAAAGGGGAGGGGGGAAGAAAAGTCAATCTTCAATTGTTTTTTAATTCTACTGTGTTATTTCACAGTGATTGAAGAACCTTACCAAACTGTGTTAAATGAATTTGTCCCGACAGGCTCTCCAGACAGCAGAAGCTGCATCTTACACAAGTACTTTCTCTGCACCAGGGTGCCAGAGATGCTTTTTTCAGTATCAAACATAAGAAGGATTAAACCATTTCCTTTCCTTGGTCTCTTCTTTATGTTTCTCTAGTCCTAATCCAGAGGTTTATGTTGTCTTATATTCACAGAGAATTCTATAATTTAGGATTTGGATGTCATGTGCATCAAGGTAAACTCCTGTATAGCATCACATCTGAACACCAATGGCATTAAATAAATAGTTTCATACCAGGAAAAAAGCTTAAGACCCCATCAGAAAATAAATTATAGAAATTAAATGTGTTATGCCTATGCCTATTTCTCTTACTTAGAATAACCCCTTTATTCTGTTCCCTATTGCCTGTTCAGCTGTGGCAACCATAAGAAGAGCTCCTCACCAGGAAATAAGCTAGGAGGTGTGTGCCAGAACAAAAAAGTCAAGCAAAGCAGGACAAGAAAATAATTCCAAAATCATAGCTGTGATTGAAGGAGCTTCTTTGGCATGCAAGAAGGCAAAAAACTTAGGGTAAAAAACAATCTGTTCATCAATGGCTGCTACTTCATCCTCATGTCTTAGCTAAGCCTGAATTTCAGTTAACAATGTTTTAAACAAACACTTGCTTTGCAAGGATGAAGTAAGTCAGAGTCATCAAAACTATGGAAAGAAGGCCAAGGAAAAAACACACCAAAAAACCCCTCAATTATTTGCACAATCTAAGCACAACACAAAATACTTTAAAAATAAGCCTTTCCATAGAACTATATAGAGCTTTGTGCCAAGCAATAATGTAGCTTTTTGAAGAGACTTAAAATAATTCTGCTTTCACTCATAGACAATATGGCAGAACAAAGAGAAAGGTGTGTGGAGATTTTATAATATGTTTCTTTACAGTAAGAAGAAAAAAAGATGAGACATAATAAAACAAATGGGTAACACTATTTAAGAAGAAATACTTTACTGGAGGGCCTTGAGCTCCCACTTCACCACTGGGACCTTGGTCCCCTTCTTCACCCTGGGAAAGCAAGAGGAATACATCTGTAGCTAATCCATGCCATGCATATTGCTCTCTCATCATAGGAGGTACATTTATTACTTACTGTTTTCTGTCACCATATCCTGCTTAAAGGAAATCCAAAGGAAGCCACACTACTTCCTCAGAACATAAACAGATACTCATTCACATTCACATTCCATTCAACTATCAGTCATAAGGTTAATTTCAAAGCAACCCCAGTATAAAGAAGAATAATATTATTTTACTCTTAATCTGTCACCCCTTGTTTTTTTCTGATGTTAATCTGTTTAGGTTTTCTTGGTTTTTTAGAGTGAAGTGTAATGAAGATATACTCATGTATGTGAATAGACTGGATATGCTAGTAGCTCTGTATCATAATACCACATTGCACTTCAGATTATTTTTTTTTTAAATTAAAATGGCAAAATGCCTTATCTAGTCAAATCCCTGTTTGATTAGATGCTAAACTACAATGATAGTGCAAACAAATAGAACAACAGTATTTACTGCCAGTTTAATTTGCAAAAAGGGATTTTGGAGCATAAGACAACAACTCAACATCCAAGAAAAAAAATACGTTAGCTGTTTCTAATAAATTAATATTCTTTTCAATATATTTAGGAATAGAGAGCAGGGTGGGTGGGGGTGGGTAGGTGGGTGTGGGGG
>NW_020799097.1:32097542-32110756 GCF_003259725.1 Athene cunicularia
GTGTGGGGGTGTGTGTATGGGGAGGGGGGGGTGTAATTTTTCTCTGCTGTTTTTCTTCCAGCATTGAAGCATGGACCAAGGCAGTGCAAATCTTCACTTTTCTTACAAATATTTCAATATTAAACAAGGTTAATTCAAACGAAACACCTTAAAAGAGATCACATTTCAGTCTTCCAGCTGAGTCAGACTTGGCCTCTTTAAAATAGTTACAATCTTTCTTTGCCTATGCACTTATACTGTGTTCTTTCCCTCTTAAATAACATTTTTCTATCTCATTCTTCCTGTTACTACTCATCTGTGCCACAGAACAATGTATTTGGTAAATTCAGAGAATTCTTCTGCATTTAAATGTTTGGAATTTTTCCAATTAATAAATTTTACTTCAATTTTTGCCATGAGTTCTGTAATAATTAAATTGAATCATCAAAATAAAAAGCAAGAGTAGTTTGACTTCTGAATCATAAAAACCACAAAGTACAGGTGTCGGAAGACTAGAGATAAGCCTTTGGTTACATCATGATATATAGTATCTCTTCATGCATTCTGGTAAAATAATTAATAGTTCTAACAAAATATAATACTGTTTTTGAAGAAGAGGCTACACTACTATTAGCTTGCTAAAAAAAACAGCAGTTTCCTCCCCCCCGCTTTTTTTTTACCTTATAACCTTGTTTTCCTGGTTCACCAGATTCTCCTTTTGAACCTTTCTGTCCCTAAAAAAAAAGGTAAAACACAAAATAAATAAATAATGATATATTATTCAAAATTAAAATACTGAGTTTTACAAAACAGACAGACAAACCTCAGAACTATCTTGCTGTTCCCTCTGCAATCCCCATACACCACTGCTTCCTCACCTATCTAGTTAACACCACATATCAAGCACCATGTTCAACAAGATCTGCTCCTGAATCTAACAAGGCTGTATTTCTAGGAAGGTTAGTATTTCTTCTTATGTTACCCCACAACAATTTCCTCAGGCCAAGAATATTCATAGAAACTGGCAAATACATTTAAAAAAAAAACAACTTAGCTAAAATGAGAGTCAAAAAGTATTAATTTCAATTTAGGTCTCCCAGAAAGAGAGAAAGACAGAACAAAATACTAAAGACTTGGGGGAATATTTCGAGTTTCTGAAGCCAGACTACAAATGGTCCAGCAAGTGAATGAAACTCTCATCATACTCTAATCCCTTCAGGACCACACAGAAATTTCACCCTGAAGATTACAGCAGCAGCAAGAGATTTCAACAAGTAGAGGTCATTTTGGCAGTCATGGGTTGAAATAACCCTAAACATTCACACTGATGCAATGCTTTTTGAAATTAACAGTGAACTGCCCTTTTGTAAGCCAGCAATTTCCCTCCCTAGTGCTTTGAGACAGGATCTCTGTTAGGAATGCTTGAACAAACAGATTCTCTTACCTTCATTCCCATTAAGCCAGCATGTCCTGGGCGGCCAGGTGGACAAGCATTGGGACACTGGAAAAGCATCCACATAGTTACTACTACACAGGTTGAATAAGGTTGTCTGAGATTACTTAAAAAAAAAAAACATGAACAACTATCTTACCAACGGGTCACCATCTTGCAGGCCAATTGTTCCCTAAATTAAATGACATTAATCAAAATCAGTAAAAGAGAAATAACCAAACCTGAATCATTAGACAATACAGACATTAGACAAAACAGAAAATACTACTGTCTAAACCTAGAATCAGAACTATAATCAACCAACATGAAAAGCACCTAAACTGTAAGATTTTATCATAGGATTGCAGACACTTGCAAAATCCTGTCCTCTAACTTAGATCAAATTTTCTGAAAAACAAAATATAGAAAAAATATATCCAAACCCCATGAATTTCCAACAGAACCAAAGACAATTTCTGTAATAAGGACCGCTTCTACTTTTCCAACTTACTGCCATTCAGCAAAAGATTCAGACCTTCACAGAGAAAAAAATCTTCCCACAACACAAGTATTGGTAGATGAGTCAGATGTGTGTCCATTAACATAACTGCAATAAACTAGAGATCATTCCTCATATTAAATCAAGTATTTGATGGAAGCTAACAGGAGGCTTAAAGCCCAACAAGGAGAAATATAATTCCACAGCAGCAGCTGGATTCTCTAAAGCCCACTGGGAGGGAGCACACTGTTTCAGAGAGAAGCACATGGGAGTTTAAGGAATGAGCTGGTCTCCTGTTATACAGAAGGATTTAAAAAAAGCTGAGGGTATGTTTGGATCCATAATGTCATCACCAGTAGTGGGATTGTGGCACTTCAGAAATCCTGAAAGAACAAAACTGTCAAAGAACAGAAGCAGCATATGCCATTACTGAGAATTTGGTTTTACTTGTTTCCTAAATAGTCTTCTCCACTTTACCATTCACAATTTTTACAGTGCCTCTGGCAATTCTCTGGCAACTTTGTTGAAAATAAGAAACATGGCATAAATAAAGCATATGGATTTAGGGTCTGTCCAGCAAAGGAACAGTAGAGTTTTTAAAAAGACATTAGTATGACACATGACTCCCAGTGGTTTGCATTTCACAGCACCCAGACTCCCATGTGTCTGCGACACTCTGTTTTATCTTTCTGGGCAGGTAAATAGCCACAAGACAAAAGCATAACACAGACCCCTCCTCCCAGAAGTCTCAAAGAAGACATGCCCCTAGAGAGGCAAAGCACTGGTGTAAAGTTTTCTTCAATTCCTTGCAAGTAGCAGTCTTGATTGCAAGACAGACATTAGAACTTAACCAACCTGGAAGCATGTATTTCTGGCTCATAAGCCAATACTAAATTTTTCTCCTAACAGAGAATAGTCTACCTCTGCTGAAGTACTACCAGTGAGGACCAACAAAAACTACATTTACAGTAATACTGTAATTCATAGGGAAGTTTAAAACCTGTAAAAGTTACAGTTTAAGACCATTTGCAGAAATGGGAAGACATCATGGCAGATGTTACACAGTTTGCATTTCAAACTACCTTTTATAACCATAAAAATTTGCCTTCTAAACGGAAGATCAAATGCTGATATGAATAAATGAATTGTATCTCTGGCTTTGAACACAGGTCTCTAGACATTATGAATTAATAAATCCTGCTGAAATCCTAAAGTTGGTATTCAGCTGTAGGACTTGAGAAGTTTTGTTCAAGCAGCAACAATACATAATTCAGACATCAGCACATATTAAAGGCAATCACTTACTCGAGGACCTGGTGGCCCTGGTGGCCCTGGTGGCCCTCTTTTTCCTGGATCTCCCTAGAAAAGGGTAAAATAATTTTGTTGATTCACAGTAATAATGACAATCAGGAGTTACACATTCATACTACACAACAACAGTGACAAATTAAGCAGCTACAGAAGGACAGGCTAGGTAGCCAATTAAAACATAAACCTGCAACATGGGTCCCATAACAGAATGAGACTTTTTTTTTTTTTTAGTAATGGATTTTTTTAGTAGAATGGGAGCCATGTTGTAAAACAGAAGCCACAAAAAAAACCAATACATTTCCAGCTGCTTTAGAAATCTGTAACATCTGTCCACAGGATCATCTATGCACTCCTTTATCTTACAACTACTAATTAAGTTCTGAATTAGAAGAATCCTACTAACACGCAAAAATGCCCAAATCAGAGAGAAAAAAAAAAAAAAAAAACCACAACCTTTTTCAGAGCCCAGGATGAATTTACCAAGTTACTATCTCCTCCTGTTTGTGAAGTTTCAATGTCTGGTGTTTTAAGAAGTAAAGACAACACAGAAACTCTTCAAATTATTTTTTCTGAATGCTTTTAATTACAATAAATCTAATATTTTGACAGGGAGCCCTTTTAACTTAATACTGTCATTTCAGTATTATTTTTGATATGTTATTAAATCATAAATTAAATTAAGATGAAAATAGATAAACTATTCACTAATTCTCACAATGCATGAACTATAGAGCCATAGGTTTAAAAAAACTAAAAAGGAATTTTTCTACACAGTGTATAATTATACTGTGGGACTCATTACCACAATGTGTTGTGGAAGCCTGTGATAAAAATGGATTCAAAAAGGGGCAGACTACATTAATGGAGGATAGGGTCACATACAGCTTTCGAAAAAGGCAGCACAGATGCAATTTCCGATTCAGGCAGTTTCTGAACTGTGAACTGCTAGAATCTGGGACAGTATGACAGAAAAATGTCATTTTACAAATAGCCTGTACACTCCCCTAGGTATCCATTATTGCTCTTGCTACAGACAAGACAGTGAGCTAGACGGATTATCTGAAACAAATTGGCAGTTTTTAATGTTCTTTTTCATATTAATTTATATGACTGAGCACAACACACAAGGAGAACTATGCATTAAAAAGTAGGCTTCATTAAACAAAATTGCTATTTCAGATTTCAAGTAAAAAAAATTAACAATTTATTTCAATTTCCATTTCAGTAGTAAAACATGGAGTCAAAATATGACAGTGTGTCTGAGTGCACAGTTTAGCAGTGAGGTCATAGATGGAGTCACACTTAAAATGATACTAAGAAATACTGAATTGCCATGTTCACAGATATGCAAATGGAGAACAGAAATACCATGTGGTCACATACCATAATGTATATGTGAGAAGACAGAAGTAAAGCTAAAGGTCTACATGTAATGTTAAGTTTTATATTTCCTGTATTTCTGGCAGGTTTGCTTTTTTATTTTAGCTTTTCTTGAATACAAGAAGTAAGAGTATAGGACACTATATGAAACATTTAATTCTAATATAACGGGTGGTCCTGAAGTTATGCCATTCACTGTTCCTTATTTCTGATGAGCTTCAAATACAATCTTTCCTCTACCAGTGATCACTGCAGAGAAAAAGAGCATGTTTTCAAGTGCTGTTATAACCCAAATAGTGTTTAGACAGCACAGGAATTATTCATTTTTTCTCTAAGTACCTTCTAGCAATTGAGTACATCTACATTTTCACCAAACATAATAGTACTTACAGGTGGACCAGCACGACCTACTTCCCCAGGAAGTCCTGCTGCACCAGCTGGACCCTATAACAACCAAGTTAAATAGCATTTTTAAACCACAGAATACCTCTATAACAAGCATCCAAGGAGTAAGAACATGTAATTCTCTCAAACAATAAACTATGCCTTTATGCATCAGTATTCTTGCCCCATACACCATAGACCTAAGCAACCTCATGCATTAAGAAAGCATGCATAATAGACATAGAATATCAGGATTAACACAGTCTCTTTTTTCAGTGAATTACTTTTTATTACAGTATAATAGCTTTGTTGAATATTTAAACAGATTCATTAAGCAGTATATTTACAAATTGCAAAAATGACACTTACAGGTGGTCCAAGAAGCCCCTTGCCCTGTGAAATATGCAAAAAGGTCAGAGACGTGGGGAGGGTTCCACACCTAGTCAAGCTGTTTGCCAATAACAGAGTATTTGAGATAGAGGTACAAAAAAAACTGTTATTTGATTCTGTAAAATCATTTTGAAAACTTACTTAACTAATGTTAAATGTCAATTTTATTAAGTAATCAATATCAGGAGAAAAAATAATTAAGTTGCCTTGCAGTAGCATTTATTTACACATATTGACAAACACATACAGTTCCACAAAGGAATGAAGACATTAAAGCCTTTGGGTTTAGCTAATTATCAACTACCATGATAAACATACCTATGCTATAACCATTTCCATCTAACAGTGCATTTAAATTGATAATAAGAGATTTTATTTTTTTCCAGTGCTTCCCTGAGGTCTAAATCCATTAAATTAATGCTTTTTGGTAATCAGAAAGAACACCAAATTGCTCCTGTTTACATTTTCCATCAGTACTGCTCTGAATCATTTTAATGAGAAGTGTCCAAGATACAAATGTGTTTCTGCCGATTTGAACAATACACTGCCTCTAAGAAAACAGATCCGTAAGTCTTATATTACTAAAGCAAATGGATAATTTTATGGAGAACATTGTCAATGATGTGCATGAAACACTGGTATATAAAAATCACAAACGTAACTAAATCTTTAGGAGATCTGATGTAATAAAGTGGAGTGGAGTTTAAAAGTCACAGATTATCATACCAGAATTGAATCTGCAAGGTTGTCTTTAGAAAACTTGGTATAACGCTGGGAAAATTTCAAGCATTTATCAGAGTCATTCCATTTTAACCATTTAATACACAGCAGAAGGTATTAGAAAACTTGGTATAACGCTGGGAAAATTTCAAGCATTTATCAGAGTCATTCCATTTTAACCTTTTAATACACAGCAGAAGGTAAACTTTTTCACCTTGCACTGTAAGCCAAAACATCTTGCTACCTTTTTTTTTGTCTTAATTGCTTTTTCTCTTTGCTAAAACATTTTGTTTCCTGAGAATAAATTAGGTCAGTGTCAATGGAGCTTCTGGTATGTGCAGACACGGCTGAAGATCGGTGCTTTAGTGAAGAAGGGGTTTGAAGATAAGACAATAATAAATAAGACAGTTGGGGGTCTATTCTTGAAGATAACAGAAGCAATGTCAAGACAAATTAAAACAAAACAAACCAGCTCAAGACACACCACCTCCTAAAGAGACCTTTGTGAGCATGTGTGAGCACTGAGGTCAACCAGCAGACATGGTGAGGAAGACTAGCAACGACCACCAGGGACCCCTGGAGACTACAACTCAGCAAGAAAGCACATGCGTAATTAAGATGCAGATATGTAATTAGTTCCAGGACATCTAATGCATATGTAACTCATTTCTCAGAAAAGTTATAAATATGTATAATCTCACTGTGTATTAGCTGCCACTTACAGATATGGGGGCGCTAACCTTTGCGAAGCTATTCGCCTGCGTGCTCAGCACTGCAGTAAAGAATGCCTCCTTTCTAAAACTCCAAAACGAGTCTGAGAGTTCTTCTGCCAGCCTTTACGGTAACAGCATAACCCACATAATTCCTTTGCTATTACTTAACACTCCCTTACTGTACTTCATTGTATTATATGTGTCTATATTTGACTATACAAACCAAACTTTCACTGCACCGCATATTCAATATTATAATATAACCTGCCTCCAAAAGAAGGAAACTGGCTACTTGCAGGTTCCCACTGGAGTACCTCTTGCTAATGTGCCCCTAACAGTAGCAGGGAAAGTCAGGGATACCAAAAGAAACAGCTACAGCTACTACATCCAGCCTGCACACAGGCCTAGGAAAAGCCAGTTCCTGCCTCTGAGCATTCCATTTCACCTCCTCACCCTCCTAAGCCAGGGCTGTGCCCCAGCAGTCCATACCTCCCCCTCACCCAGCTACTCCACTCTTCTGGCCATGAACATGCAGCATAAGTTGCAGTGTTGAGATCTCCAGGGAAATCAGCCAGTAAGGACCTACACAGAGCAGTTAATGATCCCAACCAGCTGCCCATATTCCTGCCTCTGTATCCTAAAGGCGAAGCTTCTCCACACAGCCTGGGACTGCGGCCTTACATGCCCAGATGCCTTGCTCCCTGCTTTGGAGGCGCTTATCTGTCCTACCTGGATCAGAGACTCTCACCCTGTAGATGTGGTAAGTACCTCCACATCATCAACATAGACCTGCTGCCATCCACCATAGAGTGTCACATACCAGTATCTGAATGTGTACCCTGTGCCAGAAGCTGTGCTTTAGTAGACCTTAAAATATTTTCAATTTCTCTGTCACTAAATACACACAATCCTACCCATATATCAGATCTGTAACATTAGCAATATATCAGCTAATGGAAAAGTTATAGGGAACTTAAACAAGAGAGAATGGACTGAAGAGTGCCATACATGCACTCAATGTAGCAGCTGCAGGTCCATTTACTAGGGCCAGATCACAGACATCAGCATACATGCTGCTAAATTACTTGAATTAATCAAAAGTATTCTACTAATTTTGTAAATCTGTCATTTGAGAGACTATCCACGTAAGAGATGAGAGAAAAAGAATAAAATAAAACTGAATGATGAAGCAGGAAAAAATAGAGGAGAGGGACAATAAAAGACTATAACTGAAGATTGCCAGGATACATTCGAGGGAAGAAGAAGCAGAAAAGCAAATGCTGTACGTAAAATTTTAGATACTTAACATTCTTCATTTCAGTTACCCTGAAGTCCTAACCTGGCCATTAAATTCCACTGGATGAGCTTGAAAAATAGTGATAATTTAAAACTAATTACTGTTGTAGTCAAGGCTTCTGACTTTGTTTGCACTGAGCATTTTAACAACTTAAGCAAGGGGGTTTTGTGAGAAATTAAGTCTTTGGATAACCATCTAGAGACTACTCCACTTGCAAAATGCCACTGACTGAATTCAAAGAAGTGCATTAATTACACCTAAATACTCAATCATGTAGCTGCTATGCAGACTCTAATTGTGCTCACTATGCTTCTAGTAAACAAGGTCTCATGGATCAAACCAAAGACGTGCAAAGGCTAAACAGCCTCATTACTTCATGCTTGTAGTAACAGCTTCTCAGTCTCTGAATCTGAGAATTAGAACCATCACACTCCAGCACTACCACTTCTACCCTTCTTTTTTTTTATTTTAATTAGGTTTCATTTCTCTAAATTTAATCTCACTAAGAGTGAGATGGCCAGTGTTGGCCATTTTGAGAAACCTCCACTAACTGCTCTATTTTTTCAGCAGCTTGAAGTCACTCATCAAAAGGAAAACCTGTATAAATGGAATTTACCCAAGAGATTTATTTTGAGTATTAATCTTTCCATATGGATTCAGCATGTATGGGTTAACAACCATGGAGCTACAAAATCAACCACTAGGCTTCTTCCTAAAATGTGAGGTGTAAGGATTAACCTTAACCTTAATAATTCCAAGGATAATATAATGAGGTGACTAAGTATATCCATCTTTTCTTTAAATAACTAAAAATTCTCATTTCCTGATTGCAAATTTTCCTGCAGATTCACCTTTAAATACAATGTCCAGTTGCTTATCAAGCTGAGGCAGAACAACTCCAAAGGCAATCCCTACTGACATTCACTGAAGCGTTATCACCTGAAGACTGAAAGTCTCAGAGTAAACGAAAATTACTGGACTTTGAACAATGGTCCAAAATCTCATCAGATTTATTGTTTTTACAATCTCAAAATATGGTCACAAAGGTCCTGAATCATGTAAGTGCTGCTCTAAAAGGAATCAGGATTCTATCTTGACAAGTTGGTCCAGCCTGGTGCTTTCCAATAGCAACATCTCCACTTCTAAATTGAGATTAACCCTTTTATGTATATTTAATATACCCACTTTTTCTGAAGGCTCTTAAATTATTTTTTCTCACATTAATCTGTTAATGGTGAGGTAAAAGCATGTATATTTTCCGTAAATCAGTTTCTATTTTAGTTGACAGGCTAAAATACTACAGTATTTTAATCTAGTCTTTCAGTAATTGTTTTAATTCCCCATTTTTTCCTCTCCCACAGTAGTTATTTTCATGTTTTCCATATCATCTACGTAACATATCCGACAGAGTTAAGCTATCTCTTCATTCCAGCTACACATTTTAAAATGCATTGCAAATGACTCAGAAATTATTTCCCCATCTACTGGACATCAAAAAATGAAAATAAACAAACAAAAATCTCAAACCTCTAACATAAAAACCGTAGGGCTTTCAGTCTACCTAGAAGCTACCTCTGTTCTGCTGTCTTCTGTGACTAAATTTAGCTCATATATTGAGTCTATAGGTTGACCAGCCATTATAAAAGTATTACTTATATTCCAGATTTTCTGGTAAGAAACAGCATCCATGAAAATTAAATGTAAATGAGCACACAGAATAATTCATCTTAAGTTTGAACATGTCTGTAATGTAATGTCTTCAAGAATAACATTATGATTTCCTCTCTGGTCAATTACCAAAATGATTGTTTGATATAAATTTAATGAAAGTTAATGGGATGGGGTAAAAAATACAAGTATACAGTTGAAGACACAGAATTTCACAGCAAGGAGTGCTATATCACAATATAATGCCTCTTCTACTTAATTCCAATAATTAAAATTTAATTAAAAATTAGATTAATTTTGGAGAAATCATGTCCAGCCCTATTGCAATTTCACACCAGGCATCTTGTTCCATTACTCATTCTCTTTGAGGTTTTTCCTGGTTTCCTACATAATCTAAGTTTACACATGCCAACCACCATACACTCCCTCAACCCTGTAAAATTCCTAAAATTCACAATTATTTTCAGCCCTCAAAGACAGATGTTAAACCCATCTGAGTGTCATCTGGAACAGTACTCTTCGCATGCCTTTTATCAAACTTTGCCTTGTTTTCGTATAGCACAAGACAGTCCCACACAGCATTTACACTGCAGTGATTCCATTTAAACACATGGCAAGGAGCTGAAACGGGAATAACTGCTGACTAATTTATGCAAATGAAACATAGGCTTTCCCATGTCTACAGAATTTTCACAGATAGATGGAGAACAATGGTAGAATCCAACACGTGACCACATCACACACGCTCCTTTCTTTTCTACAGCATAAAACCAAATATGTTTTTCAGTAATACCTGCACACTTTAAGGTTCCTTAATGTACTACTTGAATATCTTATGAGTTCTTTGAAAGTTCAGAAATAGTTTCTGCTTTTCTTCATGACATTTAATGGTAAGAATCCTTCATGTTGATATTTAAGGTCTAAAAAGCCTCTTCAGATACTAAATGTCTTACTTACCGGAAGTCCACGAGCACCCGGCAGTCCTGGTTCACCCTTTAAAAGATAAAAAAATGAGTTTTTCAAGAGGCATTTGCATAAAATTTTGTAAACAACATACAGGAAGATGTTCTCACCTTTTGTAGGGTGGAATTTAGTGGACATATTCTACAAGTATTATTCACTGTGTTAACATTATGTTGGTTTCAGTGAGACGATAGAAATAAAAGACTTTCTCAATATTAAAAAGATACAGCCATAGGCCTTCCCCCCATGCCCCCCCCCAAAAAAAAAAAATTCAAACATGCTGGTTACTCTGAATTCTGACGTGTATTTCATTTGTTTGATTGCTGATGAAGTCAGGTGCATTGTTCTGGTTCCCACTGCATATTACTATGACATAATTACAGTTCAAGATGGAAAGAACCTCACCATTACTGAAGATGCTTATCCTTAATGTCATCAGTGTAATGCCACCATTCCTTACTACTGGCTGGGGGAATGGAAGTTGCTTTGTACTGTGTGAAAAGGGACCAGTGGCTCTGTATTCTATAGATGTTTTAATATTGTTAAGAAAGGCTGCAACATCTCATTAGTTGCTTAGAGACAAACAAAAATCCTGCTTAAATAAAAATCTCACAGTTTCACGCATAATTTTGTTCTTACCTTCTGTCCTTTTGGTCCTGTGGCTCCACGTGAGCCATCAGGTCCTGTGAATCCCTTTGGAAGTAATGTATATAATGTTAATGCAAAGGTTACATGGTTTTCTTAATCACAACTGAAAACCTTCTAAAACATAAAATAATGAAGCTATTAAATGAGATAAGTAACTGCAGGAGACTTACAATTCAAATGCTTATTTACATGTAGAAATAGAACTGCCCAAGTTCAAAGTACTAACTTCTGGTGACAAACTCAGTGCCTGTGATACGCATCATTCAAAAATTACTCAGTAAAATCACAAATAAACTAAACACATGATCTCACGAAATGTTATCTCCTTTCAATTGGAGATTGATTAATTTGGTTCATGGCTTAGGTTAAAAACAACAACTGTCAGTGTTTTCCATTTCAAATAAACCATTAATAGACAAAAAAACTAAAACAAAAAAGATGTCAAGCTGGATTTGAGGTTAGTCTTTGAATCACACTTGTCTAACTGGCTAAAATTAAAAAGCAATCATGATATTATTATTTTTTTTCTTTTGTTTTCAAATTTTTAACCAGCTTATATGGCTTAGAAATTTCCAGATATCCAGATAAAAGTCTTGCTTTTACCTTATTTAATACTTTTCTTTTTGGTACATTTCCAGCAATTCTGTCTCACCAATTTAAAAAGGAAGGAGGACTTCTAAATCCCCAATTAAAAGCTAAATGCATGGTGGGAGTACAACAAGGTCCCGCGTTTTGTCCTCAAGTGAAAATAAAAATGGTTCACCATTTCAGAGCACAGTTTCACTAATCCACTAGCATGGAGGAATATGCAAATATGAACAAATATCAAAAGCTGAGCTGAGTTTAAAACATTGTTTCACCTGATTGTGTTACCATGAATTCTGGCAAGGAAAACAAAACCATGCCTTAAGTGAAAATTATAAAGAGGCACTGATTTTTAAAGATCTGCTTATGGGTTTCTGACATGTACAAATGGGTTGTGGTCCTGTATTGTTTTCAGGAAAAAAAAGAAGTGGTATGTGATACCACTCATGGCAAACCCATTTCCTCTTACAGACTGGAAATCTGAACAGTTTAACAGTTTCAGTCCTGCGTCCACTAAATCTCTTTTAAAAAGCAAATTATAGATTAACATCTAACAGTATTGCAATCCTCAATTAGGCTTTTTTTTATATATAATTTGCAATATTCTCTAATCCACTAGTTTGTTGTATGTCATCTTTATTTTTGATGGTTTAAGTTATAATAGTACTGTACCACTTACATAGTATCACATAAATTAAACATAAGCTTGCCTGCCTCCTAGCATAAGATCGAAGTATTAATGCAACAATCTCGCTTAAGAGCAAAAAATGCTTTCAAACACTGCTCTTGAGAGAAATACGAAGAGTTTCCAAAAAAAGTATGAAGGTGCTTTTATTGCCACTAACTTATTCAAGAGATACAACCTAACAGGCCATCAACACAAGATAATGTTGAAACTTTATTATTCTGTATTATTTTCCACAGAAAAAGGAAGATAACGTTAGCAGGGCTCTGCAGTGGCTGAAGTCTGGAGGGTTTTGTCTGGAGTAAAGCTATACAGAAATCACAGTTAGAAACTGAATTAAAATTCATTCTTAAGCTTCAATTTAGTAAAGAGATAACTGTTCACTTCAACATCAGGCCCACGGAACTGATCTAAATGATTGATTTCCTTCCTATTTTCTCTTGCTTAGAAGACCTAAAATCACTGGAAACCACCCCTCCACCGCCCCTTCGGCCATTAACCACCCTCGGCCCGGAAGAGGCCGGCCCGCCCTGCCGGCCGGCGCCGGGGGCCCTCAGGGA
>NW_020799097.1:32110806-32113069 GCF_003259725.1 Athene cunicularia
AAAAAAAAAAAAAAAAAAAAAAAAAAAAAAAAAGAAGAGGGAACTCCAGAAAATCAACTGTACTCACATCAGCTCCCGGCTCTCCAGGCAGGCCAGGGGATCCTGGTTTGCCTGCATCCCCATCCGGACCCTTCAGGATTTAAAAGGACATTTAAGCATGTTTCAAAAGAGGGAAGCAGAAACAAAACTCAAAACTTCTTCTCTCACACGAACAAATGCAAAGTAGCTGAAATCACCTACCGGTGGACCGGGGGGGCCATTCGGACCTCTCTCCCCCTAACAAGATATGAAAAGGTAGGTATTAGTCAGAGCTACAGCAATGTTTTATTGTCCCTCATGAAACAACTGATCTACAGATTATCAGGAATAATCCCAAACTGATTCTTGTTACAGGAAATTAATATTAAATCCACAAGATCTCTATTATAGACTAACAGAAATAATCACAGAAACTTCTGAGAGGAATGAAAAATACATAGTAGTTCCTATCAGGAACAATGCCACAGATCTTTATCGTGCTTTAGTATGAGTGATACTATGTAATCCCTTTTGAGATTAGACCTATAAAACTCCTACACCCCATTTAAGGCAAATAATCACATCATATGATGCTGATTACATAAAATAAATAATCATGTATTTTGCATATCAGGGATAATCTGAAAGGCCACTAGAGTATGAGACTCGTAAACCCCTACATGTATCTGCAGCGAAATTCAAACACTTTGGGGGCAATGCTGACAGTGGGGATAATGGAGGCATTTCCTATTTCCTTGGCAAGGCACAGAAACACTTACATCAATACCATCGATTCCGGGAACTCCTGGTGGCCCTGGCGGACCTGGGGGGCCTGGTGGACCAGGGAGACCTCTCTGACAAGGAGTAAAAAAAAAAAAAGGAGCAATTAGAGCCTGGCAAACCTGAGAGAGCCAATCTGGGGGGACTGGCACAATGAGAGGCAGCTTCTATGGGTTAGTTAGGGGTTCACTGCTGTGATGAGAAGCTGGGTCCTCACTCCATGCATGTCAGGACCCACAAGCCCTATATCCCCCACAGCTGCCACTGTGATGACCAGCAACAAACCCGACATGGGCAGAACGGGGACGAGGTGTTAAAACCCCCTCGCTGGACCAGCTGCCCTCCCGCACCCCACAGTGCTGGCAGGGCCAGGGCAAGGTGGAGGGGGCTCAACTCCCTTATCCAGCAGGATCTGAGCGCTGTATGGCAATGACAGGAATAAATAGAATTAAGGATAGAAATTACAGAATTAATAATAGAAATAAAAAGAGTGATCTTGGCGAATCAAACACTGAAATTCACTAACCTACTCTAATTACTCATTCAGCCACCACAAAGGAGACAGTCTTCCACAGAGTTCGTGCTAGCGAAGAAAATTTAAAACAACCCTTTCCCTACTTCTCTGACAGGCTCAGCGGTTTCCCTGGTTCCTCCGGATTACTTTAGCATCTACAAGAAGCGCTTTCTCAAAGCACCAGGCTCCCGAGGGGGAGGCGGGAGGCGCCACCAGCCTGTGGAAACGGAGAGAAAGGCTTTTACAGGTCTCCGTACCTATAATGGAGGGCTCTGTTCTCCTCAGAGCAAACTCCGACCACGGCCCCACAACGGTGCTCTGTGAGCAGGAGGCTGGCCCGGGTCTGGCTGGGGCCCTGAGCCTGGCCCCTCGCTCCCTACAGCACTGCCGCTCTGGATGACTTTCCTCCACACACCAGTCTTCCCAGTAATAATCCATCCAGGGGTAGTCACAGATGGAGCTCAAGCCCCACCATGTCACCAGGCCTGCCTGATGACTGCCAGGTGGCACCATGTAAGCACACACACACGGCACCCACCACCCTGCGGGACAATTCACCTTTGCGTGGGTCAGCTGCAGCTACTCGGGGGGGATGAAAAGGGTCGGAAACCCTCCAGCGGGTCGGTGCCAGGGCATGACAGAGCGGCCTTCAGCCTTTCTTCACCCGCACCCTGCCCCTGAAGCACGGCGCACCGTCCCTTCCCTCACACTTACCTCGATTACCGTCTGGCTTATCTGTGAGGGAGAAAAACAGAGTCAAAGTCAGAATAAATTTACCTGAGCCAGGCAGAGGCAAACAACCTGCAGGAAAAGCCCCAGAGGCAGGAGGCCCCGCAGAGCCCGGGCCATGGCGATGGAGGGAGCGGCCCGCGGCTGTGGGGCCGGCGGCCGAAAGGTGAGCTCGGCTGCAGCCCCTCTCGGCTGCTCTGCCGCCGGGGGGGGGGCGCGGGG
>NW_020799097.1:32113119-32129824 GCF_003259725.1 Athene cunicularia
GGCAGGGGCAGGGCCCGGACCAGGGTCAGGGCCGGGCGCTCACCCGGGCCGGCAGTTCGCCGCAGCCTTCGCGCTGGGGTCGCAGCGGGTCGCAGTGAATCACCATCCACTGGATTTCGAACTGGGAAAGGAGATAAAGATCACGTTAATTCGGGTCAGAGGGGGTCACGCTGTCCGAGGGTGTAATAGGAGAAACACTTGTCAGCTAACGGCATGTTTTAAAAGAAAGGTATTTAATGATAATAACTACGGGTGTAGCGGAGAGCTCAGTCCAAGAGCAGTGCTGCACCCTGCTTTCCCCCACCCCTAACTATGGAGATCTTCTAAGGAGGGGACATAAACCTACCGAGAGATTTAAAGAGAAGGTGAGATTCGTCATCATTTTTTACATGTGCACAGGTATTTTTCTTCATGCTATATGGTTGTTTTATTAGACACACAAAAAGATTTTCTCAAAGTGGATGGTTGTGGCCATGAAAAATGGTAGGTCTGGGGACAGAAACGTGATCTGTGTGAGAAGTTAAAAAAGCGGGATCGTATGCACACTGGCAACAGTCTGCAACGGAGTAACACACATCTGTGAAATTTCACATCTTCTTTGAACATTTGGCACTGGAAAACAACACAGGATTAAGGCAAACCTCTTTTCAGAAGCTGCAACAGAAATTCACTTGATGTGCTCTATAGATTAAGAAACATGCCCTCTGTTGAAAATCATTGAGTAGCTCAAACATACAGCCTCAGAGGTGTATCTGCTGATAATAATGCATCGCATGGAATTTTAAGTACCAGAAGCATATTAAATTGTGCATATTTATTGTATCTAAGTTTTAAAGGGTTGGGCTGTTTCCCTTTCCCATTGCACATATTATCAGCTTGACTTATGAACTGAGTGATTTATCCAGAGATTTCTCAGTTTGATGATAAAATTTGATGATAAAATTTGGAGACTTCTATTCCTTTCTTCTCATTATGAATGACTGAGGAGTTGGGAGGAAAGAAAGTTCAGGGTTGGTTTTTTGGGTCGTTTTTATTTTTTTTCTTGTTACAACATACAGCCCTGTTGTGGAAAAGACTGATTTTCTTTTTCTGAGAAACTGAAAATATAAATGTGTCCAGGGGCTTTCACTTCTTATTTCTTTGCTTCTCTGAGTCTTTCTTATTCTACTGAACTAAAGTAGCTCCCCACCATCCCTCCTGCAATATAACGCTCTCTGCTTCCTGGCTGCCTTCTGTGCTCCCTCTGGGCCATCTCGTTGCTCTCTTCAGTCCCAATCCATAACTGATGCAGAATGCAGACTGTCAATCTGAGATGCTTTCCTCTCCTGCCACCATCCTTACATTGACTTAGTTGCATACTGACTGCTAGTACTAATAAATGCTTTGAGTCTGAAGTCCTTTAAGATCTCTGCAAGACACCCACATATCCACAAGTTGCTGTTTTGTTTTTTTTTTTTTCTTTTACTTTCATCTTCACTGCTTCAGTGCTGCCACTCCTGAAATCCTCACTATCACATCTCTACTGTTCTGTTTACTTTGCAGTCATTACAGTTTCCAGAGTGCTGAGACTAGAGCACAAAAGAGGCAGTAACTTTGGGGTTTTTACCTGTTATCTGACACCGCTATCTGTGAGTCAGTCCTCTACCTCCTTTATCCAATTCTCATTTTAAAGCCTTTTTCAGTCCTTAATAATAGACAACTAAATATCAGAATATACATCTAAAAGAACTGAACGTATACTGTAATACTACAAGAGAGCAGTACAATAATAAAAATAAGAGGATATCTGGAATCAGAAGATGAGGATTTATAAAAATGGGATCAAATAATACCTATATGATAATTTATTTCACACCACACAACTGGATTCTGAGTCCTGAGTCTCTACATTATTCACCTCTGAAGGTCACTTGCAGAGGTAAAGAGGTCCAAAACTGGCTCAAAAGCAGTTTATAATCAATTTCTGATTTAAATAATAATGTATTTCTGGTTTAAGACAGATGTAGTTTTAAGTGACAGAATTTCTACTTTTTCAGTTGGTCTGTTTAATATAGTTTTAACTTAATATTAAGTAGTATTAAAATTGAAAATTCATCCATTCAGTAGTTACAAAATACTATAATTAAGGTTGCCTGTACAAATTTTATCTATATGTAGTCTGAAGTTGTGTGATTCCACACTTCTTTCCTTAGAACTCTTCTCTCATTCACAAGACCAAATGAACAAGGCTATGGAAATGGTTCCCGTACTGTAGAAACTGTTAAGTTTGGAAGTAAATGGGACGAAAGGTGGTAAAAAAGAAGATGGCTTTGTGGAAAAGGCAGGCAGATGCCACTGAATGAGTCTGCTTTTGCTTCATAATTCTTACATAGTGTGGACAAATTATTGCAGTCAAAATAGCCACATTAGAGAACATTCTGCATGGGGTGGGAAGAGGGAATTGGATGTCTGAAATGACATACCTGGGTACAGGTCATGCAGAAAGGCTGATCAGTAACAACTTAACTGAAATCAATGGTCTTGAGCTGTGCTTTCAATTTATAACATGCTACAAAATCTGTGAACACTGAAAAAATTACTTTTAAGACATACCGCCAGTAGTCAATATCTGCATCAGCATATTCTGGGGTCTTTATGTAGATAATCATTGCCTGTTTTTTTGTGGTTTTGTGTGTGTGTGTGTGTGTGTGTGTGTGTGTGTGTGTCTGGTTTCTTGCTTATGTACTAAACTGGGGAAGATTTGAGATGATAAAATGCTAATTACTGGGTTGTGTTAGACTCTGATGCATGACTGTCCATGTGCCCATATCAGTGTCCTAAGAGAATACTACTAGCAAATACATATACATGTTTTAAGTTTGAAGCCAATTAATATTAAAATAAAAATAAATTTATTAATGAGATTATAAATTGTGATTGATTGCTGCAGTGGGAACTTGACTCACTGAGCCAGGAAATCCTTTTAGTGTCTCATATGTTCTCTCTCAACATTCTTTCATAGCCAAAAAGAAAACCAATCACTTCGTTTTGTCCAAGATGGGATTTGAGTGTTGAGCATTAGGTTAAGACACACACAAAAAAGTGTGAATAAATGAGGCAGGCATCCTATGCAGAAAAAATACCTAGCGTTATTTACAAAACACTGTACCATAATATGAATGTAAAAGCGGTTGATGTATTTTGAACATGCAGCTTTAATTTGACATTTTTGTAGTTCACAGTTGCCTAGTCAGGCAGCATTGTTTTTTTTTTTTTAAAAATAAACTGTGGTTGCTCTGTAAATTTTTTGCTTAGAGCTTTTGTTACTCTTTTGAGTCTATATAAAACAAAAATTGAGATGACACCTGTTTGACTTTTTTAAAATTAAAAATAAAACTGTTTTCTGGCAAGGTAGTAAAAGGTTTGACTGGCCTCACACTGATTTAGGAGAAGTGAGAGAAGGGCAAATATGTCCTAGCCTTGCTGTCAAGTTACTTGATCCCTCACGAGTATTTCACAATGATCTTGTTGATTATATTAAGGCGATTTAAAGGACACCACTATTCTGAAGATGTCTTGTGTAGATGTTCTATCAATATCAATACAAAGTGCTATTAAGGAGGAAGTACAGGCACAATGTTCTCGGAAATGAACCTGAGATAAATCAGGGGTAATCATAAAGCAAAATTATTAAAATGTAATCTTTTAAGACCTACAGGTGTTTAAGACCCATAGGTTAGTATTTCTGACATCCGTTTTCCAAGATTCCTATGGGATTTCTGTTTCACCTTAATTTCTTAGCCAGCAGAGATATAATTGGATTAGCTAAGTCTGTCTGTTCACTATTTTGTCCTCTGAAGTTCTGTGGAAGTCGCCTGTGAATGCTCCCAGCTTTGCACATCTCAGTATTAGCTATGCAATTCAGTTGTCTTATTAGAGCTTTAGATGAGAGAGGTGAAGGTTAAGTAAGATGTATTTTCAGGATAGCATTAGTCACAGGGAAGAATTTAGCAGTAATAAATGTAGCAGTAATAAAGCAGGCTTTAAGGAAAACTGTGACCCTCAGAGCACATTTGTAGGGCCCTTTTGGGAAAATGGGCTCCCTGTATCCCACTGGACTATTGCTGCCTTAGAGGAAGACATCCCTTCAGAGGAAGTACAACTCAGCTAAGCAATTTTCACATGCAGGCTTTCTACAATTTTTCATCACTGATATCTATGTTTGTTCTAAAGGAACTCTGCTACCAACTGTTCGTACATTTATTGTGACCAAAAATAAGCTACACATATTTAAACATATTTCATTCTACAGCTACTTCAAACACGTTTTATCCATTTTCCTATATCTCTGTAATGGGTTTTTAGAGCTTCACCTTCCCTGCATCTTTTTTCAAAGCCTTACAAGAGTACAGCAAATTCCGGTGTTATCTGACTTTCCATAGCAAGAGTTCAGCCTTCTAAATGTGAGATTTCACAGGGTGAAAAAACCTGAGAAATTACTTTTTACAGACACAATCTGTTCTATGGTGTAAATTAGTCTGTGTTCAGCAAATATTGATAAGCAGCTTCCTCTTAGACATTACAAGTCATGTAGCTGCCCTGAACTAGTTTGGAGTGTTACCTATCAAATAAATAATGACCAAGGATCACTTCTAGCAAAGTGTTTAGTATCTATTATGAGAAAATCAGGGTAATGCCTCTGAAATCACAGAAAATAAGGCAATTTATTATCATCTCACATCAGTTAATCTTTAAGCAGTAAGAAATGAAGGCCCTTACCTTTCTATAACAAAAACATGATTTAGGAAGTGAGTTCCTTTTCAGTTTTGAAATTATGATATATCTTGTATTGCTTATATTTTATAGTGGGTCATTTGATTTACTTTTAGATAAAAAGATCTATTTTCTTTTTTTATCTAAAAAAAGATAAAATGCAGCTGTAAACGTGTATAAAAATTTGCCCTCCATAAACCGTTCCAGAAATCATAGAATCATAGAATGGTTTGGGTTGGAAGGGACCTTAAAGATAGTTTATTTCCAGCCCCCTGCCATGGGCAGGGACACCTTCCACTAGACCAGGTTGCTCAAAGCCCCGTCCAACCTGGCCTTGAACACTGCCAGGGAGGGGGAAGCCACAGCTTGTTTGGGAAACCCGTTCCAGTGCCTCACCACCCTCACAGTAAAGAAATTCTTTCCTATATCTAATCTAAATCTTCCCTCTTTCAGTTTAAAACCTTTACCCCTCATCCTATCACTATGCTCCCTGATAAACAGTTCTTCCTCATCCTTCCTGTAGGCCCCCTTTAGGTACTGAAGGGCCACTATAAGGTGTCCCTGAAGCCTTCTTGAGGCTGAACAACCCCAACTGTTTCAGCCTGTCCTCATAGGGGAGGTGCTCCAGCCCCCTGATCACCTCTGTGGCTTCCTCTGGACTAAATCGAGCAGTCCATGTCCTGCTTATGTTGGGGGTACCCAGAGCTGAATACAGTACTCCAGGTGGGGTCTCATAAGAGTGGAGTAGAGGGGAAGAATCACCCAGCATGTCAACTGCATCACACAGCTTGGTGTCATTATCAAACTTGCTGAGGGTGCACTCTATCCCACTGTCCATGTTACCAACAAAAATGTTAAACAGTGCCAGTCCCAGTACCGACCCCTGAGGAACGGCACTCGCCACTGCTCTCCACTTGGACATCAAGCCACTGACCACAACTCTGGGTGCGGCCATCCAGCCAATTCATCCACCAAGTGGTCCATATGTCAAATCTGTGTCTCTCCAATTGAGGAACAAGGATGTCATGCAGGACAGTGTCAGATGCTTTGCACAAGTCCAGTTAGATGACATCAGTTGCTGTTCCCCTATCCAGCAGTGCTGTAATCCCACTGTAGAAGGCCACCTAATTTTTCAGGCATGATTTGCCTGTAGTGCAGCCACGTTGGCTGTCACCAATCACCTCCTTATTTTCCATGTGCCTTAGCATAGCTTCTGGGAGGATCCACTCCATGATCTTGCTGAGCACAGAGGTGAGACTGACTGGCCTGTAATTCCCTGGGTCTTGTTTTTTTCCCTTTCTAAAAATGTGGGTTATGTTTCTCCTTTTCCAGTCAGTGGGAACTTCACCAGACTGCCAGGACTTCTCCAATGTGAAGGACAGCGGCTTAGCCACTTCATCCGCCCATACCCTCTCATCAGGTCCATACACTTGTGCACCTTCAGGTGCCTTAGATGGTCTCAAACCTGATCTTCTCCTAGTGGGGGTGGTTCTTTATTCTCCCAGTCCCCCCACCTTTGCCTTCTGCGACTTGAGCAGTGTGGCTGGAATGTTTGCTGGTGAAGACTGAGGCAAAGACGTCATTGAGTACCTCAGCCTTCTCCATATCCTGGGTAACCAGGTCTTCTATTTCCTTCTAGAGAGGGCCCACATTGTCCCTAGTCTTTCACTGATGCACCTATAGAGGCTTTTCTTGTTGCCCTTGATGTCCCTGGCCAGATTTAATTCTATCAGGGCTTTGGCTTTCCTAACCTGATCCCTGGCTGCTCGGACAGTTTCTCTGTATTCCTCCCAGGCTATCTGTCCTTGCTTCTGCCCTCTGTAGGCTTCCCTCTTGCGTTTGAGCTTGTCCAGAAGCTAGTTGTTCATCCATGCAGGTCTCCTGGCATTTTTACCTGACTCGTCTTTGTTGGGATGCATTGCTCCCGAGCTTGGAGGAGGTGATTCTTGAACATTAACGAGCTTTCTTGGGCCCCTCTTCCCTCCAGGGCTTTACCCCATGCTACTCTGCCAAGCAGATCCCTGAAGAGGAGAGTCTGCTCTCCTGAAGTCCAGGGTAGCGAGTTTGCTGTGATCTCACTGCCCTAAGGATCTTGAACGCCACCATTTCATGGTCACTGCAGCCAAGGCTGCCCTCAAGCTTCATACTCCTCACCAGCCCCTCCTTGTTGGTGAGAACAAGGTCCAGCATAGCAGCTCTCCTCATCAGCTCCTCTACCACTTGGAGAAGGAAGTTATCACCAATGCATTCCAGGAACCTCCTGGAATAAATCTTTGTAAAGGCTCAAAGGCAAGCCATAGTTTTTAATGGAGCTCTATCTACTCCTCTCCTAGCAATCATAGTAACAACAAGCAATAAAGAATCTCTTTTAAAATGACATGTATTACAGTGCACCTATAAGAAGTTGACCTTTTCTGCAAGATAAATAGAGCACTCACAGAATACTGCAAAAAAGAAGAATAGGAAACACATAATTTATGTCCTCTAAAAATTATACTACTGGAAGTAATATACTTTAACAATGCCTGGAAAAAAATTAGAAATTGTGCCTGGGGTGTATTAAATAACCAATACTGGTGAGATGTTTAAACTGAGTATAGTCAGACAAGTTAAAGGATGAGCCTAGACTATGCCCAAACATATACTTATTTACTCAATTTAAAGAGAAACTAACTGCATAGGCTAAACCAGAAACTTGTGCAATTTAAACACCCATTTTAAAATTACTAGACCATCAGATTGTGTAATTTCTTTATTTCAGAAAATACGGTCTTTCTAAATCTACATTTTTATAATATCATGCTGGACCACTACCATCATCAATTGTGGCTTGATAGCACAGGCCACGCAATTCAATCTAGTCAGTCCTATGTCAAACCCACAGTTCCATCTGAATTAAAGTGTATTTTTAGACATCCAAACTCTGTTTAAAAATGTAATGTGATGCTTACCTTCTTCCTTCCCTGATAATTTTTTTCCAGTGCTTCATTATTCCTTTTGTCAAAAAATGTGCATCATATTCCTGTTTTAAGGCCTACCTTATGCACAGGTTTGATTTTTTTTCATAGAATACACTAAATATGACTGAGTCTTCCCAGAAGCATGCTAAAGGTTTAAACAAATATTTTGCATGGTAAGTGGTGAATTGCAAAAATAACTTAGTTCTATTTTGTCTTTTCATCCTTGAAGGAAGGTGTCCTGTACTTAACGTAGCTTCACGCTAACGTCTAATGATTTACATGCTTAAACATAGATGAAGCAGAACTTAATGATAGACAACCTTCCCCCACCAGATGCCTGAAGACCCTAGGGTAATCAGTCTTCCTCATTTGTATACCGTGCTGAAAAGAGCAAGTCTCTGCAAAACAGTATGCTGGAGAGGAAGGAGGATAACATTTCAGATTTCCTCTGCTGCTTTTCCTGACTTTAATCCTAGCCAAAGGTCAGCCAGTGCACCAACATAGAAGGAGAAGTCTGAGTTCTTGCCAAGATGACCTTAATGCCACATCTTTCTCATTTGTAGGCTGACATATCTAATCATTACTTCAACAGGCAAGAGAAACTCTCCCCATTTTTAGAGAAATGTGTCTAACTTGAAGGGATGGTTTACTTTAGCACTGTATACTAGCTGTTGTAATACTATTACATTGATACCTATAGCTCTCTGTGCATTTAATCTAAATATCTTTCCAAAGAGTAATACAGTATTGGGGTAGAAATTTTTCCACCTTAGTAAGATGCAGAGAATATGTGATATTTTATTATCCCATCCATTCATTCATACACCAGCATCCCTGTAGGAAAGCTGAGATATGTATGCAGCTGATTGTTAAATTATCAGCTCCAGCTGATTCATTTTGAATGACATTTTCAGAGATTAACTTTTGTTTTCAACAGAATTAGTACAACTTTTCAGCTACTGATATTTCCTAATCCACATCTATAGCAACATAATAGATAGCCACTTTTGAACATCTGGACCAGCTTTCTGTCATCATTTTTCATGTAAAACTGATTTCTACCCAGTGCAATACAGTAACTTACACATACAGAGACAATGAAGCACGAGATGCTTCTTTTGTTGCAACATTTCCCCTTTTAAGTTTATACAGTGCTGGTTATCCTGTGGCCACATTTTTTGAAAAAAAAAAACATAATATAGTTAAAAGATTATATCTCACGTCACTGTTTCAGAGCTGATGCAAAACTTCAGTGTAGGAATGTGGAAAATACTTACAATATTTTAAGTATCTGATTCTCTTTTGCTGTTCAACTTGTTTTGAAATTAGTACCTATATTTATATATATATTTATATATGGATGTCTTACATTTGTATTACGTGTTCCTACCACACTGAAAGGATCCTTTTAAAGGGAATAGGATAATATATGGAACTTTATATTGGTTTCTGTAATTTTTTTCAACTGTGTTTTGAAACTGTTTCCTTTTAATCTACAAAGTGAATTCAGAAATAGCCTTCCCAAAATCCTAAATGTCATTTAGTGCCACCATGTGACAAAATTGTCACGTTGTTCAGTATAAAGTGCAGTATAACACATTATCTGAAAAAACACTGGCTGAGAAAACACATTCATGGGTGTCTGAAAGGCAAAATGCAGATGTGACAGCTACAAAATTTTTCTGTCAGAAATTACAGGTATGTCACTTTGTATGTGTTTTATAATAATTGCTCGTCTCACAAAGTAAAGCAGATAATCAAATGATAAAAACGCTGAGTTTTTCTGTATTGTTTTCTTTGTTGAAGGGCACAAAAGCATTCCATATTCGCCATATGTCACCCTCAATGTTATTTTCGCTATCAAAACAACTCTCCTTGCAATGTAGCATGAAGAGGATATTTTCAGAATTAAATCCACTAAAAGGATATAGAATAAGCATTTCACTGCCTACTCTGGCTACACAGAGTAAAGGAACACTCCACAGTGAGTTTAGGTGTCTACTGCTATGTGCAGGGAAAGTTAAGTATCTAACAAAGGGATTCACAGCAGCCGTGATATGGGTGTGGAATGTCCTGACTAGCCAGAAGGTATTGTGGAGATAGGTGGGCTTTAAACATGGGTTTCTTATGTCCTGTATGAACATCAGAATAGACCAAAAAGGACCTGTCAGTCTCCCTTACAGGAGATATTCCCTTTCTATTAATGATTTAAAATATTTATCCTGCCAGAAACATTTAGTTATATCTAGCTGATGGTCGGTGCAGGCATATGAGAG
This sequence comes from Athene cunicularia, assembly GCF_003259725.1. Lineage (NCBI taxonomy): Eukaryota > Metazoa > Chordata > Aves > Strigiformes > Strigidae > Athene > Athene cunicularia. The sequence goes on from NW_020799097.1 coordinate 32,123,108, forward strand.
AGGGATTCCATCTCTTGCTCAGTAAACATTTTGCTCTCGTTGATGTGAGGTGCAGCCCATAAATCCATGTCCTATGACCTTCTTCTAGGTCAAGCTCAATATATGAGATAAGCAGAGGAATATCCAACTGATATATCCAGACAGAGCAGAATCCAGTGACAGAAGTGTTGATGTCTGAGAAATTTCATTGTTGAAACTGAGACACAACCTGGGTTCTCTCTTACTTGACACAGTGTATATATGTGCAAAATTAAAAAAGCAAAGCTAGTACTTACCTGCCAAGGAGTTACTATTTTCTGATATTTCTGCTTCCAGAAAACATTTGAAAATGCATTCCACAAAAAAAAAAAAAAATAAGCATAAAGATCCTATAAAACACTTTTTGCAGTAATAAAATATTTTGGAACTTACCGGAACTGAAATGTCAGGGTTATTTTTAAGCTTTCCAAGCACAGCAAAGCCATCAATGCTGATTTTCCCTTTTGGCTTTATGTTTAAGGATTCTATTTTAATACAGTCAATGAAAAGTGTGACACTGTTTGCTTCCACACTTATCATAAGCTTGTGCCATTGGGAGTCAAACAAGAAAGGCAAATGCAAAAATGATGCGGTTTGGAGACTTCCATCCACTCCTTTATAAGAAAACTCAACACTTTTCATTGGGCCATTAAGATTCACTCCAACTTGTTCTTTTCCTGAAGAGTCCTGAATCTGCCAAATAGTCCAGTATTTCTGAAGTGTGGCCCCAGTCATCCGAAAAGTAGTTAGAAAGGAATATTCATCAGGCAATCCGTTGGAATATATGGCACTGTGTAAGATCAAAATACAGGACATTTGTTATGTATTTGCTCTGAAAAGCTTCACATATCACCACAGAGTAATGAGAAACAGTTACTCAGTGAAACCATATTTCACCCACACTTTTATCAGTGCTCTTTGTCACACTGAGTCCTGAAACAGGATGTCATTTTGATTCGTTAGCATTGCTAATGGCAAAAGGAACTTGTTCAGAAATAGGGATTTCCAAAATTTTACAGTATTTATGATAACCCTTTCTAAGTGTAATGGATGGAACAGCAACAGACTCTTACTTCAGATTTAGAAAGTACATCCTACATTTGTGCTATTTCCTAGTATTAGACTTACAAAATCAAACAACATAGTGTGACTTTAGAACTGACCAGGTAGATTGTCAGTGCAGATCTGGTTTGGTTTTGAAGACGTAAGAATGTCTTTTGCAAATACATTTTCTTGTTCAGCCTCAGTAACCATTTTGTTAACATATAGCTATCACTTCAGCAAAAATCATTCAACAAATCATTCACTGACAAATACATGCATAGTAAGAACCCACACTAAAACCACAGTATCTCCTGTGACATTCAACTACAAGACTACAAGTAGCAGGGAACAGATTTGACACATAAAACATATTTCATTCTTTTGCAACTCCTATAACGTGAGATTTGGAAACACAAACAAGTACTATGGGCTGTGACACTGTGAAAAACAGTAACATCATTTTTTGTCTGAAATGTGTCAGTGAATACAGTAAAATATTTAAGAAATATTCCTTTTCATATCCTATGGATCATAAAATTGGAGTGTCATAATCCAGTTGATTTCAATACATTATTATCCATATATCCACAGTAGAATATTTAAGAAATATGTGATTTCATATCCTGTGGATCATAAAATTGTAGTGTCATAATCCAGCTGATTTCAATACATTATTTTCCATCTATCCACATTTAAGAATAAGTTGTATTTGAATAAATTTCTTAAGTATGGAGGCATGCAGAGCTATTTTGTCACCAGCATTCATTAGAATAACTTCTCAGACAAGTAGGCAATTTGAACAGATTATTTTGAGTGGCAGATCAATTCTATCTCAGCAATTTAGCCAGCATTAGTGAACCTCAGGCTTTGGACTAAGGGGAAAGAACACAAAAAGAATGGAATAAAATTAGTTCTTATACTGTATACTTGATGACTACTGATTTAGTAAGAGAGTACTTCCAGATAAAGCCTCCAGTCTGTAGTTTGGTGTGTGTCCAAAGCTGTAGTACAATCATATTCCAGCAGGCGACGGCACAGCCTCAGCAAGATTTCTGTAAGGACCAGGGCGAGCCTGGCAGCAGCAGCAACTGCTTCACCTTATTAATAAACTACCTGAACTGCTGGTGTTTCTCCTTTTTCCCCAGAGACCTTTACATACACCTGAAAGCTGGTGTATGAGGAAGGGGAACGTTTAGCTGGAAGTTTATCTCATTTACACAAGGTGTGGCGATACGCAAAGGTGGAAGAGGGTGTTCCTTGCCAATATCTTTAAACTGTCTGTGATTTGCTATGACTTGTGTCTGTTGACTGCAGATGCAGTAGTCTGGCCCAGCTGGTTTTGTTTGATAGGATTTTATCTTTTTTTTTTTTGTTATTGTTTTGTTTCAGTTTCTATCTTGCCATGTCTAATGCAAATGTCAATGTGTGAATATTGTACCTTTCCTCGTGTTTTGAACACTTTCCAGTGTTTACTACTGTCCCCTATCCTTTCTTGTGTTAGGCTTCTAGCTTACACAACATGTTTATATATTCTTTCCTGCTCCAAGAAGATACTCCCTCTCCCTAACCAGACACACATTTACTCATACTAATGTCCTGATCCAGTTCAGCACATCTTTCACGGCCCTCACTGTCCTTCTTCCTCTATATCTCTTAAACAAGTATTTCAGTCTACTAGAACCTTAGCTCATCAGAGTCATTTACCTCTTCAATTGCTGAATCCCACTGTTCTTGCACAAGAGCTGGTTTTACTACTACTGTACTGAAGATTATATTGTTAGGTCATTTTATAACTAGCCTCCATGTGACATTCCACTCTCTATCAAGTTCAGTGACTCCAGGGGATCTGATACACCAAGCTCCACAGCTAAAGGAAACAGCACTACCAGGTCCTCTGAGGAGAGGTTTTCATTCTTTCTCTGCACTGATAAGTTTTGCTGTCATGGCAATACTGGTTAAACTATCACACACATTCTCACCCCATCTCAGATGACATACCTATACTGGCAAAACGCAAGCAACCAAGCAAACAAACAAAAAACCTACTAAGTAAACATATTATACTTTTTGATTATAAGATTGTTTATAGCACATTGGCAAAATGATTCTTTGCACCATATTTAGCTATAGTGTTACTCCCTTACAAGCCATCATATTGGTCCTCCTTCATTTTCAGAAATTTAAAAAGAAATTAAATATGTTAAATTTTTCAAGTGATATACAAAGAGAAATTGTGTAAGAGCTTCTAACATGGGTAAGAGAAAACTTAGTATATGTATACAGAACATAAAGATAAAAAGTCACTGCACAGACATGGATATTTACTTTTAAAAAAAAATTTAATAACCAATCAGAACAACTGCTGCCTTTGGACTGAAGACTCAGTATCAGCAATGTGACTCAACATAATGAAGTACAGCATGACCCATCACCAGAAAGGTACTCTACAGGGAACTGTTATTGTGTAAGATTTATACCTATAATTCTACAATTAAAGCAGAGACATATTCTCATCTCAAGTTACTTCATCTGTAATCAAAAGCAGCGTAGTGTTTTCAGTGTATTTCAGTACATAGTTTCTCCCAAAGCCTGTAATCCTTACATAGGCAAAACCCTACTGAAGGCAGCAGCTTAAAATGCCAAATATTTGGAAACCATGGCAAATTTGTCATGATATATAAGTAAACAATTGTAGAGAAATTATTCCTCCCTCTCATTGCAAAGTGAAGAGTGCTGGATTCTGTAATCTTCCTGAACAGCTGATAAATATATAAGCACTTAAATTATTTATGTAAATTATTTTTAACATACATGTTTCCAATTCCACTGACTTATGGAATGAAATCAAGCAATTTTAAATTTAGAATCAGGCAAATGAGCAAAGGAAGAATTAACATGAAAAAAAATTCACACACAAATGTTACATTCTGTCCTGACCTATTTCCTATCCACTTAAAATTGCCAGGGTTATAAGCCATCAAAGCATTTTTTTATATTTATATTTGTATCTTAAATTTGTAAGATAACAGTCTAATCCTGCTTGCCTTGTGTACTCAGATTATTATTAACTGCTTTACTTGAATAATGAGTGCAAGGTCATATTTTGTCAGATGTTTGAATCCTTGCTTAATTTTTTTAAATGGGGGGGGGGGAGAATTGTGAAACATTTGTGATTCATCTAAGGAAACTTCTGAAATACTACTGTTTTCTTTTAATCTTTCTCATAAATGCCTAAAACTCTTATTAATCCTGTGGCTCGAGTGCTTACCAGGAAGATTTATTTGAGATTTCAAGGCTAAGTCCTACTGAGGCATCAATATAACCAAGATAAATCATCTATTCGGTGGTGGAAGCCCTGACTAGTCCCACTCACTTCAGGATTCATTACAAGCAGCAGAGTATGTTAAAAGGTTAACTGTGTACTGATCTGAATACTAGAAAATAACTGCTCATTTTATTAAACCTGTTTCTTTAAGAGTTAATTTCTTAGGTGAATTCTATTGTCCACTGGGATAACTTACTCCTTGCTAAATGATCAGTTTAGAAATACTAGTACAACCTACTAGAGGTGGCTGTAGAAATTCCCCTGGCAAACCTCATGATAATCCAGTGTTGTGTACCCAGGGGTGGGGGGGTTCCTTTTCTCAAGCTGGAGACTTGTCTCTGCACCTCCTGAAGCCTCATAGAATCACAGCTGACCTGGCAGCCACTATCTGGCAGCCATCAAATAAGCAATAACAATAAAACCTAGCTAAGCATTTTTAAAAGCAACTGTCCTAAGTCATTAGCTAGAAGTCATTTGTTAGGACTCATTAATCTCAGAGGGTCTCTATTCTTCACAGATATCCAGTTTTGAGCTAATTATTTCTCTTATGAGCTAATTAGCTACTTAGCTGCATTTTGTCTTTTGCATTACAGTGTCATCATCATATGTAAGATATCTTACTTGTAATGCAAAAGGAAAAGCACCTGAAGAACTTCGGTGGTGGCTGGATGTAGAAAAGCCAGACCTTTAGGCATATGCATTTGAGGAGCGTTACTTTACAGAGAAGCATTATTCCCAAATAAAAAAACAGGAAATTAGCCTATTAAATTCACTGAATCTTCCAAGCTTACTGATAGCACTTTATAAACTTCCTGTTTTGATTTTATAGTTTCTTATTGTAATGTGTTTGTCATGTCACCTGTTAAAGTGGTCTGTGGTACACCACTACCCCAAATACAAACACTGTTCAAAAGGGAGCTTCAGATTTTACATTGCTCTGCTTTCTACTAAGATGAGAATGCAGGTAATGAGGTATCATTTCTATATTCATAGGCTATCTTCATGCTACTAAATTCAATATGCCCAGGACTGTTCTCTGATACTAAGTTCAGCTGGCATGAGAAAGTTTAAACCTGCTTAATTCCAAAATATGGTGACGATATGCAAGCTGCATATTGGGAATGGCCCATGGCCTGTGCTAGCTGCCATGCCGTGCCCAGGAATTGTCTAAAGAGTTCTAATTAGTCTGGACTTAAACCATGCTAAGGTCTTGTATAATATTTTGACCGTATAGTTTATCAAGTGTGAATTCCTTGGAATGTTCCCTGGCATTAATTTATTCATGTGGACACAGGGACCTTGTGATGTGACAGCTACATTTGTGAAGTCAAAGGATTAAGATTTCATCCAACACATAAAGGTAGCGAGCACTTTTCCCCCACATAAAAGCATATCATGAACATATTCCTTTGTGCTAATATATTAGTTTGCAATTAGAAATCAACACAATTGTTATCCAAATTACCAGTATTAGTTTTGTACTTACTAACTGGTAGAACCTACAACAGGTGCATATATTAAATTGAAAAATGACAGGTTCACCATGTCAGAGATGATGGATATGAGTCATGGCAGTTCCACAGAACCTTGTCACATGATACTTCTGGACCTTGGCAAGTATGCTAAGCAGTAAAAAGACCAAGCTACAATTCAGTAGCATTTTAAGGAAGCTATGTAAGCTTTTCAAGGCATAAACTATTGCTACAGCAGAGACTGAATAAATACACTGAGACATGCCCATGTAAATGAACTCTCATTCCAATGCCATTGCCACTGTAACATGGGCTTGTCTGCCTTAGTGTAATGATTCTATGCTAGTCTAAAACATTATTTTACTATTCCTGATGAATACTGACTGAACAGTGACAGGCAAGCCATCTGTGCTGATACTGTGATTGGCTTGGTTGCCATTTCTGTGTGTGAGTCCACCTTCCCATCCCTTCCTCAAAAGCCTTGCAAGAACAGGCTTTCTTAGGGAGACCCCTCCCTATTTCATAAGGCAAGAGAAGACACCATCCATGGGTGTCGGGTTACCTGTGAATAATATGGCTGTTCATTAATGAAGGTGTGAGAGCTCTGCAGCGGAGCAGGCGTGGAGCCTGCTGTTGCCTGATGTATTTATTGAGGGTCGCTCCCCAGTGCTCCTACAGCACTTGGCCTTCGTGCCTGTGTCAGCCGCCCAGCTCGGGAAAACAGCGCCGTGTGTTCTTTCCAAACTCACTTTAGTTTTGCCACCCCCGTCTCTGGGCGAAGCAGGCGCTCCCAGGCGGAGGCCAGTACCGGAGGACCATCCCCTCTGTGAGCCTGCCCGCCGGCACCCACGGCGGCCC
>NW_020799097.1:32129874-32203820 GCF_003259725.1 Athene cunicularia
CTCCTCTCCTCTCCTCTCCTCTCCTCTCCTCTCCTCTCCTCTCCTCTCCTCTCCTCTCCTCTCCTCTCCTCTCCTCTCCTCTCCTCTCCTCTCCTCTCCTCTCCTCTCCTCTCCTCTCCTCTCCTCTCCTCTCCTCTCCTCTCCTCTCCTCTCCTCTCCTCTCCTCTCCTCTCCTCTCCTCTCCTCTCCTCTCCTCTCCTCTCCTCTCCTCTCCTCTCCTCTCCTCTCCTCTCCTCTCCTCTCCTCTCCTCTCCTCTCCTCTCCTCTCCTCTCCTCTCCTCTCCTCTCCTCTCCTCTCCTCTCCTCTCCTCTCCTCTCCTCTCCTCTCCTCTCCTCTCCTCTCCTCTCCTCTCCTCTCCTCTCCTCTCCTCTCCTCTCCTCTCCTCTCCTCTCCTCTCCTCTCCTCTCCTCTCCTCTCCTCTCCTCTCCTCTCCTCTCCTCTCCTCTCCTCTCCTCTCCTCTCCTCTCCTCTCCTCTCCTCTCCTCTCCTCTCCTCTCCTCTCCTCTCCTCTCCTCTCCTCTCCTCTCCTCTCCTCTCCTCTCCTCTCCTCTCCTCTCCTCTCCTCTCCTCTCCTCTCCTCTCCTCTCCTCTCCTCTCCTCTCCTCTCCTCTCCTCTCCTCTCCTCTCCTCTCCTCTCCTCTCCTCTCCTCTCCTCTCCTCTCCTCTCCTCTCCTCTCCTCTCCTCTCCTCTCCTCTCCTCTCCTCTCCTCTCCTCTCCTCTCCTCTCCTCTCCTCTCCTCTCCTCTCCTCTCCTCTCCTCTCCTCTCCTCTCCTCTCCTCTCCTCTCCTCTCCTCTCCTCTCCTCTCCTCTCCTCTCCTCTCCTCTCCTCTCCTCTCCTCTCCTCTCCTCTCCTCTCCTCTCCTCTCCTCTCCTCTCCTCTCCTCTCCTCTCCTCTCCTCTCCTCTCCTCTCCTCTCCTCTCCTCTCCTCTCCTCTCCTCTCCTCTCCTCTCCTCTCCTCTCCTCTCCTCTCCTCTCCTCTCCTCTCCTCTCCTCTCCTCTCCTCTCCTCTCCTCTCCTCTCCTCTCCTCTCCCTTCTCCCCTCTCCCCTCTCCCTTCTCTCCTCTCCCCTCTCCCATCCCGGGAAATATTTACATTTTCCTTAAATGCGCCACGTGTGAATAAAGATAGTGGGGACTGACCAGAGGGAAATGTAGTAGGAGTTCAGGGTTGCTGCAATGCTTGGGTCTGAGAAAGCCAGAGCTACAACCATGCCTTTAAAGTTGCTCAGCCTTGCAGCTATGCATAACAGGAACCTAACTTCCGTAATGCTTCTCAGGCATTTCATCATCCCAGACTCATAGCAGTAAAACCCACCTGCCATGCCATATTCTAAAGATTATGTGTAGAGTTCTGGCTGGTTGTTTGGGTTTTTTTTTTTTAATATTGGAAATGTCCTAAAGTGTGCCTCTCCTGTGTTGAAAGCCTCAGGTGCTTACTGCCAAGTGAACTCCTGAGTCAGCTTACTGAGAGGGGCACACTGTAAAATCACTCTGGAGCAGAGCAGCAGGACCAGGCTCAGTGACAGAGGAGCAGCATACTGATGCACTAGAGCACTGTCAGGACTCAACCCTTAATCCATTCCTCAGGACAAGATACTCATCTCAAGTCTGATCCAGGGCCAAATTTCAGGTATACCATGAGGTAGCATTGCAGTGTTGACTGGAAGTACCAATGTCGTGAATGTTGTAAATTCATAGCTACAGCACCATACCCAGCCAACAAGCCCAGTGGCAGTAGTCAGCTCAGATACTGTAGAGTATTGATGCACTGGTACAGGCTTGATCGGGGATAACTTGTGTATATCATACATACATCTCACTAGCGCCATCTATAGCAATAAATCTGAACTTCCTTAAAAATGGAAATGCTATGCTTTGATAGCATCTATACCCTGATGTACTGTCCTTCACCAGCAGCAAGTCCAGCCTGTAAAGCAGAGGCACAATCAGATTCCTAAATTCTGGCTCCTAATGAAACTTGCCTGTGACATGCTAAATAATAGTTTTCATCTTTTATAGATCAAATGACCATAAATCAGCCAGGAACATGCATGTATCAGTTATTAAAAAAAAAAAAAAAAAAAAAAAAAAAAAAAAAAAAAGAAAAACAACCCCAACCCTTACTATAGAATCAATCAGCTTTTATCCTACCTTATCTCTTCAATCCTCACAGGATCAGAAAGATCCCTTTGTGTCAATGTTTTGAGAAAATATTCCTCACTCTCCTCCTGTTACCTTTTCTTTGCCTCCCTATCTCTTTTCAAGTTATCAACAACTTTTGGCTTCACTTTCTAGAGATGAATCCCTTTCTACTGGCAAATCTTGAGGCACCCTGAGCAATACCATTGGCAGAGGAAAGTAGAAATCTCTGAAACTGATGTTACAGAATCAGTCTGGTTTGGTGGTGGCAATGAAAAAAACTTTGAACTCCTCTTTCCCCTTTCAGAAGCTTTGCAAATGAGGTGATCTAGCTGGGGAGAGGATGTATTACTTAAATGATAATATTGCAAAATGTGTGTATTTTAAAGTCAAACAACAAGAGGCATTACCTGGTTGGGATCCTGAAGTCTACATTGAGTCCCAATTTATAAGCCACTTGTAAAGAAGTGGAGCCCACTACTCTCTGGATAACTCCTTGGGAAGCAGCTTTTTCTATTTGGAACTGAGAAATCAGATCAAAGCCTACAAGAAAAAATATACATGTCCAGAATGTAACTTTCATTTTAATTTGAGAACTGTGCCATTACAGAGCTGAATATAATTTGATAAAGTTTCTGAACAGCAGTTTTTTCCTGAAAAAGTCAGGATGCTACTTGCCTGGTAAGTCATCTTGGCCAATCCTGATTGTTGGGCAGAGATCCGTTCTCTGACTGGCACCCAGAATGACTGGTAGTCCTACAAAAAAAGGTGAATTTATTAACCACGTCCCTACACATTGCCTCCGATCACCTTAGAAATTAAATGAAGTAACTGTAAGAATATTATTAATTAGAGCTATAAATAATAATAAATAGATGTATATAATAACCAGTTTAAACTGTCTCCAGTGAATTCAGAAGTCTGAGAAAATAAACATCTGTTTCTATAATTTAAAATTATAACTTGACTGATTATTTGATTTTTTTTTTTCAAGAGTGTTATAATAATTCTTCTCTTGCAGAGCTATGGAGAAATAGTTGTACCATAAGAAGGTCTGCTGTGTGAGGAGTTTTTGGGTTGGAACTTTTTGTGGTTTAAGCAAACTTTGAAAAAAAAAGCCAGTTACCTAAATCAACAGTCTCCCTAGTCCCAAGGAAACTTAAACAAACCTTATGCCAACTAAAGAGGCTGTTGAGAAACTGTTGGCATCTTTTCCATACTCTTTGGTATTCCAGGTGTTCCCACCTTCCTCTGTGCCACATTTGATCAGAGAATGATTATTCATGAAATATAGGGAGCAAGAAGAACTTACAGCCCTTTTTTGTTGCGCCAGACATGAATGTAGAATAAATTTGTCTAAGGAAACCAAACTTCTAAAATCTAATTTTTCAGAATATTATCATGTAATGGACATGAAAACCTATGAGATTCCCCTAATTTGAGGAAAGAGGAAGGCTAAAAATAAACATTCATTTGAATAGTTTAAGAGTCATGTACAAATCCAGTATCAGGTCAATCTGGAAAATGTTAGTAGAGTCTGGATGGGGAAGAATGAAGCGTGCAAGTTGGAAGGAGATGCATTTCTAACCTACAGAGAGCCTCTTGTGTGCTGCAAAGGTTCAACCATAAATGTGGGTTTCCTTCTGACAACATAGACTTAAAAGGGAACATTCAGGTTGATATGTTACACCTTAGAAATGGCCTCATTCTATATTTTTTGATGAGACATATGGCTGACATCCAGCCATTTACATTTTATGCCCAGCAAATAAAGTAGAAACAGTTTGTTGCCACATGTAGCAGAATATCTAACTAGAAGCACTGAAAGATGGGAGGAGGTTTGTGTCTAAACCACCTATATCCAGAATTTAATCATTACCTTAAAAATGTATCTAATAGCGAGTTTAAAATAACACACACAGCTCTTGCTTTATTCACTCATATGCATGCATACACACACCCATACATACACATAGTTTTCCCTTTCTGTGATGGCTAGCCAGAGAGGATTTTAATTCTGAATAAGCTCAGAAAAATACTTTTTACAGTCAAATTTACAGAAGGATGAAATGCAGATAAAGTCTGTCTCCTTACTTGATTGTTGCTGGATGGTGGCTGAGATGAAAGACCACAGAAAACTACACACGTAAAAGAAAGCTGTAGTTTTCCTGTAAACAGAAAGAAAACTCCAGTATGAATCTATAGTTTCTGTCAGACTCTGTTATTGACTTTCTCCTCAGTCATGTATATTAAATGTATAAAAAACAAATTTAAGGATTTACTAATAGATTTGACAAGACAATTTCTTTACATGAGAACTTTTTATCTTTGCCTTATAATAAGACATGTCAATAAAGCTCTTTCTATTACCATTTCCTTCATATAATGCTTTCATAAAACCAAATAACAAAGCTGGCAGCTGGCAAGGACAGCTTTAACTGTTCTAATCTCTTATTTACAGATTTCTCTAAATCAAACTTGTTCTCTTACCAGTTGCTTTTCATCTTCATTTCTGGCTTTCTTCACTTCTCTCATGTGAATAGGTGGTGTATATAGTCACACTCCTTGTTTCCCTCTCATTAGTCCTGTAGAAGAGAGCGGCAGTGGGTGCAGACGGCTCCTCCTGCCCCACGCAGGACCCAGCAGGGAAGGAGGTGCAGGCAGCTGGGTCTGTTTTAATCTCGCAAAAGGAAGGAGGTGGAGGCTGGACAGACGTGTGTCCTGGCAGGCTCTGAGGGCGGATCTCTGGAGACAGCTGAATGTAAAGAAGCTAAGACAGCAAAGAAAAGGCTGCTGCTTGCACCAGCATCAGGGCAGGGAGATTAAGAAAACGGGAGTTTAGTGATGCCAGTTACTGAAGGGCAGTGTCTACTGTTCAGCCAGGCAGATGAAAGAATAATATGCACCAGAGGGTTTGAGGAAGCTGGTGGCCCTGATGCAGTGTTAAGACTAAAAGCTTTGAGAACAAGGGAACCCTGGTCATATTAAGAAGGCATTTCCATTTCTCACTGATTTACTCACCAGGTGGCCTCAGGAGAAGCCTAGCTGGTGATGTCCCAGTTGATTCTTCTGAATAAAACCAATTATTTAAAAGGGTATTCACTGGCTAAACTCAAACCTTTTCAAGGAATACACATAAACATTACTAAGGAGACTCCTGTTCTTCTGTTGTCATTGATAAAGCACTAACTTTCCATAGATTATTACACATGTTAGGATACACAAAGACACTTAATCATATTTGTTCACATGGATGTAAAAAGAGAAAGACTAAAGTCTGTATGCATGAAAAGACCCAAGAAAAGGGTTGAGCAGCCAAAAGGTCCTTGTAGTTACCACAGTCAAAATTCATGTATGTATGGAAAAGTATGCTAGGTTGTGCTAATATATCACGTTTGTAAGGTTTCATCTTCTTTAGATTCTTAATATTACAAGGTAGTTTAAGTTTCTACTTTTTTTTTTTTTTTTTTTAAAATAGCAAATGCAATGATCTCCGCTGTCCGATGAACATCTGAATCAGCAATTGAGTAATGAACTACCCCATTCATCCCAGTTTGCTGTAACTCAAAATCCAGTATTGGTAATTTCAGTGTTAATGTTGTTCAGACTTTTATGTCTATTGTTAGAAAGGGAGGGACTGGATCACAGACATGAACAGTTTGCTGTGAATAACATCTCATTTTAATGCATAAACAAGCACATCTTGGGTGATACAACTTTTTCCCTCTAAAAGAGAAAGGTATGTGCAGGGAGCCTTGTGGTCCAGCATCATGATGGTGAACATACATCTGTGCCAGAATTAGCACAAAAAACTACTGTCAGTAAAATTAAAAACTTGAGAAATATGAATTTGATTTCATAATAAGTTTGCCCAAGTCACCACACACCTGAGTCACTTATCCCCCATGCATATATTACCATTTTGTCATGCAGTGATATCTGTAGAGCACAAGAGTATATAAGGTGCAGGAGGGAGAGCAGGACCTGGAAGTCACCTGAAGCTATAAAGAAGGGAAAAAGCATGGGAATGTGTCGTGGAAAGGAGCAAGTGACTGCACCCAGGGCTTAGAAGGAGTGCCAGAAGGTTTGCGAAGGAATGGGAAACAGCCAGGTGCCAAACCATCTCTTTGTCATATATAAGTTGTGGCATTGTTTGCCTTTGAGACTGCTTACTATTGCAATTTATTTTGTGGCAGCATTAAGAAAAATCCATCCCAGTACTTGGATATGGAAATAAGTGATACCATCTTCGAGTAAATTAGTGAATATTTTTTGGGACATGACATGAAGATGTCTGCCTTTGCTTGTGTCTGGGGTTACTGACACACACATAACTCTCTCCAAGGAAGAGGAACGTTGTTCAGAGAAATTTGGAGGACACACACTCTGTTTCTGAACCATCTATAATCTATTTTCATTTGTATTTCATTGCAGCAATTCTTATGAGTGGAACTTCTTTTACTCCTGGAGTATTTTCCCAGTCCAGGATCTTCAAAAGCCATGCTTACTGAAAGTAAACATGGGAGGAACTATGTAACTAAAGCTTGCAAACCCCATTTACTGTCCTGTTTATGGGCAAAGGAAAAATTCTTTAAAAGACACTAAGAGGCTCTGGTTGTCCTGTGTGCATTTTGATGTCTTTATCTTGAAGCAAAACTCACGATCTATGATGAAATTCCCAATTAGATATTCTACTAATAAGTACCACATCATCTTCAAAGAGACAGACAAATATTAGCACACAAACTAGTGGTAGCTGATTTCTTAGTCCCATGATCTAGTCAATATTATTCCCATTTCATGAAAATATAAACTGAAATAGATGGAATAGGTATCTTATGTATCTTGCTGAGGGTCACAGAGACAGTCCCCATCTAACTAGCCCTCACATTTAGATTATCTGACTATTTTGCTGCATCTCTAGGTCACTTTGGATTTTTATCTTTTTATGAATTGGGCTCATACAGATTTTTTCAGAAAATTTCAGTGCACAGTGATTGCTGTTTAGCCACTTGCTCAGGGATCCATCATCTCAGCACTAACTGCTCCACTGTTGTAAGTTGATTAATTAAACAGAGTATGATTCTCCGAAAGATCTCTGTTCTTTAGCTAAGGTATGGTAACTTTGTTCAAATACTATCTCCTAAAAACAAGCTATGTAGGAATGTCATCACCTTGCTAGCATTTTGAAGTGTGCTTACACATCTGATTTCACATTCCTCTCCTCAAATGTCTGATTCCATATTCCTGGTTCTTCTGTGTAGGAAGAGGAGGTTGGAGAACATGTATTCGTATAGCTGTCTGGTGAGACTGTGGCTGCATTGGAGGGAAATAGCGAATAAATCAGGTGGACACAGATTCTCTTGCAGATGGATATAAAGTTTACTCTCTGTGATGAAAAAAGTTTCAATGAGGTGGCTGTAGTTAGACTTTCAGAAAGTGCAATCCAGCACAAGCCACAGAAACCAACATTTGGCTCAGAAAGAGCCATTAAATGTGGCAGAGAAGAGGGTTCCTCAGTTCAGGACTGGGCTGACAGCAGTTTAGGTGGCTAAATTAAGCCATCTCCTGATGTTTATTGTTTGACTGGGCTCGAAGGAGTTCAATGTCACTGGCTTGTACATTTGAGTAGGATTTTTAGAAGCAACTAGGCAAGTTTGTTCTTTGTCTGAAAAGTATTTGCAGTATACATGCAGGCACTGAGGGCTCAAGAACAGACTTTGGGACTGGAGGAACAGAAGTTCAATTTGTTAAAGTGAGGCCCCCGGCCTGTGTGAGTGGTCTCACAGAGGAGCAATGGTTGGTGCCCTCAGCCCTACACCCCTCTTCTACACATGGCTGGGAGTGGAGCAGCAGGGAGGACTGGAGGAACATCACTTCTTATTTATCTCATATCTCCTGGAAAGTTACTTGTGTCTCACATGGCCTTATCTAAATTGTGCCTTCAGTCTTTAACTTCAGCTTCTTATGGCCACATTCTCTGTTCAGTTTACGATGACAAAAAATCTGCTTTATACATTTTGACCTTCTTTATCCTTACCTATAGTACAAGGGTTACTGCTCTCTTTATCGTTTAGAAGACTCTAGGATAAGAACATACCACTCACTTAACTTGTGTGAATTTGTTGTTACATTGTCTTTGGCTCTGATAGCTCAAGATTAACTATGTGTGGCTGTGAGTGATGGTATTTCTGAAAGATCTGCTCTTTATTAATCACTCCAAGAGTGAAGACAGTTTGGACCTGTGACTGATCTCATTGACATCAGGGGCAAGACTTGCACTGATTTAAGTGCCTTTTCATTAGACCAACCGCAAATAATTAAATCAGCACCCACAAGTGTAGGGTAATTGAATTGACAGAAGAACCATAATCCTTGTCAGGCTCTAACACATCATTGGAATTTAACAAATAATTTATTATCCAATAAATTCTTACCTCCATCATAAAATTGTACTTTTCTCTCAAAAATTTTATGAATTTTGGCATGGGAAGAAAAACAGCTTACCTCACTGTAATGGCATTGCAGCCAGTTTGTCAGCATCCAGGCTTTCCCAATGTAGTCTCCAAAATTCAATAAATCCCTCTGGAGTATTCTTAGAGCACAGAGATGGTCTGTATGTGGGGCCAGACAAACTTGCACCATAGCTCCACATCCTCTTGTGATAATAATTCTTTCTGTGGCTGAGGCTTGCAGTTCCCATTACCTTTGGATGTCAATCTTTCCTATTTTCATTTCTTTCTAGATCAGATTTGTACTTTGTCTCCAGGGGTGCCAGACAGCAATTATCCCCAATTGTTACAGTCAGTGATTCTAATTTTCTTAAATACAGGAGAATTTATTTTCTAGTGAAATGGCAGAGAAAATCAAAAGAAAAGTTAAGCATACTTCAAGCAGAACCATGCTAATATTGCAATGAACACAGTTGTGTTTCTGCAGAAATTAGGACTCTGATCTCACAGCTGTATCCATCTACTGATCACACTGATTTTACTGATTCTCATCAACTGAAATAAGATCAGAAACACGCTCTGCCTGTTTGTGTTAGTTATTTGTTGAACATAAAACGTAGTGGAGAATTTCGCATGTATAATAATAAATAGTACTAAGAGCTGGGTCCAAAATCCACAATTGCATTTAACTGAAAAAAAAAAAATCCCCAAAATTTGGAAGTGTTTTCAGTCATAGTTTGATAACGCTTGATTATATTCTTTTATATTGTTCTCTCTTTCTATCACTGCACATAATATTATCCCAACCCACAACCACATGACTTAGACGATAAAAAACATGTTCTTTCATGTTTCAACAGAGCTGGGAAAATACAGGACACCTCCAAATGCATTCAGATGCTTTTTGAGCCAAAATTATGTTACCTGAACACAAATATAAATTCTTAAAACCAGAACTTTTTGTAATTGTTGACCTGATGGAAATTAGTTCCAATTAAATTTATCTCTACTGCAGCAAGCATAATTTATTTTACTGTCATGATATATACCCTTTGAGAGAAATTGTGTCCTTGCCAACATCAGTGACAAAATGTCTGTTGATTTAAATGCAGTTAGGATTTCCCGCTCTTACACAAGCACATGTGCACCACAACACTGGTTCACAGGTAAAAATACCCATACAAAAAAATTAGTGTAAAGTCACTTTGGACAGTGACAGTTTTAAAGGCTGGACTTTCTCGAGCACTCCCTGCCTCACTGCCTGCCTTCCCTGGCCAGGCTCAGCCCTGCCTCGTGTCCTCAGCCCAGCCAGGCCCCAGCTGTCCCAACCCAAGGATGTGGCAGGTTTCCCCCACTCCCGAGGACAGAGGATGAGAGATCCTCATAGGGCAGGGAAAGAAATATGCGTATCTGCTTGTTTCCACAAAAAAACAAATTCTATGGCACAGATTCTGATTTCTGTGGCAGCTGGTAAAAAAGCCGGATTTTACACTGTTGAAGACCATGAGGTTCTTGTAGCAGCTTTTTTTCCAAAATGACAATCTTCAAAGTCCTGTGCTGGGTTTGTGTGTGTTTGACAGAAGTTTCTGATAGTGGGGGAAGAGGCTACAGCGGGCGCCTGTGGGAAGTCTCTGGAAGCTCCCCAGCTCTAAACTGAACCTGCCTCTGGCCAAGGTTGAGCCAATTATTGATGATGGCTGTGTATTATAATGTGTTTAATAAGGGGAGTCTGAGAGGAGGAGTTGGAGTTGTTAGGAGGGGTTGTGAGTAGAACACCTATGCATAAACCAAGGTTAGTGGAAGAAAGGAGGAGGAAGTGGGGGAGGTACACCAGTGCAGAGACCCCTTGCCACCCATGGTGAGAGGTCAGGCTGTCCCCTGCAGCCTAGGAGGTCCACAGATTCCCACCTGCAGCCCATGGAGAACCCCATGCTAGAGCAGGTGACTGACAGAGGAGGCTGGGACTCTATGGGAAAAAGCTCTCACTTGTTTCAGTACTGGGAGGATTGCAATGCCCAGCAGGGGAGACCTATGCTGAAGCATCTTGGGAGCATCCCATGGGAAGGACTCACAACAGAGGAAGTTCATGGAGGACTGTCTCCCATGAGAGGGACACCATGCTGGAGTAGGAGAGGATGAGAGGAGTCCTCTCCCCTGAGGAGGAAGGAGCAGTGGACTGACCATAACCCCCATTTCCTGACCCTGCACCACTGTGGGAAAGGAGGTAGAGAAATCAGGAGCAAAACTGAGCCCTGGAAAAAGGGAGGGGTGGGAAGAGGTGTTTTTTAAGATGTGGTAATGCTTCACGCTGTCCTACACTATCTGTTAAGTGTGGTTGTTCTTAGTGTCTCAATTAAATTGATATTCTTTCTTTTCCCCTGATGAGTCTGTCTTTTGCCTGTGACCATAATGGGTGAGGCATCCCTCCTTATCTCAGTTCCCGAACTATTTTGCTTTCTTTTCTCTTTCCCATTCCTGCGAGGGAAGCGGTGAGTGAGCAGCTGCATGGTGCTCAGTTTCCCTCTGGACTCAAAACATGACATCCCCCAGCTCTCCCCAAAGTAATTTCAGGCTTTTTGCAGATTTTGGGCATCACTGTATAGGTTCAGGCTTATTTAAGAGCTGTTCTGAATAGCTCTGGGATGGAGTGAGTTAGGTGGTCACTTTGTTTTATAATGAAAGCTGGGTTTCAATGAAGTATGGTGTTGTGGCATTTGTATAGGTGTTCTTCTCACAACCCCTCCTCACAACTCCAACTCCTCCTCTCAGATTCCTCTTATTAAACATGTTATTACAGAGGTGCTGCCATCATTTCTTCTTGGCTTGGCCTTGGCCAGAGGTGAGTCTGACTTGGAGCTGGGGAGCTTCGAGAAGCTTCTCACAGGGGGCTTACTGTAGCCCCCTCCCCCGCTACCAAAACCCTGCCACACACAAACGCAATACATATGGTATTAAGGCATATTTCAGGGCCACAGAAGGCTGGCACACACAGACCTTTGTATAGAATTTATGACATTCAGTATATGTATTTTCATCTGCAAGATATGTTCTGTTATCAAAAGAACAAAATTTAAAACTTTCTATTTTCTCTCTTATGAGAAATATAAAAGACATAAATATGTAAGAATAATGCAATAGTTAAATACTGTTAAGTATAATTCTAGTGGTTTGTAAGTATTTAATTCTTTATAGCAAGGCCTACATTTCCATTGCACTGATTTGGCACCTCTATTTACACCTGGTTATTGACGTCAGCAGAGCTACTGTGTTGTGCAAAATGTTCTTGCCAGAACTTCATTCAGACAAGACTAAGACAACAAAAATGTGTTAACATGGTTCCTTCCATTTTTCTCTGTGAATCCACCATTATGCCACAACTGGCAGCTTCTGAGCAGTGTGCTGCCAAAATGACAACCACGGAGTAGAAAACAAAGGGTAGATTTAATGACAATTTTCAAAGCAGAAGGACACTTATCAGCAAAGTTCCACAGAGATTTGTACAAAGGCATGCACCATTCAAAATATTCATAAATGTCATCTGGGAGGAGTGTGAATAATGGGGAGGTAACATCCGCAGATATGAGGAACTTACCTGAGCAATAAAAATGAAAGCTGAGGGTGTAAACTGCAGGAAAGTCTCAAGGTACTTAGTAAGCATTTGATAAAACAGTGGGCGAAATTCCGTATAAACAAAGAGGAAATAATTGGCAATGAAAAAGCAGTCTTAAATTTATGGTAGTTCTAGAATTTATAGTAGTTCTAGACAAATACCTTCTACTGTTCTAGAAAGGTATCTGTAAGCTATATTAGGAAGAGCTATGAAAACATACCTCGGTGCTCGGTAGTGGGCAAAAAGCAAACTGCATGTTAGAAGCAATTAGGAAAACAATAGTGAACAAGGAAGGAACCATCAAACTGTTGCTGTACAAACCATGGTCAGCAGGGATGATCAAAGGTTTGGACTGGTTTCAGCACGAAAAACTATTTTAAACCCTGAAAAAAATGAGATCTGCTGAAGTTTAAGCAGCATGGATAAAGTGAATGAAGAACAGTTGTTGCTCTCTTGCAGAACATGGACTAAAGTTATCAGCTGAAGCTGGAAGCCAGAAGATTCAAAACAAGCAACAGGCAGCACTTCCCAATTCAACTTGTAGGCAAGCCATGGGATTCTTTTCCACCACTGGCGGATTAATAGAGGAAAAATCCAGCAGGGATTTTCCAGCTCACAAAGTCCCCAAGCCACAAATCACTGCAGATTCAGAAAATACATGGGAGAACCCTTTCTATGTTCTTGTTCTATTTCTACATGCTTCTCCAGGCATCTGCTATTAATATCTTGACCAGGGAAAGTATGCTGTACCAGATGGACCTTTGGTCTGACCTGATACAGCTAATCCTTTAACAAAAGACTTGCAATACTGAAAATTCAAAAAGGAAAGACTTCTCTTGTGAGTCCTCAGAGGACTTAGACCTAGCAGCACTCCTAGAGAGAAAGCCAACCATGGTCTGAGAAGGAAGGGAGTTTCTTTCTGACGCTTCCTAATTTTTTTCAAAATGCAAGGCACTGGGATAGATGTTTTGTTCTTGTATAGGGAGAGGACTCTCAAAGGTCACCCCACAGACTGGATGTTAGAAAAGAATCCAAAAAGCATGGAAGGACAGAAAAATTTACACCAGGCAGGACCTGTGGAGGTCACCTGGTCTAACCTCCTCTCAAGGCAGACTCCTGTTTCAGAGTCAGATGAGGATGCTTAGGGCCTTACCGGCCTGGGACCTGAGTACCTCCAAGGACAGACTCCCAAACCGCACCAGGGCATAGGCACTACACAGTGGCAACTTCTGTTCATTCAAGCAGAATTTCCACTGCCACAATTTATGAACACCTTGGTACCCATATTTGTTAGCACTCCGAACTACTGTGCTTCATTCCTCACTCTCTTACCTTTGAGAATGAATGTGAGGATTTCCAGTACCATGAATAGATGATTTGATAGTTTCTATCTAGTTTGTATAGCTATAAGTAGCTATTTGTGCTGCAAGAATGTGAAGAATCAAGTGCTCATGTAGTTTAAGAGCAAGTAGGGCAAGACTGCATGAATTCAGAAAAGAAAAATATCTTACAGCGATATCTGGGGGATATTTCTTCTGGAAAACTACATGAAGAACTTTTCTTAAGAAACAAAGCCAGCAAAAAAAAGAGACTGAGCAGGGAAGTGTTTATAATCTTGATTTATTTATTTTTTTGATGGTTGGCTTTATCAAAGATTGCTAAATGGTTTACGGCAGCTCAGTTAAGAAGGAATGTAGTGTGCCTATAAATAAATTCATGTTGATTATCTAGTGGCATAAGCTTGTCTGTCTCCCATGTTACTGATGCAATGCTCTGAAGTGTATCTCATCAGATTAGATATTTCCTGTTGTCATGTGTAAATTAGTCACTCCTGTAAATGTCACAGAAATTGTTTTGATGCTTTCTCATTTATTTTGTAGTCCTATAGTCAGATTGCCTAAGACACCCGTTGTTACTACCATTTTTTTTATTCCTTGTGGTTTTTTGCCAGCAGTGGGTTTCTTGTACAACAAACCTGAGAAGTCTTATTATCCCAAGAAGGTATAGTTTTCTGGATACCTTTTGGTTAAATTTTTCTATATAGAGTTGAAGACTGTGTTTACAATAATAAAACTATTGTAATACACCTCAAGATTTCTCACCATTCCTTACAGCTGAAATGGTACCTGTGTTCTTATGTTTTCCTAAAACTGAGTACTTTACAGTCAATTGCTAGAACTTATGTCTTTATAAATGATGGATTGAGAAACCTGTAACATTTATAATATGTGGCCAGCTATCATTTTTTTGATGGAAAATCTGTTTTGTAAAGCTAACATGAATTAAAAAAAAAAAAACAAAAAACCACCCAACAACAACAAAACCAACAAAAACAAAAATCAAACCTCCTGCAAAAGTATTAGGAAGGTGAAATCAGGGGTTTCAGAGGTTTTGGGATCATAGAAATTTGGCTGATATTGTGGCTGAAAAATCAAGAGCCAAGTAGGAATGTTTACTGTGTATGGGATTCTTGTCTCCATCCATGGGAGTTATGCACAAAAAATGGGAATAAAAAATAACCTAACTACAATGCTCTGTAGTTAAAAGTCAAACATGTTTCTTCCCAAAATTTGTGATTCCACCTGGATTATGCAGACTGTGTTGCATGCTGCAGCCACTCTGGAAAGCAGCCAGTTACTACAAAGATTTACAGCATACTTTAAATAGTTAAGAGGGAAAGTTAAAGGGGAAAGCAGTGGCACAGAAGATTAGCAGTGGGAGAGGACTTCTGCCACTTCTAGGTCAGTGCTCTGAGTCTAGCCCTGCTCAGAGCCGAACAAAAGTTATTACTATCTCATGTCTGCTAGTCCATGTGAAATGAGTTAATGATCACAGGCCAACCCTTGGCAAACATCTCACTGCAAAATCCCTCTCCTCTCCCTCCTGGAAGCCTTGTAAAAGAACCAAGGACTAATTGGGCATGGAAAATGAACTACCTTACCTATTCTAACCAAGGTCTTTCCAGGCTAAGGATGAAACCAGGTGGTGGGGAAAGGTGATTAAGCAGCTGCTTCCCTGGTACTAGCAATTTTGAGGATAATCAGAGGACTTTACAGGAGCACTAAACCAGCATCTTTCAAGCCCTTGTAAACCCACCTGAAAAAAAGATATATATATGAGCAGCACTCTGTTCGGTACTATACTCAGTATTTGAGACAGATAGGTATGTTTGAATTCTTAAAAATATTTAGATTCATTTCAAGAATTTGAAGGACCATTTAAGGCATGAGTTCTCTTGAGCCAAATTATCAAAAAAATAAGGTACTGCTCTGAAGAGCACAAACATCCTGCTTGTGTTGGGGAGGTACTGAATTTATCAAAAGTGTGGCAGAGTCTGATAATACTAGTTCAGCTTTTCAGGGACTTCTGGAGGTCCTCTGGTCCACCCTCCTGTACAGAGCAGGGATAACCTCAGGGTGCTGAAGACCTGTCAAGTTTTTATTATCTCCAAGTGTGGACAACTTGTTCCACCATTCAATTACTGTCTCACATGGATACTTTGTAAATATGCTTATTTACAGTATTCAAGATGAACTAGTTAGCAGTCCTGGAGCACAGAAGTGCCAGCAAAACTGCTTGACACAATCAGCTTATAAATACAAGCGAGAACCTTTTCTGCACACACTGTCACTCAGGCTGTCTCCTGTACCTCTAGGACATTTTTCAGAGTATTGAGGATGCTTTGATGTAATTGGGAAGAATACTCCAGGGCACTGAACACAATTTTCAAGGTAATGCAGCTTAAATTTGACACACAGTGTTCTCTGGTTCTGTGAAATTTCAATACTTTTTTTCAGGAATTCTCCTATTTTCAAGCTATCTGTGTCTTTAAGCCTCCTCCATAATCCTGTTTAATGCCGCCTATGGGAAACTTTTTTTAGGATGAGTTCAGGTCTATATTGGAGAAGCCTTTCTTGGCATAATAATGACAGAGTGTGGGATTTCTTATGACATTTTTATACTGGAAAAGTCCTAATATATATACACAATTATACCAGATAAATAGGCTTTCATCAGCATAGTGTATTTCAGTTGCTGAACTAGCATAAGCCAGTCCAGGAAAAGCAGATCTTCATTTGAAGCAAATGATCTAAATTGAGAAATCTTTTTCCAGTAGGACACAGATAAACTGCCTGTGACAACACGATTAGTGAACTGACTTTTCTGTCCGACAGGTGGAGTTTTACAATCACCAATGCTCAGATTCTCACGCTTTGCTGTTCATTCATTAGAAATTAAATTAGTCCTAACCACATATTAGTACTGTTTAATATTGATAATTGCAGATGTGTGTATGCATAGATGAATGAATTATTAGTCTTTTCCATCTTTATGTAGTATGCAGGTTGTTAAGACACCCAAAGTCAGCAGTGCTGTTTCTATCTTTAGTTATATTGCTGAGATAGTCAAGAAATGAGGGTTTTAAATTTTTGCTTTCAAGCACTCTAACATTTCGTACAAGACATACAACTTTTTTAAAAAATAACTTTGCTGCAAAAATATCAGAATACTTTGTTCTATCGAATATTAATAAGCTTCACATTCTTGTGTTATGTTGCCTGTTATTCATGTGATGTAAATTACCTTTCAGTCTTTTCTTCTGTCTCTGCACCTTTGGTAGAATTAGTAATACATATGTCAATGGTTGTCCACTTTTTAATTACATAAACACATTTTGGTAACTTCCCACTGTGATCCCATATTTTTGATAAGCTGACATCTCATTTGTGCATTTGCTTAACACTGTGCATTCTGCAGAATTTTCATTCATTTTGCAACATAATAATCCTCTTACTGCAACTGTAAAAACCACCTGAAAACAAATGCAACTGCAACAGCCGGGAGAGTGACCATGAACCAAGCTGGAATGGATAGCTTTGGACTGGCGGCTGTTTCCTAGCCTTATCAGAAACCAGATCCATTCCTTTGGGGTTTAGTTCCAAATTCTCATGTTTAAGTCATGGTCCTTTATTGTGTGCTTTCCTTCTGACCTGATGAATCTTGCATCACTCTCTGCACATGGTGTAGCCAGGAGCACACCTGGAACAGCAGGTCTTCAGTCAGTCCCAACAGATGAAAGAATAAATTGAAGCTTGATCTCACATATGCTGAATGTGTGTAGAAGCTGGTTTGTTATTACATACAAAATAGGTGTGGCAGTACCATTACCTGTAACCATCCTGTTTATTATTGATTTGAAGAGGTTGTGCCCTGCCTGATTGCTCTTTCAAGAATGAGCTGATCTCCAGGGTGAACTCTATGTTCTAGATTCCAGAGGCAGGGAGGAAACTTCCTGGAGCCTTGAGTCAGGTACCTGGACTCTAGGTAGGGATTTTAATCATGTTCTTGTACCTACTGTTTCCTGTTGGTTCCTCATTTTTGGGGAGTAGGCCTTAAGGTATACCTGTCTCTTTCTATGCTCTGTGTAGGAAGTGTAGGTGACTAATTCTGGACTCTGTCTGAGGAGGAGACCCATAAAATTAAAACGGTTGGTATGTATGCATTTAATTCTCTTGTTTAGCCTAGACCATATTTCTTTTTTAAAAACTTGCTGGGCATTTTAGTCATTATATAATCT
Organism: Athene cunicularia; assembly: GCF_003259725.1. Lineage (NCBI taxonomy): Eukaryota > Metazoa > Chordata > Aves > Strigiformes > Strigidae > Athene > Athene cunicularia. The sequence continues at coordinate 32,147,656 of NW_020799097.1, forward strand.
TGGTATTTACTCTGGGAATTGCCTGGGAGAGTTGTCTTTTGCTACATTTTGGACAAATACATTAAACTGGTGTGGAAAAAGGAAAACACATGTAGATGGGCTTGACAGAACACATCAGTCAGGTGAGAGAGCCTCTAGAGTTCCCTGATGCTGTCTGTTGAATTAATCCTAAAAAATTATGCAACCAGCTATTACAAAGTGGTTAAAAATCTACAGAAAAGTATTAATTGACTGGCATCATGCATTACTGACCACATCTTTCTCTTTTGTAACCAAGGCTGAGAAATTGCGGCTTTAGCAGGTTTATTTTCTTTGTGGGTGTTCTCTTAAACCAGATATATTGAACTGGATAGAAGACAAAGGTAGAAATGTCTGTAAATTATCACATGTTCCAGAGCAGTAATAATTTAGGAGTCTCTCTGACATTCAGAAGAAGAAAATATTACCTGGCTAGAAATTTGTATCTCAAAGCAAAGATGCCAAGAAAATACTGTAAATGCTGCAGGCATAAGAAAATTAATGTGTATACCATGCTGTATGCTCATGCAAATGCTATAGTCTGGCATGTGGTTACAAGTAGTAAAAAGGAGCTAGAATTAGGATTTCTTCATTAAATTATAACTGAATGTATTGATATTTACATAATCTCCCAACACTAAATGTCAGGGTTATTTGGATGCTAGGTTCATCATTACTTATGTGGTGGAATAACTTGTTGATAACTGAAGGATGTCCATCATTCTGAAATGATGCTCCATAATATATTTCTTGCTGGGTAAAAATGGATTTAGCTGAACAGGTGAAATCAAATCACCCATAGGGCAGTGGCTGTGAGAACTAGGGCTGGCTGTAGAACAAGAATTACCTTCAAATGTGCTTCAAGTTCATCATATTTTTATGTTGGATCTCAGTGAAACCAAGACAGAAGGCAGGGGAAGCACACATACTACAATAGTCCAAAAGCAGGGGATGCTCCAAAAGCACTAATCAACCCTTTTCTTGCACTAACCTTGTTTATGGGAACAGAGGATTGCTACCTGTGTCTCTTAGGCTACAAGACACTAACATGACCTGTGCCAGATTTCTGCTCAGGCTGACCACAAAACCCACCTGATTTGCTGGTTGCTACAGGAGGATGCCACCTGCTCTTGTGGGAAAGACCTAGGCCATCCTTTCAGCACCACAGTAGGTGTCACAATCATAGGCAGGTTATATGGGGCAGTGTAGCAAACCAGTGGAGTCTTGACATATCAACACTGCAGGTAAATATGCAGTCAAGACTGGTGTGAATACAAATTTTCTCCAATATCTCCTGAAAGTCAATTTTCTATCATTGAGAAAGGTGGTGGAGGTCCAGACAAAGTGGACAGCTGGCACATAGGATTAGACATGAGTTTGTGTTCACACTGCACAGTGTATGTATATCATGTGAATCCCCTGAGCACTGGTACACCTCCATCTTTCACCCACGTAGCTGTAAGAAAATATTGGACAGCTGTACAAATTCAGTAGACACTCTTCCTTACAACATTATCAACCACCTTAAAAAAGATGTTTCAAAAACCACACATTACATGATTCAGCTGAGATTTCCATTTCTCTGGAAACACTTCCTGAAGTGAAGTGAAACTGCTGTGTGTTAAATGCTGGACTGTGACCTTGGGCTGCAGTGCTCAGCCCAGAGTGCTGAGTGCCAGATGCAGATGGGAGGACTACAGTCTCCAGAGAGAGCAGTGCCCATCTCTGTACCAGCAGGAGTGAGGGAAATTGTATCTTCTCTTATTCTTTAAACACTCAGGGTTAGAACAAATTCTACACTTATCATTTAAGCTAAGTAAGTGCTTTGTAGAAACCACATAAAATGCAATGGCTTTTCCCAAAGGCTGAGATTAAAAAAGAAGAAAAAGATTGATGGTGCTGACTGTTTAATGGGTTGCAATTTAAGAGATCTGATTTGGAGAGGACAGCCACTTGACACTATTTAGGGAGCATGGCCTTTGAAGGAGTCTGTTGGGAGCAGCAAGGGCTGTTGGCTCCCTGGAGGTCCCCCAGGGCAGAAAGGCAGGGTCTGGTGCTCCTGTGGCATCATTGGGGTAGGGACTGACAATGGATCCTGGGACAGGGCAGAGTCAGGGGAGGCCAGGCAGGGACAGTATGGCCCCATTAGAACCCTTATCTTTTCAGATCATGTATCCAGTCACTAGATCTTCCTAAAAACCTTGGTGCCAAAACCTAAAAGACAATTGTAACATGCAAAGGAAGCTACTCTACCCACAGAGGAATAGCTTGTCTAGGAGAGACTTCACTGTGGCTATACAAACTCATTTTAGTACGTGATACATCAGGAGAGTCTGCAGTCAATTTGCTGTTTAAAGCCTGGAGAACAAGGAGGAGATTGCAAGTCAACATGCAGCTCCATAAGAAACCATGGGAAGTAACTCCAAAAGGGTTTGGTGTTCTTGAAGCAAAACATGTATCTTCAGCATCTGGGACAGATAGTGATGAGAGGGGTAAATTCTAGAATCAAAAAGATTAGGAGATTGAAATGATGGAATCACAACAATGGTCAGATCAGGAGATAGTACATTTGAAGGAAACACTTTTCTAGGGAAAAAAAAAAAACACCAAAAAAACACACAAAACCAACCAACAACTAGATTTTTGCCAGAGCACAAATATGAGAGAAGTGAGGGAGAGAAATTAAGATGATCCCTAGGATGCAATTCATGCTTGGGAATGGAGCCCTGGAAAAATGGTCTTTACTCTGTGTGGGACACCCTGAGTTTAAGAAGTTTATGTGCTACCCATACTACTCGAATGGAGGCTTTGGCTCTGTATATTTTAGGGTCACTGTCTTAGAAGAGCATCTTGGGCAGTACACTAATGTCCATGAATTGCCTACAAAACAATGGGGACAAAAATAAAGCTCTGAGGGATGCCAAGAAAGATTGAATAGCTGGGAGGTGAAAGGAGCAGCCTGGAAACCATGGGAAGACAGAATATCAAGGAAGAGAAAAACATCCAGAGTATAAAAGTCAACAAGTATGAGAGGAACACAGCATAAAGCACTTGAAGCCCAGCCAGGAAAATATGTATTCAGACTCTTTGCACTGTTTCTGCTGCAGAAACATTTCAAAGAATACAGCTAGACATTTCACTACTGCTTTCTTTTATTCTCTTCCTGGGTTAGTCCCCATGATGTCCACAGAAATCCACGGAAGTATTCCCAATTTTTAAAAATGTAGACAAGCCTGGGATCTGGCCCAGAAACATATATTTCAAAATAGCTGATTGACACTAGATATGAAAGCCCCCTGAGTAACTAATGGACTCTTTCAGTGTGCCTGCTTGGTCTGTGTGCATCCTACCTGCTGCTCACACAACAGACACTGTAAGAGCTTCTAGAGGAAAGACAGAGACAGTAGATGACTAGGTTAAACATAAGCAGTGGTACTAACAGGGCCTGGGGAGCACCGATTCAGTGAGTGTGTTAACTGCCAAAGGCACTCCACTGTGAGACTAGCTTATGTCTGCCCAAATTTTTTCTCACTGAATGCAGAGATATTTTAGAATTTGTCATGGTGTTCCCATGGAAACTTTCCCTATGTCATGCACATTTTCCTTGCTACGGGTCACATCCTATTTCATCTTCAGTCATTATGATTATTAATGTAGATGGCAGTTCCTTTATGACTGTCTTGCAGCTCTATAGCTTGCATACTATGACCACCCTTTAAGATAAAGATTTAATTGTCCTAATTGTTAGGATTTAGTCTGTCATTTGCTTCTTATATACAATGTGGCAAGAGAAAGATCCTCATGGGCTTTGTTTGTCAAAGCAAGCAAGCCATTTCACATAAAAAGTTCTAAATTAGCATCTGATGTGGTTTGCATAGGATGTTCTCATTCCTATGTCTATAATGTTCTGAACCCCTAATACAAGCAGTGAAGGATCATTAATTGTAGCTCTAATAGTTGGGCTTATTATAGGGCAGTATCCACAAACCAATTTGCTGTTTAGCGTTGAAAAAACCTGTATTTAGGAAAAAACAGCCAGTTGTGCTTTTCTTCATTTTGATTGGTAATATTCTAGCTGTAAACATTTTCAGACATGTGTTCTACTGCTTCCATTATGATCTTCTTTTTTTCATATATTCCTTCCATAAATTTTTACCTGTTGGACCCAGATCACTAGCCCAAGATAAAGCAATTTTGGACCTTGACTGAGTAAAGACACATACATATATATATACGTATGTATGTACGTACATATGTATGCTTTTAAACAGCTGCAGTTTTGCAATTGCATGGCTAGAAAATTGTCTTTGAGTAACATAGTTTTTAGTAAAATTTCCTCCAAAGAGGAAAAGTATATGAAAGTGTTGCTGAAAATCAGTTTAGATCTGGCCAAGTTATAACTTGCTGAAAATAACATGATGCAAAAGCAATATTTTTTTAGAATGAGCACTTAAAATTGAAAAATGAGGGCACGTGAGCTCGCAGCTAATACAGTCACATATTTTCTCCAATAACAGCTGTTTCTCAAACAACTCACTGTAACACATAGCTTTTTGCTGCAGCTCCTTCCAGTTCTTTCTAATAAAGTGTTCTGTGTTTCAATCTGCCATATGCACAACATGTGATAAGATAGAACAAAATGCTATACATTTATATTTAAGATAGAGAAACAATGTGCCAGTGTGTAGCTGTGCGATCCTAAAGAGTTAATGGATCAGATGGAGATTTGGTCAAGGCTGATGCCCCATTCCCTCCTGTTTCTACAGGAGGACTTATCCTAGCTCATTTATAACTTTAAGAGGATGGAAAACTCTACCTACCCCTATTGTCAATGCATTATTGTCAAGGTTACAGTTCCTTATCACCCACAACAGAGCGTGAGAAACCTATAGACAGGGAGTAAAAAGTTAGGATGCAACTCCAGAGATGCTGCTTTCCCTATGGTAGGCTGGAAAGGGGGAAATTTAATTAATTAATTAATTAATTAATTGACTATTAAATAGTCTTCTTGTTCAAGAGAGTCCTGACATACCTCCCTTTTACATGTGCCTTTTAAACATTTTAATCATATACCCTTGTCTTTTTGCTAAAATATCCAGTGCCAGTATTTTCAGTCTCCTTTTAGTGCAGAAAGACATTGCTGCACCTTTATCATTTTTCTCATTCTTTTCCGAGCTTATATAAGGTACAGTCTCTCTGAGGTACATCCATCTGCATAGTACAGCGTATGCAGGGGAAGCTGCACCACTGATTTGACTAATAGCTGCCTTCTCTGCTTATTTGCATCTTTTCCCTCTTGTGTCTTAACATTGCTTTGCTTTCCAGTGCCTAGCTGCTCATGAGCATGACACAGCTTTTGCTACAACTTATTCTTTTTAATGATGAGATGTTGGTGTCTTTTGTTGGGTTGATAGGAAATGGTAGGCCAGCCTGTGATTGCAGGCAACTTTTTAATATCCAGCCACAGAAGAGGACATCCATATTGACAATTCCCCCTTAATTCTATGTGGCTTTATTGTCAGTTGTATAATTCTAGTGTTCACTGAATGTATTTTTGAAGCAATACAGAAGTCATCACAGTGGAAGAAAGACATTTTTGAGAGAAGTCTACTTTGCTGGAATTTATGCTTTATTGAAATTATCAGAATAAAAAGATCAGAATGAGAAATATCTCTCCTGACAGCATTTCGTGGATCCTCTCCTCAGCGATAATGTCAGCATCTTCAATCAGCTAGCTGATTTAGTGAAAGAGCATTTTCATTAGCAGAAAGGATTATGTATCCCATATTCTTTTTGAAATTGTAATAAAATGAAAATGAATTTAAAAAAAAATATTTCAGATAAAAAGCAGGCAGTCACACATAACTTATTCTGTAGGTTTTAATCTCCTAAAGCAATGACTTCACAAAACACACCACCTTTGCTTAGATCTAAGTCTCCTTCTGATTGAAGTAGAAATAAGAATATGCCTTTTAAATTATTTTTATATCTCCTGAATTGTTTTTGAGAAACACCCAAACATACTGTCTCTCATTTCGTCAGGAAATAGTGTCCACAAAACATGAAACCCCGTCCTGTGCTAGGATGCACAACCCATCATGCAAGATAAGACAAAGGCATATCATTACAAATTACTCTATTCCATAAATATAGCTTCACCATTGTACTACCTTTAAATACTCATCTTTACTAGGACATAAGCCAAGCTCAGACACAGATCAAACAAGTTAGCTACAGTGTTACTCCGGCTGTCACAGATCTCACAGTATTGTAAGAGTGAGTCATTAAAACAGAAATGTTCTCTCAGGTCTCCTGCTGTACTGCTGTATTTGTACTTTAAATGGAGACCTGGAGGACACAAATCAATGCTCTCTTCGAGGTCTCTCTTAAACCTACAGTTTTGCAGCTGTGGAGTGAGTCAACCTACAACAGATCGTTGGTGAGAATAGTGTCCAGGCAAGAAGAAGATATTCAGAAATAAACTGGGATGAATGTAAGAACAATTTAACTTAATGAAAGAAAAAAAAAAAAAAAAAAAAGGGTTCCTGAGCCATTTAACCATTTAAGTTTAACTCTAAACTAACACTAGTTAATCAGAATGAATTTTTTCCTCATTCTCTAATTCATTTAAAAGTCAGATTTTCTTTTAAAATGTATTTTAAATGCCACTCCATTTATTTTAGATGCCCAAAGTCTGCCAGTTCTCTGTATTCACTCTGTATTCACTCTGTATTCACTGTGGCTGTATCCACTGATACATTCCATACATTTGGGTTTGGATTTTAACATCCTCCACTAAATTTCATAAAAACAATTTGCACAAACTTGCATAGCCCCAGGCCCTTATTATCTATGCATGACCATCTAAGCTAATTTTAACTTGCAGAGTTTCTTGAATACTCTGCAAACCTATAGTTGCCATGGAAATCCCTGTACCTCAGCATGCACATATAAAACTTCCACAAGGAAAACCACTCAGGGATATAGTGCTTGTTTTCAGGTTAAAGGCTAGTTAGAGTTTACAAATATTATGTATCTCTAAATCATTAGTATTTATGCATTTCAGAAAAAGATGTGTTTTCACCCACACAGAATGCATGGGTAAATGTCCCACAAAACAGAAGGAAAAGCATGATTTGTTATTGTCAGCCTGGACAACACAATAACAACTTTGCAAAATTTTCATTAAAAAATGACCAGCCCTTGTATAAAAGTCATCTTGTCCATCCTTATCATGCTAAGGATAAGAATTAAAGAGAATAATGATGTTTTTACTTGTCCTTATAAAAAGTGACTTCTCCCAGACAAACAGGCAGCTGGAATTTTTAAATGATGTCTCAATAATAAATGCCTCGATAAATTTTATAATACTAATCTGAACAAAAATCATCATCTGAAATAAACAATACACATAGGACCACATTAAAGCATTAGTCATGGCCATAAATGCATGTTATTCTTGGTGGGGTTTTTTTCAAGGGCTGGCTAGCGATAAGCAAGAGACACATACCACAGGAAAGGGGAAGAGAGAAGGAATATGAGCCAACTGAAATTGCTCTTCCAGATGTAGATTCTCATGGGACATCATTAGTACTCACTTTTAGTGCATGTTTATTCCTTCTGTATTGATTGAATCAAATGGTTAGGTCTGGAGGTTCTTTTACCTTCCCTTTATATTGGAGAATATATAACCTAAAACATCATAAACAGAAAAAATCACTTAACCAATGTAAAGGTCACAAAAAGATATCCTATATGCTTCCACTCCACTGGTTATAGCTGATCTTGTTTAAACTGTTTTACCTTTTACCACTCCTCTGGACTTTGCTGTTGTTGTAGTGGATTAAACCTTGATTAGAATTGAGGCATGCCTGACTTCTGTTTCTGGTACTAACACTTTTGGACTGTTTCAGATGGTTCATTTAAACCCTCTTTATTTGGTTTCCACATTTGTATAATGCAAGGTCACATTAGCTATTTCCAGTGGGTACTTCGGTTTAAATTAATTATACAGCATTGTAAACAGATAAAACATTTTCTATACTAGGCATTATTGTTATACATATAAATATTATAGCTAGATTGAAAAATGAGGAAAAAATAATGATATGAAATGAAGAAGCCACATATAATTTATAGTTTGTATGGTTCTGATCCCAGCTTACATTACTTTGTAAGCTAATGTATGAATTTTAATCATTTTAATCAGATTGGTTATAAATTTTTTATATAAAATAATGAAACAAATAACTGTAGTGCAGAGCTTGCTAAGATCCATTAAGAAATAAGACAAGAGATAATCCTCTATCAATTTCAGTAGATTATGTCTTCCTGATAAAATACTTCTTTATTGATTTCTTGACTATTAAACTCCCCAGGGTCTTTCCAGAGGGATGTTTACCAGCTTTTAACTAATAGCATTACAACATCACTTCCACCTTCTCTATCAGTAATAAAATGTAACAAAACAAATCATCTGCAAGAGAACATCTGCTATGAAATATGAACCCGATATGTTCACCTTTATGTTAATGGGTAAAAGTCATGAAAAATGGAAAACCAATTCAAACTTCCTAGCAATTTTCATATACATCATACCTGATTTGAAAATGGGCTCACTGTTCTGAAAGCATTTGCTATCCTTCATATAGGATGTGTTTATGTAGCTGGTTTTCAGTCCATCGACTGCTGATGACAACAAATAAAACAAAAACAGAACACACCATCAATAGCATCATCAGCCTTTCTTATAATTAAAACTACTGTAATTCCACTCTGTACCCCAAACAGAGATATAAGGAAAGCATTTTGAGATGCTGAGCATAATATGGCTTCATTTAGAAGTTAGACTTGATTAAAACTCCTTATTGAGGTCATATGCCCTCTTTACCATAATGCTACAAATTCAGTCATCCAGATGAAAAGACATAATATATAATAAATGTATAAACTTTATAAAGTTCTTTTTTTGTGAAAAAGGGTGACTAACGTGCAAACCTGAATCCTGACTTGATAAGGGTTACATTGGAATTCTTTGCTATTAACCATCCAATGGAAGAGAGTGACTAAGTAAGTCCTTTGACAATCCAAGAGTTTAGAAAAGCAACAGTGTCTAGCATGATCCAAACACATTCTATCTAAGACCCTGAAGGGATTTTACAAGCAATAACAAACCACAGCAGTATAATAAGGTGTCAGGAAGGTGTATTTTATTTTGGTTTTACAGATGGAAAAATTTAGGGAAACTACTGTACCAAAGATCAGACAATGCATCAACAATAAAACCAGTATAGAAACCCAGAGTCCCAACAACCTGAGTTAAGAGAACAGTAATTTGCAAATTCATAGCATGGCCATGTAGGCTGTGAAGAAGTTGACTTGTTGAATAATGCTATGATGATGCAGATTACTGCTTTCTCAAAACAAGGTGTTAACACTCCTGGATTATGTGCTGAAAACACTAACTTCCTGAATAGTATGGAAGATTAATAAAGTAAAAAGATACACTGAAGAAGAGAGATATCTGAGTAGCTCATGGACATAAAACTATTTTTAAGAGGTGGAATGCTGTTCTTGTTCTTTTCTCATGTGCTTGTGTCTCTGACAGGATCTGGAGACAAGTGGCAAAAGGAAGGTGACAGGTGAGGAAGATGCAAGTTCCTCTCCCATTAATGTTTGATCAAGTAGGATGAGGTTGAAAGAGGAAGGGCATACAGTATTCCCTCTATGACGGCTATTTATTTATTTTCCTGGTGTTTTTCTTAATTTCTCAGTTTGTTCTCTGTTGGTCTTTGGACTTTTTTTTGGTGAAATCACTTTGGTAGAGGTGGGGATGGAGAGAAGGAAGATGTCAATGGAAATCAAGTTATTGTGCTATATTGACTGAGGCTGCTGCACTGGACAATTTTTTGTTGAACTGAGGCCAAAGTGAATCCATTTGGAGGTATGATCTTTATCTTTTGACAAGCAGCTACACTGCTGCCAATACCAATTTGAAAGTTAGCATCTGGTTTTGTTCTTAATGTCTTTAGCTATATGCTCAGCTACTTAAATTCAGATACTTTTTAACTGTATGCATAGACTCTTTTGAACCCTCAAACATCTGAGCAACTCATTCAGAAACACTCATGTGCAAGATAGTATTTAATAACTGCAATCACAGGGTGCATGTCACGGGGCATCTAAACAACCTCAGCATTTCAGCCTGCAGTGCCTGTGAAGCTTGTCCCAAGCAAAGGTGAGGAAGTCAAGGGGACTGTGCCAGGGCAAAGGAAGGTCAGGCAGCACACTCAGACTGTGCCAGAAGAGGGGAGCAGTCTCTTACACAAAATGCAGCAGCTTCCACACAACTCTGCACTAGTAGAGAAAACTCCCCACTTTTGCCACAGAAGTTACTGCATGTGCTCTACATGCTGGTGATGAGGAGCCATCTCACCAGACTTTATATGCAGTCTAGACTGGAGATGTTTTTCTCTACCTTCCTCTCCGCTAAGTGATTGATCACTCTATCCTCATCCTCTCTCATTCCTCTTTTGTTCCTTCCTGCATAGTTCTTTTTATCCTCTTTCTCCATGTAAAAATAAAACTGTTTCATATTTTCAAGTTATTAAATCCTCTACCCCCAGGTCATGCCTCTATAATATATTAAAATTTCCATTCCCCAAAGAGGACCAAAAAACCCCCAAGCACCAGCATGACATTTTTTTATTCACAGATAGATCTCTCAATTTTTACATTGTATAAAGTTTTCTCATCTTCTCTCCATCATGCCTGTTTAAGGCTTAAGGTTCCTGAGGCAGGAGTTGCTCGTGGGTGTCCCAAGCCTAACTGGCGAGGATCAGCACCACTCTTAAACTGCTATTAGAAGTACATTTGTAACGGTGATACCTAAAGTTTGTAATTGAGTAAATTTGTTAGTGATTTGCAAACATAATACTGAAAAAAAGGGCAATAGTGGCAATGCTTAAAAAGCTTACAACTAGCTACTGAATGATACCTTGATACATTACAATACACAAGGAAAAAAAAAAAAATTGTTAAAATCTTGGACAAATTTTACAACAAAAAGTATTACATGAATTTCAGTACTGGGCTACTTAGTTAAAACACATACTGATCTTTCTTGTTAAAAAGTTTGGTAATCTTGTAATAAAACTTACCTCAAGCAAAATTCAGCCTAGCAAAAGCCTGTCTGAGGAGGAAAAACACTCATATTGAGTATAGTAAGGTAGATGAAGCTTAATTGTCACTTCTGACAGTGAATAAACTCTATGAACTGAGACATAGTGAGCTTGGGAGATGGTGGATTACATGGATGAAGCAAACATTTTGGTTGTTATCATATGTACACTGCTTGCCAAAAGACATGGGCAGATTCTTTTTAGCAATTTATAATTCCTACAGCATATGTACCTGTTAAGTAGAGAGTAGAAACTACAGGACACTAAGCATGGTTTACTGCTGCTGCAGAAATTATCTTAGACATTCACCAATGTTTCTCATACATCAAAAGCAAGTAAATGACATACGGAAAACCAGTGAATTTTGTCCCCAGAAACTACATAGGTTTAGATTAGCTTTAATCACAAGCTTTTTTTTTACACAGCATCATATTATACTTCAAACCACATTCTCAGCAGCTGTGATGTGTCACACAGCCTCACTTGATCATAGATGCTTAAAGAGGAGCATCTCTTAATCCAGATTTTAACCATGTATTTTTCTCTACCCCTTTTACACAGTGTCACTGCGTGGCCTCACTCCCTTGTCCTCACGATTCTCCACTTGTTCTCTTACAGATCCTGCAGCCTCAGTGTCAGACTTGACCTGACAGTGCTATGGGAACAACCAGGTCTAGGCAGGAGCACGCAATCCCACCCAGCCAGCACTTCCAGCTCTAGGGCATGAGGTATGTGGGCTTCTATTGGAAAAAAGACAGAATCCACAGGCTAGAGAAATTCAACTCTGTGTGAGTAAATACAAAGAGCAGCCTCCCATGTGATAGACACCTGGAATGGCATTCAATATTTTTGGTTTTCTTTGTTTCCATTTTCATTTATGCTGACTGTTCACTGTAAAGCTTTCCAGTCACTTCCTTCACATTTTCTTCACTTCCACCTCAGTTCAGCTCAGCATGTATTCCTTCATTCTTGCCTTCCTCTCCACTCACCTATTCCCCCATCTTTTTTTCCACTATACTTACCTTTCTGTCTACTAACTCTCTTTAAAAAACTTCAGCCCCAGGAACTAAAGCTTCATGGAGGCTTCTGTTGGCTTCATGGAGAAGGAACTGAAAATCATGGAAATAGCAGGATATTTTCACACAGCCCCTCCACTTGTAGGATCCTTTCATCAAATCCATTCTCTCTCTTGACTATTTTGTTTGTAACAATTTCAGAAAACATGAGTTTCATTATGCCCTCTTTTTCCTAGGGTGGTTTGCATGATGATTTTATTTTGTGATGAAAGGCCATCTAGGATGATCTGTATTTCACTACAATACGGCCTTCTGGTTGCAGCTTTCCAGCAATGTAGTCCTTAGAATATAAGGATTATATTAGATATAACTAAATGCAACCTTCTGTCATAGAGACCACTCCATCTAAGAGGTGATGAAGGTGTGAATAAAATACAGCTTATTGCCCACCAGTGTGGAACAGAAACTTTTAGCCATCTGATGATCATAGAAAGTATTACTTATTAATACATGGTATGTGATAAGGTGATAGTTTAATAACTGTTGTTGCTCTTTGTAGTGTCTGATCAAGTCATTCAGGGGATGCAAGTAAATATTGAAAAGAAACAAGAAAATGTGGATGCTGACAGTGAACACATGTACATTGTGTGTTACTTGGTGAATGTAGAGTTTCCGACAGCTTTCATTAGAAGTATTCCCCAAAACTATTTAGTTGCTTTCCTTCTCATTTCAGTTTCCGTGAAGCTCAGGGAGAAAGGATTATCCATCAGTACCAATAAATGAAATGAAACAGTAAGAATGGGCAAGAACTTTCTTGATGTGAACAGATGATCATCAGAGATTTTAGTGAAAGAGATGTAATACAAACTCTGAATCTGTCCACTTGCTCCATGGCTGTGCTCAGTTTTGCAACACAGCCACTTTTTCTCTTCCATCTACTGTACACTGCCTCATATGCAACACAACAGCCATACTCCTGTTGGGTTTCAGTTTATTCAATAGGTACAGATTTGCATCAAAGCACGGAAAAAAAGCACAGTGACCATGGGGTGCAGACAGAACTGCATGCAGATGGCAAAGCCCAAGTCAGAGTTCAGGTTGCCTTTGTGGCAGCTGTCACACAATACTCTGCAGTTTTGCTTTCTACTCCAGCTTCTCAGATTATCACTGACTCCTTTGAAGATGTGCTTGCATAGCTGAGCTGATAAATCTCTATAGTATTATGGAAAAAAATCGATTTTACAAGATAAGGCATGTTTTGAAAGTCTGCATTTACTGAATTATGAAGTACTCTCTTTTTGACTATGAAGTCTGTTTTGTCATACTCTGTTTTTGTGGTTAGAAAGTTAAATTTTGGTAGCTAAAGAAGAAGTGTTACAAAACAGCTCTATTAAGCAATCTTGTATTCAGATGACTGTACAGAGACAGACAAATTCCTGTTTAGATTTAGTTAAGTACATATGGTGAAAGAATACCATTACCTTAAGTTTTTATACTTTTCTTACTCTAGTAATGTCACAAGTTCAGCCCATGGGAAAAATGGGTCACTACTCCTATCATGTCATTAAAACATGGCAAATAAGTGGTTTGGACAGTGCTCACTGGTTGTTTTATGAAATAATTTATGCTCAGATCTGGTACAGAGACAGAAATACTAGCCTATACTAACTGCTTGGCTGATATAGCAAAGGTTAGGCACAGGCCTAACCCTCTGGCAACATTCTGATGTTCCTTATACACACAGGACCAGCATAGTTAGCTCCCATCCCTTCCTTTGCACATGCAGCCTTTGGTGTGAAATGGTGTATCCATTTTAGGGATGAGGGAGGTAAGGGGTGCACCTCAAGGTGCTAGCTCCCAGGCTGTCCAGATCAAGGACCTCATTTAGGAATGAAATTACTCCTTTCAAGCTCTTACAGCTGAGTTTCCTAATGAAAAATTAAGTTCTCCATGAGAAAAGAAGGATTGGGTGAGATGAGGAGATCTCATTCTGACATGGAGGTGACCCACAAGCAATCAGAGGATGCAGCTGAAGTTACAAGCCTTGAGATGTTCCCAAGTCCCCCAGGAGAGACATAACCCTGACCTACTGTTAGGATTTAAGTTTATCTCAGGGCTGGGGCCAGACTGAACTGATTTTGTTTTCAGTTAGTGCTGTAACAGTCCTCTGGATGAAATCCTGGCATTACTGAAACCAGTTGAACTCTAGTCCTCAGCAGGACTAGAGTATTAGCCTTTATTTTAAGATTTGTTTTTTCCCCTAAATACATGTACCTGTGTATAAAAGAAAGAAATCATAGGTCTTGCAATCAGCAACATCTGTCCATTGAGTCATTGAACACATTTCATAGATTTGCTTCCCTCTAGTCAAACCAAGAACTGAGGGCAAATATTCCTTTTTATTTAAATTGGATACTGTGATTGTCAAAGAAGAATCACAATATGGGGTTTTTTGTATTTAGAGTTATTTACAGTTAGTAGTTTCTGGATGGTAATATTTATGCCTCAGCTGGGGAGGAGAACCATCACAGTAACAAATAGAGAATACGAGATGAATGCTACACTTGCTATGTACTGGCCATCTTTTGCTATTAGTGGATGTATAACTGTATATGGAGAAGGACCTCATCATCGGTATATTGTATTTATTCACTAATCATAAATTTCTAGTACCAGACTCTTAAGCATCCATCTGCTTTCAACCCACTTCTTTTTTTCTCCCTCTCTTAGGATCATTTTTACTTTACCTGAATATGAAGGTGAATATATTGCTGTTTTCATAGATGTCAACATTAAAAAATACTTGTTATTTCTCATTCTTTATTTTTGCATTAAAGATGTCATCTATCTTAGTAAAAAATCTAGCTCAGTGTGTAACCTAAGGGAATAACCATAACTTCGAAAGACAAAGAATAAACGTATCGTGTGAGAAATTTTCGAATTAATATCCCTTATTCATATTGTTGATTAGACTCTATGTATGAATCACCAGATGTAGAATTCAGGAGAATAGATTATATCATTTGTCTAAGATCATATCACATAAATGCACTAGAATTTAAAATTATACTTACTTTTCAACTAGTATTTTTCTGTTTAACCAGAACAAGAATATACAGTAATCTCACTTCAAAAAACTTGATGGTGCTGAAGGCAACAGTTTATATCTGATAGTTTTACTGTTTACTGGGTGAATACAACTGTGCTGGTGTAAACGCGTGTGTATAATCCTTATTCCCAGAGATTGCCCTTTTAATTAACCAGATGAAGTGACACTTAGTATCAGCTCAGAAATTCTAAAAAGTCTTGATTTTTAACTTTTATTTTAATATAAACACAAGTCTATGGTGAAAAATTTATTATGGACCTTCGAAAGTAATTTCTTTCTGTATCTAAATAAATATTGAATTAGTTTAAAGTCCTTAAATCATAAATTATAAAAAATACACTAAGAAACATGTCATTTTTTAATAGTCCTGATTCTAACTTCTGATTTCCTCCCACTCATTTTAAATCTTATAAAATACTGACATTTTTAAAAAGTCAAACCCTCTATTCACATAATAAGGAAATAGGCTACTGATACTGTAGATTCCATATACTGTATTCCTCTGAAGGCAACATGTACTTGCAGTGCTTGTTTTGCTATGCACACATGTATAGAGCATTCTATTGCCAGGAAATATCAACATGATAATAGCTGCAAGTATGTAATAAAATTTAGAATGTAGAATATGTCTGTGCATTGCTAAAAAAAAATTAACAGAAAAATCTGATACATCCATCAGCTGTAAGATATTAAACAATATGTTGGTGTCTACATTTATTCTGGCTATCGGAAGATCACATTTAACGCCTTTGCTAGCTCAGGTAGAACTTGATATCTGTTCAGTCCAGTCTGCCTTTCAGGCATTTCTAGAGATGCTTACAATCTCTGCACATATATAATGCTTTCTGTCTGAAAATAAAACCATTATCACTGAGTTTTCAAAACAGCTGAAGTCTTAGGCATCTGTGCAGCCTGCAGTATTTTGAAGAAAAGTGATACTGTACTTTTTCTGCATTTTTGTTTTAATAAGACTTGTGAGCAGTTGTACATCTGTACATCTGTAATACCCGAAACATAGAAGTATATGGAAGACAGATTAAGGACCATATGCTATTTTTTCTTTGTTTATACAGTATAGAATTCTATCTAGGGTTTTTGTTAGCAGCACTGCAGTTAACTTGTAAAGTCTTTAAATCAATGTGACAAAATAGCACAGACTTACCCCACTGGGCCTCCTGTTGTGTTAGTTTATTGGAGACATAAAGGAGCTGAACTTTTAAATACACAGTGTAAAAAGAAGGTCTTCAGAGTATGTTAGATATCCTGATCTGTATAATTTTCTGAAAACTACCCATCCAACCTTAGGATGACCTATTGGTATTGCTATTATGTTGTATTCTTTCTACATTATAACCATATTTCTGCTATAAAACCTAATTTTTTGCATTAAGTACAATAATTTTTTAAAAGACATGATGGACTTAAAAGAGGATTTTTCAGATCCAAGTGTCCTTTTTGCACAGTGTAATATTCAGGATCTGTGCTAAAGTTTGCCAACCAGTCTACTCTTTTAATCTTGAAATTCAGTTACACTCTAAAACTTCTTTTATCATATCGTATTTTACATACACAATTCATGGCACTGATGTTTTTCTCCATTCCTTTAAAGTGAGCTATCACATTAAGCTGTTGACATACCACAGTGGTCATCCATGAGAGCTGTGTTGCCCTTCTCTTTGGAAAAATGTTTCTCCCCATTTTTGGTTGACACTCCTGATCCCATATAGTATCTTCCACAAATGTTAAGGAAACTATGTGACTTGTCAGGCAAAACTCATGCCAAACGCTGCCACCCATTACTCATTTTTGACAAACTTATCCTTTTACCTGTCATCTCGTTGCACATCCCTGCAAAGAGGAAGCAGAAATTTGGAGTCTATGCAAAGTGTGAAGGGACATATTTGCTTTCATACTGAGAGAGATCCTTATGCAAATAACATGGTAAATGTAGAAAAAATGAAAAAAGGCTGGTTTATTAGAAGAGGCTTGGAGTGATTTTCCACTAGTACCAACCTCCGTCTTTGTGAAGCTGGCATTTATAATCTTGATGTCAGCATTTATATCAGACTGTTAAGGGTTTTGAAAGTTCTGTTGTCATGTTTGCTCAAATACCATAACATGCTCTGGAAAGATGATTCCCACATGACTAACCCATTCTTCTTGCTAAAAGAAAGGGCAGGATTACCTGTTTGGGCTAAAAGAATACACTACACAAAGATTTTGAAAAACAAGTGATTACAGAGCTGATGATCCTGTTAGTGTTGTAATGAATTTAGCATTACTGTTTTTACCTAAGCCAAGAGGTTGAAATTGTTTTCTGTAAACGAGATGAGAAAATTCACAGCCTACACTTATGTTCCAAAAACAGAGACTTTCTTTCAAGTTTGCTTTTTAAGTATATAATTGCTAAATTCATCCATAATAGCCAGAGATTAGTTAATCTGAACACTGAAACTGTGGGTCTTGGAGCTAGATTTATTGAAATTGCTGCCCCAGTTATTACAGAATTCGTAACTGACATGTTTAGCATGTCTTTTGCAGTGGTAAATTACCATTTGCTTGACAGTGTATTAGAATTAATCTACTACATAGAAAAGTCTGTCTTCTCATTTAAATAATTATTGACCTACTTTTTTTTTTTTTTTTTTACTGAGCCTGATGACAAAAACTGCACACTGTCAGTAACACAGGGTTATCTTTCTGCATAAAATGACTGACTGCATTTTAATCAAGTAGAAATTAAAAGAGTTCAGAAGTAAGTGGCAAAAATAATTAGACTCAAGGAAAGACTTCCATATGAATAAGAATTGGAGTTCAAAAGGAAATTAATAAGAAGAGACATGAAGAAGTAGACTGTTAATGATAGGATATTTGTCAACTGCAAGCTGTGGGGATTCTCCCACCTTCCTTCCTCTTGAGCGTCTTTGTGGGCACCCAGAAACTGAAAAAACAATGTTCAGTCTTGCCTAACTCTGCTGTGTCCATCCAAAATTTGCCTGTCCCCCTTAAGTTAAAATGCATACACATGCTGCAACTTTTACCACACAAAATCTGGAAGCACATTGTTACCCCCTTCATAAACATTTCCCATGTTTTAAACATTCATCATGAAAGTTAGTCAGGAAAAATGAACATGCCCACTCAGAAGTGTTGGGCAGAGCTCACAGGCTGCATCAAACCTGTCTGACAAGTGCTGACTGAAGCCTTAGTAAAGGCTGTCCTCACCTCCTTCTCCTTCAGCTGGACTTAGAGGTGGTGCCATTGAGAAAACAGGGGAAGAGACAGGGAGAAGCGGGCCCCAGCTTGCTCAGTTTGGAAAGAGTCCAAGGACCCTTCTTCCTGACATAGTAGGATGGCCACTGCTCCCTCTGCCAGGAAAAATTCTCCACTGCCTGTCCCCGAGTGCTGTGGAGCAGTATCACATGGGTAGTAGATACGTGGGTAGGCATATTGACCCTTCTTCTTACGAGGGTTTCATAGCACGTATGACAAGGGATGACTGAAGATGTATGCAGCTGAGCTAAGGCTTTCTGCATCACGTGTCAAGTATATTGCTCTTTTTAAGAGATAATATGGACATAATGATTATCTGGGTTTTTTATTGTTATTGTGATACTTCCATGCAGTCAGGTTTTATTTTTGGAAAAGGGCCACTCAATACTTCTTTCACTTGGATTCTACAAACAACATTTAGGAACATATTCTATATGAAAAGCTGAGGCAATAGCACACCAGAACAATGTTTCAATGTACTATAGAGGTCAGACAATTAGCTTTGTTTCACCAAGAAAAAAGACCTTTCTGGCCTGAGCTGTTCCTTTCAGAACTACCTCAGTGTGGATGTTCCCATTCAGTCATGTTGTTAGTGCAAATAAAGTACAGGAATCTTTTTATATCAGCATTTTACTTATATCTTTGAAACACTATGTGCTGTGCAAGAGACTGTTGAAGAAAACAGAACATGGAAAATCAGGTGTGCAAAGATGTATGTGTGAAGGAGGTAAGTATGACTCCTCAACCCTATACTGTCAGTATTTACAGTTTTTCCATGGTCTCCATACCTCTTCTGTCTCTATCAGGGTACTACCCTGCACCGCACTATGCATATATGTATGTGCATGAACAGGTGAGCATGTGTGGAAGTGCAGGAAGGAACAAATATGAGTAGGACAATTGATAGTAATGGCAGGTTTGTGTGGGTGAAGGTAGATGTACTGTGTCTTATAAACTTAGGACAACATGAAACAATGGCTCATTAAAGCCATATGTAAGAAACAGACAACTCATCTATTAAGTCATGATTGATTCATGTGCCAAAGCCCCCATATCAAAATTCAGAGTAATTACAGTTGAGTCATGCAGACAAGGAGACAAACTCAGAGCTGGTGTAGGTATTGCCAAGGCATGATAAAGCAGCAGTCACCTGGGGTGGGGAGAAGGGAGGTGCCGCTTCAAAATCTTGGGCAGGGCCCAAGGCCACATCATGAGATCAAAGTATCAGTGTTTATTTTAAAGAAAACATTTCTTCTTCTGTCTGGATATGAATAAAACCTTAAAAATATAACAGGCTACAGCCTACAGGTGTACAACCTGAAATACTAGCTTCATTAGGAGTTACCTGTCCTGCTGTGCCTCACTCTGAAACCTGCTGCCAGCCAAAGGAACAGCATGTACTGTGGGGGCAAGGAGGAGCAGAAGCAAGGAGAAGGTCAGAGAGTGCCGCTGTATGCAAAGCTCAGCTTCCCTTTGGCTCTGGAGGGGCCCAGTCCATCCTGGGTGTAATCGTCTTCATGAAAAAACACATCTGTTCACATTTTCTTGCTCCCCTTTGCATGGTGACTTTGTGAAACTATGAAAAGATGATTTATGCATGAATTACAAGAGGGCTATGAGTCACAGTCGAGCTATACAAGTTCATTCAATGAAGTGTTCCACGCTAGACCAGCTATTATTTGAATTCACTGCCTTGGTTAAAGATTCCTCTGCTGCTTTGCACAGCAAACAAAGCACAGTTAACTAACCTACCTGCTGGGAACACCCTCATGTGTCTTTAGGAGACTTGCCCTAACACAGCAAGGGATCAAATAAAGTGCACTTTGGGGAGATGGTAGCTCTCGGGAGAGTTCAAAATGTCAAAGTGTCCTGCCAGCATTGCCTAATGAATCAAGTATTTCCAGGCGTCTAGTCTCCGTCCAGTGGAGGTGCAATGCTGATGTTGTTGCAAAGGAGAGAAGTCTTGTGTTTGAGTTGCAGAGTGCTGCATTTCTTCCTTGGCCTGTTGCCGCTCTTGTAATGTCCCTGTGTCCCAGGACAGAGTCTGTCATTGCAGACTAGGTTTTGTGGGTCTTCAGACTCTGTTCTTTTATCTAGCAGAAGTGTGCCAGTCCTGTGGGCTATTTAAACCAGTGTTGATAGACAGCCAGGTTTCTCCTACATGTGTTTCTTGTGGCAGCTCCCCATTTTCTTATTTAAAATGTTCAGAAATTTATAGAAATACATACACCTTGATACAATCATTTAAATAAAAATTCTTAGTACTCACCAAATATGTAATGTATTGGAAATAAAAAAGGTTTAGTAAGATTTTTGTCTTGTTAGTATGTGAGCGATTAAATGTATCTTTTAAATTCCCATTATTACTTCGAAAAAAAAATTAATTCTCTCAGTCACTAGCTAAAATAAAAGTGGTATTGTTATTTCCTAAATGACTGACTCTGCGATCTTTGCTTAGGGAGTATTGATTTGAGATTTTGAGAATCTGGAAATGAAAAAATTACAAAATAATGCATTGAGAGATGCTTATGATTCGCTTTTCTTAACACAAAAATAAATACAAATATGAAAATAACATTGTTAACAATATCTGCACTGTATATCATTCTGTGTATGTTGCCTTTTTGGATGTATATAAATATGAGTATAATGACCACTGATGGAAAAATTGCAAAGATGTCTTTTTGCACTTGAACTAGAACTAAGTTCACATGCTGGGATGAATATGACGTAAAATGGGCTGGTTTGTAAAAGCAAAAATTACCTAAAAAGCGCTAAAAATACATAGTAGAGAGTAGCAAAAGCAGTACGCCAAATTGGAATGGCTGTTGCCCTTGGAGTTTGTTATCTCAAGCTGGAGACTGGTTTGGTCGTGTTGGTCTTCTTGTTGGACATTAGGAATTACCATGACTAGAATCGAGCAAAATAATTGCCATTACTAATAATGACTCTTGTATTATTAACAAAAGGAAAGGATAATTCAGGAGGAACAGCAGTATTAGGAACAGATAGTTCCTTCTTTTCTATACCCCTCTGTAGAAAGTTTATGCCAATGATACCTTTGAGAGTAAGTCTGTTCTTGGAGGTGCCTAACAAATCTTGGTCTCACAAGGAGACAGGAGGATAAAAGCTGTAAAGCTGAGGGTGGGACAGAAATCCAATTATTGGTCACTCTAGAGGGCACTTCTAATCTTTTTGTTTCCTTAAGAAAATTCTCATTTGAACATATCGCAAATACCTGAAACAATATGTAGAAGGACTGACAAATTCCTCTACGGAAAGGTAGATCCTGTTTGCTATATTACAGATAATCTATGCAGCTTATTATCTGTACACGGTTTGTTAACTGTGTAAGTTATCTATAATATTGGTGAGAGAAATCATGAGGACCAACTTTTCAGTAAACCTTCATTTAAACTGCATTCAAAGGAGCAAGTTGGTTTTTTTGGTTGTTTTTTTTTTATATATATTTTTCAAAGTTGGAAATCTGTTTTAAATAAACAGATTGCTCATGCAAATCTTTCATCTCACTAAATTAATGACGGGTTTCTGACTTTTAAGTAGCTATTAAAGAATGCATTATCTTGTTTTCATAATCTTTTTTCTCTTAAAAGAGTGGGTGTCATATGAGTCATTCCTTTTTGAGTTGCATAATCCAAAGGCTTGTGTTTGACAGCTGGCCAAATTAACTTCCCAATTAATATAAATATTCTGACATAAATAGCTACCTTTCTTAATAACGAGTGCAGCACCTCGCTATACTGCACATGATATGCATTCAGACAAGGATACCAAAAAATTGCTACCTGGCATGTGTTAAGATACACAACATTTGCACCTATAACCTGAATAGAGAGATAGTGTTTCAAACATTTAAATAAAGGTTTTCATCCAAGAAAGAGAAGGCAAATTATATGAACAACTGGGTAGAAAATTTTGAATGGTCAAGACTTGTTTTGAGATGAAAGCATTCAAATGTTCCCAGCAGAAAATGTTTCCCCTAAGAAAAACGTCAGCACTTTTGAAGATATTTAAATTGAAGATTGGTGCCATGAAAGAAAGTGTCATGTCCCTGGGGGCACTAACAGACCTGCCTGTCCCTGCCCACCTCCCTGGGACGCCCCCTGCCTGTCCCAGCCCCCCGTGTCCCCGCCGGGGCCGTCCGTGCCTCAGCCATGGCGGTGTGGCTGCCCCGGCCTCCAGCTGCCCTCAGCCTGGCCCTGCCCGGCCCCGGAGAGCTGCCCTGCGTGCCCTGCCAGGATGGCTGCATCACAGGACTGCTTTCGGCTCTGCAAAAACATACCTACCTTCCTCCGTCAATTTTCTTTAGTCCTCAGATTTCTGTTTAAAACATAAATGCATCAGAAAGCCTGCCTTCTTGAGATAAAGAGCATATGCATGCCAAAAACGCAGAGAATTCCCATTCTTCTCTCCAGTCAGAGGAACACCAGTTGTCAGATTTTATGGACTTCTTGATCAAATAGCAGGTACCTTCACAATCTGACTTTTTAATGTGTTTTTAACTTCCAGCTGAAGACTTCCAGTAAGCATGTCACATGAATTACAATGTCCAAGGTTTAGCTAGAGTTTCTAACACGGATTAGAGAGAACTGTATGGAAATCTGAAGCCAGTTAAAACTGTAAAATGCAACAATACATGGTAGCCCAGATGCAGCCTCAGAAGCTCTGAGGGAGAGGATCTCCTCCCACAGCCTGCTGTCTGTGCTCTGGCCAATGCAACAGTTTGTGACTGGCCTTCACCACATGGGTTAACTTCTGACTCCTGTTCCAGTTTCTGTTTCTGAGGTCCCCTTCTGCAAACCTGCTGTCTACCCAGTCAGTGCCCAGGCTGCATGCTTGCATGATATCTTCCCATCCCAGGTGCAAGACTTTGCATTTCTCTTTGTTGAACTTCATGAAGTTTCCTTCCATGAGGATTTCTCCAGCCTATCAATGTCCCTCTCAAAGATGACCCTGTCCTCCAGCATACTGACTGTTCCTTCCACCTTGGTGTTATCTGCAAACTTGCTGAGAGTGTGTTCCACCCTATCATCCGCATCATCAATGAACATGTTAAACAGTTTTGACCCCAGTATTGGTCCATGGGGAACATTGTTCATGACTAGACACCAATGGTACCACAAACCCCCTGAGCCCAGTTTTTCACCCATCTTACAGTTTACCTATCTGGAAAAAGTCTCCTCAATTTGGCTATTAAAATGCTACAGGAGAACGTGCCAAAAATCTTGCTAAAGCCAAAGTCAATGACACCTGCTACTCTCCCATTGACTACAGGGCCAGACATCACAGAAGACAGTTATGCTAATCAGACGTGATTTGTTGTCCATACTGGCTATTCCCAATCCCTTTCTTGTCCTTTATGCACTTGGAAATGGCTTCCAAGATAATTTGCTCCATAACTTTCCCAGGAACTAACTTTGAGCCAACTGTCCTGTAGGTAGATCTTCCTTTGTGCGCTTTTGAAGATGCCTTTTTCTGGCCACTGGGGACCATCATCACCTTTCAAAGGTGATAGAGCCTGGTTTTATAATTCACTTGGCCACTTCCCTCAGCATGCTGTCTGGACCTATTGATTTCTTTATGTCCAATGTACTTAAGTAGTCCATAACTTGATCCACTTTTAATACAGGCAGTATTTCTTTCCCTCAAATACAGTCACTCAGAACAGAGACCTGGAGATGCCTGAGGAAATACCTGCTAAGTAAAGACTGAGGCAAAGACAGTACTTCTTTGAGTTTTCCATGTTCTTTTCCAATCACCCCATTCAGCAGCTGGCCACATTTTTTCTGATCTTCATTTTGCTGATGAGGTATCTATAGAAGACCTTTTCACCTTTTACATTTTTCACCAGTTTCAAATCCAGCTGAGCTTTGGCTTTTCCCTGCATGCCCAGGCAATGCCTCTGCACTCCTCCCAGGTAACCTGACCCTATTTCCACCTTCTGTATACTTCCTCATTGTATTTAGGCCCAGTGACGTGCTCTCCTTTCAAACAAGCTGGCTCCATCGTGCCTGCTAGACTGCCTGCTTAAATATATTAAGAATTTTCAGGAAAAAAAAAACTATAAACTTGTTATATACTCCAAGCATCTTGGTTATAAATTGTGTAGGTATTATCAATAGCTATTTTGAATAGCTTTGATGTGCATGAGTCAATAATATATCTCCTTTGACATCTAGATTCATCAATAATAAATTATTTTTTTAAAAAAATTAAAAATCTAAAATTTGCCTTCTTCCTAGATTTTTTTATACTTATTTCTTATAACTAAGTCTCTAAGATTTTTTCCTTCTTCCCTTCTGTACAGATGTATGGATGAAATAACATGCCATCAGCCTATATATTTATTGTATGAGTAAAAGAACATGGTAAGTCATCAAATAAGTAACATTCCTTGACAGTATTCATCTTAACTATTTTATTGACTATTAGAAATTCATATTGCTTAATTGTTTTATCTTTATTAGTCATCTATTTAATATTATTCTAACATGTCTTTTATTCAGATACATCTTGTATTCTAATGTATTAATATATCTAATACATCTTAGTACAAATACAAGAGTCATGCTCATAAAAACTATTGAATCACAGATTGGTAGAATCATGCACATTTTTATGCTTCATTACAACCATTGTAACTCATACACAGATTATCTCCTCTCATTTAGCACTTTAACTGCCGTGTAAAATGAAAACAAACCTGAAGAAAGTAACAGAAAAAAATGGAAATTGCTAAGAATTTACTTACAAGTGTTGGAAAAATCCTTAGAAATCAAATCATATAAATCATGAGATAACACATAGTGATCTTCCAGCTCTGTTACTGTCTGTATTTACAACATGAAGATTATTTACCCTATGAACTGTAAAATTCTTTAACCATACATTCTGCCTTCCATTATCTCCTCACATCTTACAGACTAAGCAGCACGAGGATGTGTCACTGTGCAAGCTACCCAGGTAGTATTTAGGTAAGGACAGCAACTGGTAGGATTAATTGTTCATACGTGATGTGTGATGACTCAGTGCCTCTGGTTGGAAGAACTCCACCTTTAAGATGAGAGAATGGCAGAGAAATCGCCTCTCCCATCTGAGTGCCCATGGCACATAGCTTCATAATTATGGTCAGACTTGCATTCTGCTTTTGGTTCTGCTGTGTAACGTTGGTCCCTAATCCCAACAGTCCCAGAGGAGTAGAGGAAGCTATTTAGCCTAAGCACCCTGTTCCCAAGACTGACACGAGTTTATTAATGTGTCACAAGTAATTTCTTTGAAAGGTACTTATAATATGTGGGTTGCAAAATGTTACAAACCCCAGATACTCTTACAAGGTAAACATAGCTGGAAGTAAACTCAATGCATGAGCTGAAAGACACATGGATGGGAGAGTCAGCCTTCTGAATCCCCTCTACTTATATCAAGGGAGAGTCACTGCCAGTCAGCCTGAGGGTGCCTCATTTGGATTCCCGCTGCATGTCTTGAGACATTACTGTAAACTGGTTAGTAAATGAATATAAGTAGATCCAGTCTTTCATCCCTGGATGTGCCTTGGTAAAGATCAAAGACGTGTAAAATGCAGATATAGAAATGGATTATCATTAGATGTATTTATGGCTGACTTGTTGAAATGGAAATCTGACAAATGAATAAAGAAAATGTTTTTGTGAGCTGCAGTGGGTATCTGAGAGCTACCAATAAGGACAAGATTTTTCATATGCACTCTTAAGAAATTTATGAAGAAATTATTTCTGGAGTGTTAGTTGTGGGTTTGTTATGTATTTGTATTTATGATTATAGCTGAATCACTCTGAAATGTATCCACATATTTTCCAGATCATACAACAGAAAATCATATATATTAGGATAAACACTGATAAGAAACCAGACAAAATTATTGAGGCCACCAAACTGTAGGCTATGTTTCACCCACATCTTTTTCTACTTGCTAATAATGATGCACCCCAGATCTTATCATTCACTATGCACACAGCTGGGGTGCTTCAGCCCAAGCTGTGGATTCTCCTGGAGGAGTCAAGGACCTGAAGGTTCAATGTTGCAATTATTTCCCAGAAATCATGATCTTAAACAGTGCCAACATACACGTATTGCTTTCAGGAGCAGAGAGTAGATCTGTATTCATATTATGAAATCTCAAAGAGAATATGTATATGTATATATATATATACACTCCAGCAGGAAGGTGGATTTCTTGAAGATCCATGAAGTAGAAGTAAGCCATCTTTCTAGCCAGTCTCCTCCTTGCAGGATTAATACTCTATTTCTTCTTCCAAGTATTGAAGTAGGGTAAATTGTTGACAGCATAGAAAATTACCAAAGTCTTGAGCCCTATATCAGGAACTTCACAGGGTTTGATCTGCAGAGCTTATGTTGGTATAGTTCATTGCAGGTTGACAATGGGACATTGGCACCTTGTCTGTATCACCTGGGAAGGAGCTGGTCCAGATGGGGAGCAACTGCCGGGATGGCACAGAGAGCCCAATTGCCTGGAGCCTCAACCTGCACCAGCACACGCTGGGAATTTGGTCCTGCTGCTATTCTGTAGCAGGACAATCCCTGCTTCCTAAAACTGGCATCTGATTTCCATCCTGGACTCAGTGGTGCTCCCCATTGCTCAGAGAACCTGATGCTTCCAGGAAAGGCTGATCTTGCTGTGTCTGTGCAGGACCAATAACACACATGAACAGTAAAACTGCTAATCCCAGAAAGTGCCAGAATGATGAAGTGCACAATTAGCTCATCCAGTTGAAAGTGAAGATGATGTGAAGCATCTTGGCTGGGGTGGTGCTGTGTTCTGTGGCAGTAGGACCAAGGGCCAAGTTTACCTCACAGACTGACTTGCACAGTGGCTGAATGCCCCCAGGTACATAATCTTGATACTCATCAAGTACTCAGCAGGAAATACATTTATGAAGAATTCCATAAAATTATACTGTTCAGGACACAAGTCAATTATTAAACAAAAGAAGAAAATAAGAATAATCCCTGGTTATTGGGTGTTAGGGTGCTGTATAAAGCTTTTAAAATTCTGCTGCAGTTTTGGTGCGTGCCATTTGCTAACATTGTCTGAACTATAGAGGAAGTAGGAGTCAGAGTCTGAACCCAATGCTGAAACCCAAAGCAGAATTCAGGCTGTTTAAGTAGTTATGGACTCAAAATCTGCCCAAAGCCTATTGGAAGATTTTCTTTGTTAGGATGCTTTAAACTCCTAGTAGTGCCAGTTTCTCTGTGTTATCTGGCTGTACACTTTGTTATTAAGGTTTTCTTACTCCAATTCACTTTTGCAGGAGAGTTCCACTGACTTGGAGCTTCCGAACCTGTTTGTCATCTCTCTCAGTTCTGATACTTAGTCTTAAGGGTAAATCCTGTGCAAATAAAAATATTTAATTGTAGATACAGATGAGATAAAAAGTTGCTGATATGGTTCCATCATTTTCTAGAACAAACATTGCTTTTGGTCTGTCCTACTGGACAAGTACCTCTTTTAAAGTGTTCATATGCTTATACTCACCTCTGATGCCCCTTGTGCTTACCTGACCCTTGTGGGTTTTTTCATCTACGCCACACTTTCAGACATAGGTTTTGACCTGACTGTTCAGATGTGGTTAATAATGATGAACAGCATGTGGTAACCTCAGAAAAATATCTAAATACTCCTTGGTGCTTGAGGAGAATATCTTAGAGAGCTCTGGGTTTTCCCCAGAAATTCTATGTATTTCTTCCCCTGGGCTGTCAAAGTCTTCATGACAAATGCAGATATACTTTTAAGGGGTGTTACATGCACTCTTTTAAAAGAAACTGAATACATGATTTCCAAGAAAAAAAAAAACAACCACCAGAACACATCATCTTTGGTAATCAGAATGCATCTTTTAAGATGATAAATTTTAAAAAAAGGCACAAGTGATCTTGAAAATTGTGTCTGAAACATCTTTACACATGGTTGTTATAAATACTATGAAAGATTTCTGACAGTGAACAAGATGAGAGAACAAAGTCTCTTCTATTTTTTTGCATTTACTTCATGCAGTTGACAGTATTTAGCTGACTGCTTTTCCCTAGTGAGGCCAGGTCAAGCAGATACTTGCTTAATTTTACAGACATGAGTAACTAACTCCACTTGCTTCAGCACCACCAGGCATTACAAAACCAGGATTCTCACCAGCCTGTGGATGATAATGTGGATCACCTTTGCAGCAGGCCATGAATGACGGTGTAAAATCAGAGAACTGCTTAAGCGGACTGCATTTATTTTTCATGCCAGTTTAAGTGACCATCAGCCACAGCTGCTCAGGGCTTTCCTCCCAGCCCACACACCCTCCTCTGCACTGGCAAACCACTCACTGGATATGAGCAGTTCGTATAAAGAACCAGTAGAAAACTATTTGCATTATAGTTTTAGTAAGAGCCATTCTCTGATCATTTATTTCCTGGGATGAGCTGCCCATGGAAGCAGGAGGAGCCAGCACTGTGGATGGTGTGGAGCGAGAGCTATTTATGGCTTTGGAAAAGTAGGAATGTTAACAGGCCCATCTGAAGTCAGTTTAAGTCACTGTAGTACCACACCTGATAGGCAAAAATATTACCTGAAATTATTTTCAACTATTATTAATCTTGATTACCTTCCACACTGAGGATTTCTCTGAAATACCAGCTGGCTTCTTTCTTTTCCCCCATCTATAGAAATGATTCTGAGATGTTAATACAATGAAATCAAACATACTGAAGGGAACATTAATGGGCTCATGGATACAAAAAAAAACCCATCTCTTAAAAGCTCCAGGCTGTTCTAGTGATAGTGCAGAAGTGTCTTGGGTTTTGGTTGGTTGTTTTTACAAGGCAGACACAATATTAAAATAAGCAGATCCATCAGGGGAAATGTGTCATAATGTAACTCTGGGGTTTAAAGCATGCAAACAACTAAAGCAGTTTCTTGACCTAACAGTGTTCTTTCAATTTAATATAACTTTGATTTATAAGAACGAGCTGTTTTGGCTCCAAGGCATTGCTAGAAATTAAGTCATTTAGCAAAATTTGAAATGACTACATGAAGCACAAAGCAGTAAAGGATCAAGGTTTTGAGGCTGAAACCTGAAAAGATTTTAGATGCCTTAAATCAAGACTCAATCAACAGTACCCTCTGAACCCCCACTTTACTTTAGTGTGTTTTCTCTAGAGAAAAGACAGTTTATTCTACTAGAATCCATGGGTGTCTAAATTTCTGTCGTGAAGACCTTCGTACAAAGCCCTGTGTTCCTCCACACTTAAAACTCAGTAAGACTCAGAAAACAGGCTGTCCTCTATGTCTTAATGCATGACACAGCCAAAAGTCATTCACAAAGCAGTGTCAGTGGGTTTTTTTTAACTCTTAATACTTGGTGCTGCCTAGCCTAGATGGCCTCTTTCTTAGCTTGCTGGGTTCTTTCAATCCTGTTTTTAGGATCTACATAAGCACCTACAGGCTGAAAGTAGGGCTAATGCAGAATTTGGAGACCTAAAGTCAAGGAGTGGGTAATCCCCACCAATTTTTTTATTTGTCCAGAAATCCTTGAGCATGTCTGTTTTCACCAGAACATTTCCTGAAGCACCAATAGTTGTTCCATTTTGTGGACTAAAGTGGGTTTCTCATTACCTAAACCTGTTTGGATCCACCTGCTTATCGTCTTTCCATGTAAGTCCCAGTCCAGTAGGCAGGTGCAGATGTTTGCTAGAATAATTTCTCTATCTTACATCAAGCATTAGTGAAAGTACTTCTGTGGCTCTGGCCTCTGATCTCTCAGACATCAGTAGTTTTCATGTCCAGACTAGGCTTTTTAAAAATTTTTTAAATGTTACAGAAGTGTGGTTTTGTCATGTGCTTAGTCTTGGTTTCCTTGTATCATTTGACTTCTAGAGAACAGCTGGCAACTAGAAGACAGTGCTTCCAGTATAAATATTTAACATAAAATTATGCTCTTTCTTCACAGTTTCATTTCCCTTTGACATCCTTCAGGTACATTATTTCTCCCCTTCCTGATTTTCCTTTAAATGCATCTTCCTTAAAGCTGGCAACACTGACAAGACTCAGGGTTCCCTTCCTTTTCTTCAGACTCTGTTGTACCTACATTTTTAGGTATTCTCATAAAATAGGTACAGTATTTGTGCTGAAGATCAGACACCAACAGAAATGTGGATATCAGAACTGGGAATAGAATTATGATCAGGAATCAAATCTTCCTTTAAATGCTCTCAGAAGAGAGGAACACCACACTGAATGAATGGGACAATACCTGTTGTCTAACCATGCTGTATACTTTCCTGAAGGATTCAGTAAGCCTTTTCTTGCCTGCAAATCCAAGCTATTTCAGTTCAGTTTTCAAAACAGAATATGTTTTCTCATATATTTATGTAATTTTGCAGTGCTTAGCTTAGGTCTCAGCTACAGACAGGTTAGCAATTCTAATGCTACAAGGACAAAAAACATGAATGCAGACACAGAAAGTTAAAATTAGATGGTTTGTTTGTTACTTGTCACATGCTGTTGTAGATTGCATTGGCTCCATGTATGTTATACTATAAAAAGATTAATCAAAGCCAATGAAAGGAAAATAATGAAACTTTAATACACTGGAAAGGAAAAAGAAAACCTGTGTACCATTAACAGTCCAAGCCTCACCCTCAAGCACAACTTTTTGTATCTTTTTATTGGCATTTTGCCCAATTTATTTATAAAGTTCTATCATGTCTTTAGGGAAAGTGACTAGTTTACAAGATCTCATGATTTAACCCCAGATGGCAGCTAAGCCCCACCCAGCCGCTCGCTCACTCCCCTCCTGGTGGGATAGGGGAGAGAATCAGAAGAATAAAAATGAGAAAATTCGTGGGTTGAGATAAAGACAGTTTAATAGGTAAAGCAAAAGCCACGCACACAAGTAAATCAAAACAAGGAATTCATTCACCATTTTCCATCAGCAGGCAGGTGTTCAGCCATCTCCAGGAAAGCAGGGCTCCATCAAGCGGAGTGGTTACTTAGGAAGACAAACACCATCAGTCAGAATACCCCCCACTTCCTTCTTCCTCCAGCTTTATATGCTCAGTGTGACATCACATGATATGGCATATCCAAAAGACTGATTAACAAAATCCCTTGGGAGGCTGCCCTGAAGGATATGGGAGCCCAGGAAGGCTGGACATACTTCAAGAGAGAAGTCTTAAAGGCACAGGAGCAGGCTGCTCCCATGTGCTGGAAAACAAGCAGGCGGGAAAGGAGACCAGCCTGGCTAAACAGGGACCTTTGGCTGGATCTCAAAAAAAAAGGAGAATCTATGACCTTTGGAAGAGGGGGCAGGTCTCTCATGAAGACTATAAAGATGTAGTGAAGTTATGCAGGGAGAATAGGAGAGACAAAGCACAACTAGAGCTCAACCTGGCTCCAGCTGTTAAGGATAATTAAAAATGTTTCTATAAATTCATTAAGAGAAAAGAGATTAGGGAAAATCTCCGTCCTTTACTGGATGCAGAGGGAGACATGGTAACAAATGATGAGGAAAAGGCTGAGGTGCTCAACGCCTACTTTGCCTCAGTTTTTAGCAGCGGAACTGGCTGTTCCCTGGACACCCAGCCCCATGAGCTGGGAGATGGGGAGGGGAAGCAGACTGAGGTCAGCACAGTTGAAGAGGAGGTGGCCAGAGACCTGCTACACCCCTTGGATGCACACAAGTCTATGGGACCGGATGGGTTACACCCAAGGGTGCTGAAAGAGTTGGCAGATGTGCTCGCCAAGCTGCTGTCTATGATTTACCTGAAGCCATGGCTAACTGGGGAGGGCTCATTGGATTGGAGGGTGGCAAATGTGACACCCATCTACAAGAAAGGCCAAAAGAACGATCCAGAAAACTACAGACCTGTCCGTCTGACCTCGGTGCCAGGGAAGGTCATGGAGCAGGTCATCTTGAGTGCCATTAAAAGTCATATAATGGACAACCAGGGGATCAGGCCCAGTCAGCATGGGTTTATGAAAGGCAGGTCCTGCCTGACAAACCTGATCTCCTTCTATGACAAGATGACCTGACTATTGGATGAGGGAAAAGCTGTGGATACTGTCTACCTGGATTTTTGAAAAGCATTCGACACAGTTCCCCATAGAATTCTCACAGAAAAACTGGCTGCTCATGGCCTGGATGAGGGAGTGGTCTGGTGGGTCAAGCCCTGGCTGGATGGACGGTCCCAGAGAGTGGTGGTCAATGGAGCTAAATCCAGCTGGTGGCCGGTCACAAGTGGTGTTCCTCAGGGCTCGGTGTTGGGACCATTTCTGTTCAACATCTTTATTGATGATCTTGATAAGGACATAGAGTGCATCATCAGTAAGTTCACAGATGACACCAAGTTAAGCAGGAGTGTCGATCTGCAGGAGGATGGGGAGGCTCTACAGAGAGACTTGGATAGATTGGATCCGTGGGCCAACGTTAACGGGATGAGCTTCAACAAGGCCAAGTGCCAGGTCCTGCACTTGGGCCACAACAACCCCATGCATGGCTACAGGCTTGGGGAGGTGTGGCTGGAGAGCTGTCTGGAAGAGAATGATCTGGGGGTTCTAATGGACAAGCAGCTGAACATGAGCCAGCAGTGTGACCAGGTGGCCAAGAAGGCCAACGGCATCCTGGCTTGTATCAGAAATAGTGTGACCAGCAGAAGTAGGGAGGTGACAGTCCCCCTGTACTCTGCTCTGGTGAGGCCACACCTGGAGTATTGTGTCCAGTTTGGGGCACCTCAATATGAGAGAGATATTGAGGTGCGGGAGCGAGTGCAGAGGAGGGCAATGAAGCTGGTGAAGGGCCTGGAGAACAAATCCTATGAGGAGAGATTGAAGGAGCTGGGACTGTTTAGTTTGAGGAAGAGAAGGCTGAGGGGAGACCTCATCACTCTCTACAGCTACCTGAAAGGACATTGTAGAGAGGTTGGTGCTGGTCTCTTCTCACAGGTGATTAGTGACCGAACAAGGGGGAACGGCTTTAAACTGCAACAGAGGAAGTTCAGATTGGATGTTAGGAAAAAATTTTTCACAGAAAGAGTGGTTAAACAGTGGAACAGGCTGCCCAGGGAGGTGGTGGAGTCACCATCCCTGGGTGTGTTTAAAGGTCCTTTGGATGAGATGTTGGGGGATATGGTGTAGGGGAGAACTTTGTAGAGTAGGGCTGATGGTTGGACTTGATGATCCCAAGGGTCTTTTCCAACATCAATGATTCTATGATCCCTTTGGTTGGTTGGGTCAGCTGTCCCAGCATTGTCCCCTCCCAACTTCTTGTGCACCCCCAGCCACCCACTCACTGGTGGGGTGGTGTGAGAGGCAGAAAAGGCCTAGACTCTGTATAAGCACTGCTCAGCAATAACTAAAACATCCCTGTATTATCAACACTGTTTTCAGCACAAATCCGAACTATAGCCTCATAATAGGTCCTATGAAGAAAATTAACTCTACCCCAGCCAAAACCAGCACACAAGATTACAGCATTTAATTTTATGCCAAAAAAGAAAAAAATAAGTGACTGTAATAGAGCAAAATGCTTCCATGGAAAGAATAAATGGTTAAAATGAATGCACATGATTATCCACAAAAACCCTATGTTTCAATCACAGATTCTATTAATAAGAGATGTGTACAATAAGACCAAACCATTGTGACATATGATTACATTAAACAGATACAGTACATCTTTCACAGCAGCTGCAGTTTATAACACTAGGGAGAAACTAGTGTTTATAGTAAACACTATTCAGATGATGACTCCATCTCTCTCTCTTGCCCTTTATATAGCTGATGAGTGAAATGGCAGTGAAAGAATCCTGAATAAATCCATGATTAAGTACCAGAACCAGGTTTGCTCGGAGCATTGGGAGGGCAGAATCTCAGCTTGGCAGAATTGATAATATTGATTTAGTTAGAAAATAATTCTCAAACATTAGGGAAGATTGTTCACATTCCCATCCTATATGTAAAAAATACCCCAAACCCAACCAAAAATGTATCTTGAGATGATAGTATAATCTAATTTTCTTCCTTTCCTGGATTAAAAATACTGGTATTATATTCTAACTCTTGCATTATATGGATTTTATTAACATTTTATTAACATTTGATTAACACATACAAAAAATGAAGAATAATTTTTTTGATTAGTAGATGATATTTCAGAAGTCAGGTGTTGTATCTTTCATAAGATTTTTTTTTTTTCATTTCAATAGCAGTTTTCACTTCAGCAGAAAAAGTGTGAGACCAAATGTTTTAATGAACAATTATTTGCAAAAAAAAAAAAAATAGTTTTGGCCAAAAGGAAAGAGAGTTTTTTAATGTAAAAAATGGTTACTTTCAGAAATACAGAAAAACTTTGGTTTTATTTCCCCTTTTCCAGTCAGTATGTGACAAACATAATGGAAATAATTGGACAAGTTACTGGCGACACTTTGCAGTGGTTTGTGAGAATAAAGGTAATAATGTCTCTAAATTAGATGTTTATTCATATTATAATAAATTAATATAAAAATGCAAAAAGAAAACCATATTATTCCAAGGACCATCAGACACATTCTCTAAAATCTACATTTTATATTTGTGGTGATATGGATAGGAGTGAAAGAAAGATGGAACTGCATTTACCCACTGAATGAAGACATTCTCATTAATTGAATATTTACCCTATCAATGCTTGGCAAAAGCATTAGGAAACTGTATTTTTCTTTTCACAAGGATGAATCATTTATTTGAAAAAATATTTGTCATTACATTTATAAATGGGCTTCAAGTCAACTTTACTTATCCATCTACTTCTGGCTTTTTCTAGTAGGTGGAAATAGCCAGATATTTTTGTCCAAAGTCCACATTTAATCAGAACATAGGGTCAGAAGAAGGGCTCGCTGCATTCAGTGTAGTGAAAATTCAACTTCATCACTGAAGTTGATCCAGTAAGTGAACAGATGAATAAACTAGTTGCATGTGAAAACAAACCAGAATGAATAAAGCAGACGGGGCATCCAGAGAAACTCATTTGTCCCATTATAGACTGCACCTAATCCCACTATAAAAAGAGTTTTCCGTGGATAAAAGTTTAGGTCTTGCCTGAACAGCTAGAAATTTTAAGGAAAAGACTGAAAAGAATTCACAGTGAGAGGAAGAAAGGGTCAGATTTGTCTTATTTTGAAGGAAAAGAGGTTTACTGAGTTTGCATCACCCAACAGAAGCGATCTGCTTTCTTCTACAATGTTCAGACCGTGCACGAAAATGGTAGAGGATATTTCAGATTGTTCCCTCTGCCCATTTTATATGATATGAAGCTAGATCTTTACTCAAGTGGAATCTTCTGAGACTCGGGAGGAATGTGAGATCTAAAGGTGAGTAATGATATCTAACATGGACTTCAAACTGAACTCCTTACATGCTGACCAGTTACCATCCAAAACCACCACTTACATTGGTAATGATAATAGTGTGAAAATATATTTTACCCATAAATACACGTAGCGGGTTTTAAACTGAAAATGGGAAACTGCTACAGGGATTAGATTAATAAAATGAGGAAAACTTGTTGTCCTTTACCAGACTACAGTAAATTCTTTCTAAAATACTCTGTCTTGAATAGTAAGCAGTTTCAGAAACTTCACAAATGTCTAATGAGAAATGGGAATTCTCAGTGATTTAGAAAGGAAAAATAATTATAAGAAATTATTTAAATATGTATTGATCGACAAACTGGTAACAAAGTCTTCAACTGCATATATCATGTTCCCTATTTCTAATTCCATTATATAATCAAGTCAACAGATCTGAAAATATGTGCATGGTCAAGATGAGCAGATGGCCATATTTCTCTGCTCAGAAAATGCCTTAAAAAGCTGGTTTCTGCATAGCAATTGGCAGGAAAAATATGCAGATGGCAGAAGTAACTTTAATATATATCCATTACTGATATTAAATTAAATGGGATAGATAATTACACAGCATAATCACTGATGACTAATTGCAAAGAACAGACATAAAATGTATGTATTTCATATGCTAGTTCTTAAAGTGGACTGCTAAAGCCGCTAGGCACTGATAAAAAGATTAAATCACAAATGCTCTTGTCAAAAACAAAACAAAGGAAAAAAATCCATAACTAGTCAATCAGCTGCTCAATAATATAAGCGTCTCTTGCACTGTGCCCTGAAGGTCAGTTGTCTGTGACTCTGTTGGCATGTCAAGTAGAGTGGTTTGCTTCATCTGGAAAGATGCCTGTGCAGGTCACGCACCATTCTAGCTTAGGAACTAGTCAGAAGAGTATCTAAACAAACCTGAATTGCCTTTTTCAGGGCAAATGCTATAATCTGAAATATAGCCAGTCCGCTTTAAATTTAGATCCTGTTTTTTCTCAGCCAAACAGGAGACAAT
This sequence comes from Athene cunicularia, assembly GCF_003259725.1. NCBI lineage: Eukaryota > Metazoa > Chordata > Aves > Strigiformes > Strigidae > Athene > Athene cunicularia. The sequence continues at coordinate 32,184,694 of NW_020799097.1, forward strand.
CTCTCTTGTGTACCTTAGGGGCATAATAAATAACTTGATGATCAAGCACACATCAGAGAGCTGAAGTAGCTTTAGGCTATCTTTGCATCCTTCTCAGCTTGGACTACGAATGTAGGGCAGTGATTCCTAACAGCATTCAAAATGGTCATGGAGGCCATTAAGTTACAAGTTGCATTGTGGGCTGTCATATCATCTATATCACTATGTCTGCACTGCAGAGCAAGCAGACTTCCATCCTTCATCTCTGACTAGTGGCCTCCACACCAACACTACCTCATGCCAGCATCACACACTCCTTTAGGGTCCTCAGCATCCTCCTCCAGGCTGCTGTTAGTGGTCTCAGAGCTTGTGTGTCCCTCTGACACTTTAATGTGATAGAGTTCTTTCCCAAGATTGCTGGATCTACAAATAGATAAAACACAGTGTCAGCATCTAGGTGATGCTTCAGCTAAAATAATTGGCTTCTTTGATGTGAGTCTTGTAAACATGGAGGGATGATAGTTAGAACCCAGGGGTCACATCTGCAAAAGATATGAGAAGGGAAGAAGATGGCCAGTAAATCTACAGGTTAAAAAAAAAAAAAAAACCCACCTTAGTAAAGACCACCCATAACCATTTCTGTGCATTATTTGTAACAAATTTCCTGTATTTTCAGTTAACAATGTCAAGAACAGAGTCAATAATAGATTCTGTATGATGCATTTAAATACTTTTATTTATCATCAGTCATAAATATTATTACAATCCCAATTTCATGCCATATTCTCTGCACCTTTATTGAAATAGATGTTAATAGGGAACACGGGGTGAAAAAATAATGTCTTTTCTTAACCTTTTATTAGAGGAATGTTCAAAACATGCTAAACAATGCCACGTTTTCTTTTTCTGTAAGGATGTTCAGCTTTCCCTTTAACAGGAAAATGTTAACTATACTAATCAGAAAGGGACCTTGTTTGTCTTTACTGCTTTATTTATTCTATCGAACGACTTGTCTGTGGCACAGTAATTACTGTAGTATCTGAGTGCAGCATAAGCAATGGCAGCTTTGCCGTAGTGTGATGAACAGTGCATTGATCAGTGATATATACCTCAGCCCAACTCCATGCCTAATGCCTGCTCATAGCTTCCTGATCGCCAGCCTCAATTATTAGTTCTGCTGTAGCTACAGCAGTTACATATTGCAGCCCCTGAATATTTATCAAAAAATATTCCTATCCGGGTTCCACAGAAGTATAATAAGTTTGAGTTTAGGATTCTTCTTTCAAATAAAACTCTAAAAAGGCAGAGGTATGGATGAAGACAGCACACACAGGAGCTGCCAGCAGAAAAAGATAGTTCCGATACAAAAAGACACAGTATTTACCTGTCTACTCATGGGGTATTCCTCCTACAGGAAAATCAGGTTTCAGTCATTGTAACACTAACAATCAAACCCTCCTAAATAATAATGAAGGCAAAGACACAATCCTGCTTCGGGTTTAATCAGGTTTTGGTTTTGTTTAATTGTAGTTTCTAGGCCTACCTATTTCAAAATAATGGTTTTCCAAAATATGTTAAGTATTTGGAAAACAGTGAAATATCTTCACTTTCTCAAATTACCATGTCTCATAGCTATTTTGTCTATTATTGTTTTCTACTCCCCATCAGTCTACTCAGATTTACATAAAAACTTTCCTTGAGAAGCTTCACTTGAGAAACATCAGGAAGATTGAATGTACCCTGATTACTAATCAGGAGAATAAGATTAAACCGTCTCTACAAGGTTGGCAGGACTCTAGTTCTGAAGGAAGATACCAGCTCAGAATTTCAAAACCAGCTGGCTTATTGAACAATTTAAAATGCCAGATTGATGAGTTGTGTTTGTGATTTCAGTGGATTTCAGCTGGCCAACAGGACCTATGGTTTATAGCAGTACTGCATGAGAGTAATTGTTCATAAATGACACATTTTTCTGGTGTATCATTGTAGTGCCAATTTCTTCAACTGCCAGATGATAGGAAAATAAAATTGAGGATATGGAGAAGAGAAACAGAAATGTGTGTTTAAATCCCTTGGACTGTATTGTCTTTCTGACATTTTAAGACAACATATATTTGTGAAATCTGAATTTCATGAAAGTTACAGTAGCTTTGCAATTTAATTTAATCTTTATGATCGGTGAGGAAAAAGCATGTTACCAAACGTGTTTATTTCTCAAACACTGATTTAATTTTTGTGACTTCTCAGCATAAAGGAGAGATACAATTCGTGTCTATGAACCTGATACAAAAATTTGTATGTTTATCTCAAGAATAAAATATATTTCAGGGTATTCAACATCTAGACTTATTTAAACTGGCTCTACATATTATCTCTATAACACCTTCATATAATTTTGCTTCTGAAATTTATAATACATACAAATTTCCATCTTAAGTTTTATTAATAAGATAGGATAATCTTTGTGATAACCAGTTTTATTGAAGAGCATTAATGATTTTCTGCAGAAACAGACATCAGTGATCAAGTGTAATTAAAAAAATTAATTAAATCATGATGAGTTAACCTTAGCCATCCAGAATTTTGATGTAAGAACTCTATTAGGGAAGTGCATTGATTTAATTGCACTTTTTATACTTTTAGTCAAAATGTCAAAGGTATGCTCTGAATTGTATATTATCTGAGGGCTTGATTACTTGCTTGTTAATAATTGTATCACTCATCTGGAAATAAACTCTTCCCACATTTAGCTTTCCTCTGCTTTTTAAAGTCAGACATGATTTAGTTAAGGCAAAGAAAAGAATACAAAGTAGGAAGCATATGGAATTAATTATTTACTGTGTAAAACTACATTTACATTAAACTGTCTCAGACCAAATCAGCTGGGGTTTCTAAACACTTACTGGCTATATCTGTGGATGATGCCCTTTCTGGATTCATCTGCCCTGGTGTATGAGATTGCTGTGCTCTGACCTCTGCTCTGTCTGCCCTCTCTGCTTGCTCCCACCCCTGCCAACCTGCCAAGAGAGCTCCTCACATTTCATTCAGAACTTCCAGTTCAAAAATGACTGAATAGTTTAACAGTTTAAGCCACCACATTGTTTGGACTAATAAAAAAATGAAATGCTAATAATATATTACTTCAGCTAATACAAGTCACTACAAATGAAGTGAATTGAGAAGTCCCCACATGAGCTATTGTTGCTGAGCATAGCAACTTCTTACACGGAGAGGTTTTGGAAAGAGTTCATACTCACAGCTAAGCTTTTAGGTAGCCTTCAGGGTTCAGTGTGGATAGGTCCTACTCTAGCTAAATCACATCTTTCAGTGATGATGTTCCCATCTAGACATAAAATGTTTGATCATACAAACCCTGAGAACACTGTGCAAGAGCTAGGTCTTAAGCTGGCTCCCAAAATGAAGAGCAGAGCATAAATCCTGAAATGCTCTGGGTTTCTCTGTACCAGATGCCTAACCATGCTGAATCCGAGTTAGTTTCTGCTGCTTTGACCTGTCTAGGCTTGTTCAGCAAATGGGGACTGAATCCAGGAGAAACTGGGCTGAAGGCCTGCTGACAGCACACATAAAATTTCATCACTGGATTTGGTTGCAACACATACATTGTTTGGGGTAGTATCTTCGTCATGATAATACAACTCCATTTGGTACTAGAGAGCAGACTGTTCATAGTTATCACTGGGCCTGGATAAACAATCTTCCAAAATAATTCCCTATCAGGTTACAAACAGACTGTATTCTATTAATTTCACTGTTTATTGGTTAATATTAGGAAATAGCTTCTAATTCTTAGGCAAATAGGGAAAAAAAGAAGTGATTGTAACATACCATTTTTCTTGTCACTATAAGTTGTTCCTGCATGGATGGACATGATAGAGGGGAAATATTAAGTTGGGTCTGTAAAAATATTACTTCTAATATTTTGTGTAGCAAATCATAAACATTAATAATTTCTCTCGACCATGTCAATTGAGTGTCCAAACCTTTTACTCATGCCTCACTTCCCACAAGAGCTCACTCATTAAGGATCTTCAAGTTTCATTGTGATGCATGCTCTCCAAGTCTGAGGTGAAGAATGTCTCATGCCTGATTGCCAAGGCAGAGAGCTCCTCACTGTAGCACTGTGCCTCATGGCCTGAGAGGTGCAGAACTGATGAGTTGTTTTCCAGTAATGTTTAGACACTTCATAGCAAACTATTGCAATTTAAATATTTCCTATTGTTATGCTGAACACAGAGGACGTGCAGAGTGTCAGATGTGCTGATTCTCCTGTTCCAAAGTATCCCATGTTCATCCCTCTCAGCAAGAGGCTGGTGCTGCAACTACCACAGCCTATTTGAACACTGTCAATAATTTAAATGCAGTCAGAGCCCAGATAAGATAAGCAAATGGGTAGAGTCATGTTTCCAGTTGCTGATTTGCAAGTCACAAAGCAGAATCTGTTTAAAGGGGGAAAAAACCCCAAACCAAACCAAAAACTCAAAGCAATTAAAATGAAAAGCAAAAACTAGAACAGGTACAGCCAGGTCCCAGAATTGCCGCATCTGTCTGAGCTCAAGTGCCAAACTTATTACTTAGACGTGGTCTCAGAGATGCTGTATGTCACCTGGCAATTTCTGCACTGTTCCTCCTGCTGTCATTCACCTTCTCCCAAGACCACATGGGTCGGAAAATCAGGCCCATGGTTTTACTCAGAGAAATACAGGAGGACATATATTAGAACAGACCAACGATACACATCATTGAAGATATGGCTCTGGTTTTTCACCTGAAGTCAATGCTCCAAAGCTATCTTTAAAGAACACAGATTAAGTTTATCCAATTTAGCAATATTATGGCATGGGTAAAATTTGTTTCTTATACTGTGAAGTTTGGGGGTTTTTAAATACATTCTAGTTGCTGAAAATCTATGCACTTTTTGTATTCATAAAATAAACTCCTTTCCTGTTAATGGATGGAGACCATAGCAGAAGTAATTCAAAATACACTGTGATCATGATCCAAAAGAAAACAAATTCAATAATTAAAATAACCCATAAAAAGTGAGAAGAGAAATTTAGTGGATAGTGTAATTACTGTATGTTTTATATAACTGTTTAACATACTATTCCGTAAGGAATAATACAAAACACTCAGAAGAGCTTTATCATGTATTTAAAAAACCCTATAAAGCTGGAAAATAACATCCATCGAAATACGACTGCTGGATCTTAGACATGCTAAGAAAAACTGTAATTTATAATGGAAAAGTTTACTATTATTCCCAATAGTTTGGGTTTACTGTTAGGAGCTGCCAAACAGGTTAGTCCAGCAGGGGCGAGGCTGCCTCAGCCCCATGTCCCTGCGGGCTGCCAGTAGCAGGGCTGAGCACAGACACTTGACAGGCTCCTGCCTGGGCATAAATGAGCCTGACTGTCCCCCCTGGCCCCCAGGGTGCCCTCACCTGCCCATAGCCCAGGACCTTATGACAGCCCAGGGAGGTCCCCAATGCCAGGGGCTGGGGCTACCCTGGTGACCCCTGGCTGCCCAGCTCCTGGTCGGGGCAGTGGGATGGACCCTGGCTGTCGGGCCGTGATCTGATGGACCCCACAGGGAGCCCCCGCTGCTCCTGAGGGAGAATCCTCATGGGAAGACCGGGGTGGAAGCTCCATTTCCATGGCTAGATTACGTGCTCCCCCACCCCCCCACCCCCAGCGATTCATCTGTGCCTCACTTTGTTTGTGAGGATGAGCCTTTAACCAGTTTGACACTCAACAAACCCCATAAAGCAGGGGTGTCACTGGGGAACCCCAGTGAGACATGACCTGCCACAGACACCTCTCAGAGCCTCAGTTTTGTTCAGGAAGTGCTGCAACCCTGCAAGTAGGATGACAAAGCTATTATGGTTTATAAAATATCCTGTTAATTCCAGTTATTCATGGATCATTCATATTTTCATAGCATTATTTTTGGGAATATTTGGATTACATCATATTACCTACAGCACAGTCTTTCCTTTTCCCACTAAACATTAAGCCTTCAACAGTTCAAAGGCCAGATTTTTTTAAAAGGCCACTGAAATCCTTGCCACATGCTGTAGGTGTGCATGCATGTTTAACATAACAATAGGGTGTCAGAGGTGAAGAATTAAGTAACTGGTACTTGTGCATGTATTTCAGTTCCTTAGCTTAGCTAAGTGAAATGCCAAGCTGCTATAGCTGGCACTGCGGCAGTTGCTCACACAGAGGTTTTGTGGTACCTCTTCTGATCTTTTTGTCCTGTCTCATGAAGTCATGACAATCTCGCCTTCTACTTGCAGTACATCATGTTTGTGGCTTTTTTATGGATGTAATCTGGAAGCAGAGTTCAAAACCTTGGGGAAAAAAGTTAATGTGAAGGCAACAGTTTATTTTGTTAAAACCTCAACATTTGTAAAAGCTCAGTATTGGTAATTTAAGGAACATGTAGTTCAGGAGGCAAACAAGGGTTTCCTGCTTCCCATCCTACGGATTTCCATATATAACAGCCAATAAAGAGGCTGGGAGGCTGTCCTGTGTATAAGTGAGTGGTGGGAGGTTTTTGGTGGCAGGGGAGGTGGCTACAGCAGTGGCCCCCTGTATGAAGCTTCTTGAAGCTCCCCTGACTCTAAGTCAGACCTACCTTTGCACCAAGGCTGGGCCAATTAGCTACGCCTCTGCAATATTTAAGAAGTGGAACCTGGGAGGAGTTGTGAGGAGGAGTTGCAATGATAACATCTGTGTGAACACTGAGGTCAGTGGAAAGAAGGAAGGAAGGAGGAGAAGGGGGAAGGTGTGCTGGAGCAGAGACTCTCCCCAGGTGAGACAGCAGGGCCGCACCCCTGCCACCCATGGGGGTTTATGGTGGAGCAGATACTGATTTGTGGCCTGTGAGGGGCCCCATGTTGACCCAGGTGACTGCACCTGAAGAGGGCCAGGATCCCATGGGAAGAAGCCCCTGCTGTTTTAGTTCTGCCTGGGAGGACTGCAACATGTGGTGGGGGGACCCATGGGAGTGGTTCATGTCAGAGCTGGTTTGTGGAGGACTGTCTCCTGTGCGAGGGGGACTGCGCTGGAACAGGGGGAGAATGCCAGAAGTTCCCCACCCCGAGGTGGAAGAAGTGGCAGGACTGACTGCATCCCCCATTCCCTGCCCCCTGTGCTGCTGCAGGGCAGGAGGTAGAGATATCAGGAGCAAAGCTGAGCCCGGGAAGAAAGGAGGGATAGGGAAGGTGTTTTCAAGATGTAGTAATGCTTCTCACAGAATCACAGAATCATCTAGTTTGGAAAAGACCTTGAAGATCATCTAATGCAACCATTAACCTAGCACTGACAGTTCCCAACTACACCACATCCCTCAGTGCTATGTTGACACAACTCTTAAACACCTCCAGGGATGGGGACTCCACCACCTCCCTGGCCAGCTCATTCCAACACCTAAAAACCCATTCTGTAAAGAAATGCTTCCTAATATCCAGTCTAAACCTTCGCTGGTGCAATTTGAGGCCATTGCCTCTTGTCCTATTGCTTGTTACTTGGTTAAAGAGACTCATCCCCAGCTCTCTGCAGCCTCCTTTCAGGGAGCTGTAGAGGGCGATGAGGTCTCCCCTCAGCCTCCTCTTCTCCGGGCTAAACCCCCCCAGTTCCCTCAGCCGCTCCCCGTACGACCTGTGCTCCAGACCCTGCACCAGCTTCGTTGCCCTTCTCTGGACACGCTCGAGTCATTCAATGTCCTTTTTGGAGTGAGGGGCCCAAAACTGAACACAGGAATCGAGGTGTGGCCTCACCAGTGCCTATGTTCCCTCTTGTGTTCTTGACCACCTCACTCCAAAGTGAAAAGGACCTTACACAGCAGGACTAAAGGGAGCATCAGCTTTGAAGAGAAGGTAACTGAAAACCTTCTCCCAATCCCTCCCTCCCTCTCTCCCTCTCTCCCTCCCTCCCTCCCTCCCTTCCTTCCTTCCTTCCTTAGAAGATATTCTTTTGCTGCATCTGAGTGAGGTTCTGACAAGTGGCCTCTCCCTCAGAGTTTAACTGAAAATGTACACTAAGAGTAATTTAATACTAATTGCAGATTATTTAAGGCATGGTGGCCTGATCCACTGCAGAAGAATCACATCATTAATGTAAGTGCAGTGATCAATATCAGCACTCTGTATCTGCATTTGGCTGTAACAAGCAATTCAGCTAAAAGAGTGCACGTTTTCTAACCCGTAGTATCATCGTTCATGCCTTGCTCTATGTTAACATTTGTGGAGTGCTCTCAGCCAATGCATTGTGAGCATTAAAACATGAAATTGTCTAAAACTTGGAAACATTTCCTATAACAACTCAAGCTGATGTGGTGGGGAAGGCACACTGAAGCTCTGTATTCTCCCTTTCACTCCTCTCTTTTGGAAATATCACAGTGAAAATGGGATATGAGCAGCAGTGGGGTCCTGAAATTTTTGCAATGCTGAAACTTTTGTGAAGTTTAACCATTGTGCCAACTATGCTCAGAAATATGTTGTTTTTACTCTGTGGAGTCTGGCAAAAAAAAAGAAGGAAATGAATTGGCCTTGAATTGAGTGTTGGCAATTCAACCATTGGCCTAGCCATCACAGATGTTTTCAAGGCAACCCATGCTGTGCTGTCCACAAGGAGTCAAAACCTGAAATATTCCCCAGTTGTCTTTAATTGTGTTTAAATGCATGGGTTATGGACTGAATTAATATGTATCACCAAATATGAAACAAACAAGCATATCAATAGAAAAAACATTATTCAGAAACTTGGGGGCTATTGTTCTGTGTGAATGGATTAACAGGATACAGGATGCCTTCATTATCCAGAGATCTGTTATTACGTGCATGCCAATATTTTGTTCTCTTAACATCATCATAAATGACATGTCCATGCCAACTCTGGTTTTAGGCGACCCAAAGAACCATCTGCTGCCTTGATTGTAGATGTCTTGTCCTGACGTGTGCCAGCAGGACAAGTGGCAGTGTAATGGTGCTCAGAGTACCGTGGTGGAATGTGATCCTGGCTGACTGACAACAAAAGGGGCTGTTTGCTTTCTTGTTTAGATATTGGGCATATTTTCCTCTTCACAGTATCTTTGTGAACAAAGGAACAGCTGTGCAGCCACCAAATACTTAAAGTCTGTCAAAGGTGCATCATCTGTCTCAGCAACGATGATAAGGAACACCTGTATGTAAATTCTCAGGCTTATCAGTAACGTGCTGAAACTTGGTCAAGTGAGATTATAGTTCAGGAGTGCACTTGTATTTAAATTCAGAATTTTTGCAGGCATTCAATGTGAGTGAAATAGCTGTTTGACCATGGTGAAAAATTACTAAAACATTGCATATAACTTTATCACATCCTAGTTTTCCATTATTTTGACCCCATTCTTTGAAACTTGTCACTGACATTGAAGGAACTGATCCTGTTGCACGTGAACCTGACAGAGGAAAATACAGTTTGGAAATGTGTAATGTAATTCCCTACTCACAGTACACAGCCATAACTGAGAAGAAATGACTTCTTCTAACTGAAAAATAATCCAGTGTGCTAGCTGAATATCCAAAACAGTAAGTTTCTGCATATTGTGAAACTTTATAATAGAATTCTTTTCTCCAGGAAAGCAACTGGAAAGTTTAATGATTAATTATCTGTAAATTATCTTTCAAAAATATAAATTACTGTAATGATAGGGTCTAGATCTCAGCAGGAAGAAGAGTAAGTAACTGTTTTTAATTCTTTTCAATATGCTGCAACTTCATAAATACTGTACTGTTCAGAATGAGCATGGATGAAAGATCTTATTTAAGAAAGGAAGCCATCCACCTGTGCAGGCAAAACCTCCCCATGTCTTGTCATATAATTAGATATCACGTTGCAGTGATAGTGAGACACTTTCTGTATCAAAGAAATTCAGAAATGCATTGGAATTTTTGATGATCCAAGAGCTATATTTTATTAATCTCCATGAACAGGATGAGTAAGAGAAGCAGTTAGGGCATAATGTCTTAATACCTTAAGTATGGAAATGTCTCTAAGGACCATTACAGTAAGTCATGCTTTGCTGGGGTATGGTCCATGAAGGTTTTTATTTTTGCATTAATGCTTTCCATTAAAAGATACTATTGCATTCAACCACTGTCTGCTGCCAGTTTGCAAGAAGGTTTTTCCCATCACCCCTGTAAGCAGAATAATAGCATGAGCAAGAAATAAAGCCCGAGTGGAGCTGGCCTGTAGTGTGGGAAAAACATCCTCTGACCGTTGCTGCAACAGCAAGGGATTGTAGGACAAAACTCACCCATAAATTTCACATTCTTCGTAGAAAACAAATAGAGGTGAGCCTATCATACCACACGGTGATGAGCATTTTCTCCTTTCTTCTCCCTCAAGCTCACTTATGTTCTTCATTGTTCAAATTGAGGAAGAGATCATTTGAACCAAGTGATCTGATCAGCCTTTATGGGGGGCTGCATAGAAGGAGAGGTTGGGAAATATCTTTGCAGACACCCCAGTTTTGAACATGTACCCTTCACTAAACGAGCCTCATAACTGCTCACAGCACTGTAGAGCCTGTGGCCTGGTTAAAGTTGCTGAGGCTGTATTGGATTTCTAAAGGCATCTCTACTAGCAGCAGTCTTCACATTAAGTCAGTGCACATCCCAGCAAATTGGTCCCACCAGTGCCAGCTCACAGACCTCTGCACCACACATATGTAAGTAGTATAGCTGTATTTGTTTATTATAATTACTGATCTTCTAATACATTGCATACTCTTTACCTAATTTTTGCACTCATGTCTAGTTGCCTTGACACCATTATAAGCCCCTAAATATGTAGACCTAATACCGTGCAATTCAGTGTTTCACTTTGAAGAATTAAACCCATGTTTTCTTTCTCCCTTTAGTCCAAAGTTGTATCTTGGGGTCATTTTCCAGCTAAGTAGTTGCATGGTATTATTCCTGGGTCCCCATACCAGCGTACAGGATGGATGTACAACAACTTGTAAAAAAACGCCATTTTGATCTGATGTTATCAACAGTTAATTTGACAGCAGTGGCAAGATAAGCTTTTTTGGTGTCTGGCTTGTGCATACAATGGTAAGGAGGCTTTGCAAGCATTTGGAAAAATGTCCATTAATGTAGACTATACTACACAGAAGACTAACTGCATGATGTCTGCAAAGAAATGAACAGACCTAGAAACACCTGGATGTGATGGGCTGTGTATGTAATCTGTATCTTACCTTGAGGGGCTATAATTTGCAGACACCCTTCTGGTTCATTAATCTCCTTCTACATATTCTCTGAGAGGTTAATGGCAGCCTGCTTTGGATCTGTTCCAGAAGTAAAGTCACCTGCTGCTGGCTCTGTGGTTCTGGATAGGGAGGAGGATGGGGAGAGCCAAGGTACTGTCCATTTCAGTTCCACCTGCTATGATGAAAATATAAAGAAATGCTTAAATCCAACATCTGGGCAACCACAAGCAGGCATCTTGTCTAGACAACAGTAAAAGCCATAATCTTGCCTGGAACTCTTCTGCTTACCTGTGAAAATATATTATTTTTTCCACAGTACAACCTCAATCATACAAAAGGTCTGGCAAGTTAAAAAAATGAATTCATGGATGAGTCTCATTTGCTTTGTAGATTCCTCAGCTCTGGGGCCTCATGTTTTCCAGTCTAAGTGCAGAGACATTTGATTTACTGAGAACCGACACTACCTAAGAATGTGTGTTTATATTCATACTTCTGGAAAATGTGGCATTTAAAATTCCAGATAATGGGAGACTAATAAGAAAATACTAAGAATATATATATATTTTTAGTAGACATGGTAAAGGACATTTCCTTCATTTTATTGGTTAGTTGCAAAATTAATTTTTTGTCAGAACTGTCTGAAGCAATACAGTAGCATAAATTTGAACAATAACCTGCAAAACACTTTCTCTTCTGTATTAGTAAGCATTATTTATGTTTCTTTTGGTCATAAGTAGAATTTGTGATGTTCTTGCTCATCCTTCTTTATAAAAAGAGTCTTAAAGCTTTCCACTTCAGCAGATACCTAAACCAGCTTATATGTGAGGTAGCTGAAGAGAAAAATGAACAAATGTTATTTTGTTGGAGACACAAGGTGGCCCACTCTGACATGGTTTCATCTTTTTTCCCAAACCTTATACTCATTTTTCTCCAGGGCAACTGAAACCTAAACCACTTTCAGAGTCACAGTAAGAGAAATCTGGAAGCAGACATCTGTAGTAATAATGGAAATATTTGCCCATAGATGGAAATCCCCTTTCATCTTGTAATGACATTTAGTGCTGTGCAAAGGCCAGAGACTTTCAGAATATCTTTTCTCATATAGTAACCTTGAAATAGACAACATTTTACTGCAGAAGCTCTTTATTTCCAATGAGTCTGTTGAAATGCTTGCCTGGTATTAGAAAAAAAAAAAAAAAAAAAGATGACTCTTTTGACTTAGTTTTTTCATACCTTTCAAATTGCTGTGATCATTAGGACCTTACAAGCCCAGCATTTCAGAAGTTCTTATTTAAGCAATTGTTTCTCTCTCAAGACATGATTTTTTAACCAAAAACATAGGTATAACCCTGGTAGATTTAAATAAGTGACCTGACAGTTCTGAAATTGTGTGACATGATTTAAATTCTGCAAGGATGCTTTTTTTTTTTTTAACAACTGAGGTTGTAAACTTGACAGTAACTTTGCAAAAAATCAATGAAAGACCATCAGAATGCCTTACTGAAGTTCATATTCTAACTAAATATAACATTTAAATAAAAAATAAATCACAGCTGTTTGTATAAAAAACTCATATTTACACATTTTAAAATCAACAATATCATAGATTTGAAATTATCTACAAACTATCTTTCTACTCCTATGCTTAAGAAACTTCAGTGTTGACTGAAAGAAGTTAGACACCAAAAAGGTACACAAAGCTCTTAACACATTTCCACTAACAGAGCTGCATTTTCAGGAAATCAAGTAACTAACTGAGGCCTATGCTTTACCTCACCTTCAAATCTCAATAAAGTTTTGGGGTTTTTTTTAAGTGCTTGCAATTCTAACAGTGGGGATCTCTTGTACCAGTCCTGTAATAAACCAGTACAGGACTCACGTTCTTTAAGCCCTGGCCTCAGAGCACACACGACTAAGTAGCTGCCAAATACAGAACAAAGGACTGTGCAAAACATGTTTGAGTACCGAAAAGCTTTTCTTCTCTTTTCTCCATGCTTGTTACGCCATACTTCACTCTCTTTCCTCTTTTCAAGCTTATTATGATAGCTGAGAGCTCATTTCAACCATCAATTGCACACTGTAGAATAAATACATATGGATTTATTGTACTGCTGGGCTCCCCAGCTCTCAGAAGTATATACTCTCATTTAAAAAAGAGTAACAGTAAATCTTATACTACATAATCAGACAGAAGTTTGGGAAAGATACTATAGACAAAAGACAATGCTAAATAGCAACATAGAAAGTTGGGGAAAAGTGTCTAGTTGAATATTTTAAACATTGTTTTTAGTTTTGGTGTTAATTAACAAATTTCATTTGTATTTCAGAAGAAAATCAAATATATTAATTAATCCTAGAAATAGCCAAATTAAGAAAGGCAATCAGCACAAAGAAAGAATAGCTCCAGACAAACTAGGTATATGACCAGCAAAAATAAACTAACACTGAGCTGAGAAAAATGAAATTAAATACAAGACAGAAAACACTCCAAAATATCATGCAGTTGGTAATAGATAGAAAATTGTTCATGAAGATCTCCTTCGATATTGCTGAAATGCAAATTAAAAAGTTGTGGGGCATCTCACTTGTGTACGCAGACCAACCCATCAGTATATGCAGGGTTTCTCTCCATCTGACACCAGTGGCATTTATATCAAATACTGTGTTTTCCTCTGTATGAATACTACAGAAAATTGGAAAGAATTCAGGAGACCATCAGTTGCCGAGTGAAGTTATCTTATGGGAAGAGCTGGCATTCCTAAACTTGTGCAGCTGAACATACGATCATAGGATCACAGAACGGTGTGGGTTGGAAGGGACCTTAAAGATCATCTAGCTGCTGTGGGCAGGGACACCTTCCACTAGACCACGTTGCTCAAAGCCCCGTCCAACCTGGCCTTGAACACTGCCAGGGATGGAACATGATAAACAGTGATTTCTGGTGGGAACATCAGTATCTGTAATACTCACCTCAAACCGTAGTAAGAGAATTGTTAAGTGCAACCTAAGACAAAACAAAATGTGATTTGAGTATGAGGAAATACTTAGTATTAAGGTGGGACTTGCTAGGCTATGGAATGTCCTTCCAACAGACAGGTCAGTAAGCTCCAAACATCTGACACATGACCTGAGCACAGGTGAGCATGCTTCCTGCACACCTGGGTGGGTGCTAACAGGACTCAGCCCCAGCTCTCACTGAGATGAGGGGTAGGGGGAAATGTCAATGTGGTGCAGCTGGGCCCAGAGACATGAGAGCCATGTCCCTCCCATGCCAAGGCCAGGGAATGACCTGGAGAAAACGGTTTTTAGAGACTCCACAGAAAAGTGTGCCCATACCCTGCAAACAGGGCACTTACGGTCTCATCACTAAAAGAGAACTTGCTCTGAAAGTACTGCTGTGGCACCCTGGAAGGTGTAATTAGTTCCTATTGCTGCATTCCCCAAAAGAACAAGAAATGAAATTGTTTGATGTCAGTATGATTATTAAGTATTTCTGCACTGAGATATTTAGGTTTGATACATCACTGCTTTCCAGTTAGCAATGACAGTTAATGCAAATGTTTTTTCTGTAATCTCTCTTGGCACTAGAGTTTTTAAAGCAAATCTTCAAGTAGATTACTTTCATAAATCCTAGCTAAGAGACTCAGAATTATTTTTTTTACATCTCCTTCCCTCACTGGCTTTCATTTGAAGCACACTAGTATAACATATGCTGCGTCCTTGACTCTTGCAGCTCCTTCATATTACACTTGTGAAGAAAAGCAAAACCAAGTGCAGTTTTCTGTGTAGAATCTGTCTTCCCAAGCATTTTCAAGTGACTATAGATATTTTGTTCCAACTTCCTATGGATTATATTTCCGCCATATCTTTGTTTCTCCTGTTTTTGAAGGATAATTACCAAGTCGTATTTAAAATCTTACTTTTCTGCAAGCCTCATATTGCTGTCTCCTAGCAGTTTTTCTCCTTCCCTTTTCCCTTTTGTATGGATTTCCTCTCCCTTTACAACTTCAGCTTCTTATTAATAGACCTCCTTGCATTAATTCCGTTTCTATCATTACTTGCGCATTTCCAACACCTAACCTGTGTCCATTCATTTAATCCTGTATCTAGCCACTTTGACACCTCCTGAAGGTCCATTATTTAAAGTCAGTGCATCTAAACCTGAATTCCTGTTGCCTCCTCTGAAACCACCGACTATAGCAGTGGTCTGAAAGGTTCCTTATACCACTGTTAGCATGCTGTGTGTTAGAAAAGCAAGTTCCTTATTTTTGCATCAACCTAACAGCATGCAAGCTGAAGGTAGCTACAGCACTGAGTTCCCCATTTTGAGCAGCTTTTAGAGAGCCTCTGCTGACAAGTGGAGCCTGACCTTTAAAATCTGCAGCCATATTTTCATATCAATAATTTGTTCTCTATACGAGATTTGTGATTCTTCACCTCTTTTGCTTTGCGATCCACAAATGACCAAAAAATTCCCATTATTTGTCACATGAGGAAATTATCACAATTGTTAAAAATTAGCTTTTAAATAATCTTTTGTGAATCCTATAAATATACATTGCATCCACTTATTATGTAATAAAGTTTAAAGGCTAATTTTAGATTGTACTAATCAAATTATTTAAAGTAAACAATAACATTGCAATTGTAATGCTTTCTATTTTAGTAGCATACTAGTTTAATTATGATTT
Organism: Athene cunicularia; assembly: GCF_003259725.1. NCBI lineage: Eukaryota > Metazoa > Chordata > Aves > Strigiformes > Strigidae > Athene > Athene cunicularia. The sequence continues at coordinate 32,200,638 of NW_020799097.1, forward strand.
TGTAATTATATATTCCAATGAGAACTTTGCAATCCCTTGCAGTACACAAAAGTATCTTTTCATTCACTGTTTTCAATGCACAGTTATCAAAATGTTCTCAAGATATAATTAGTTTCTATGTTTTCTTATGATTAAAGCCATTGCAGAGGCTGTTTCACACAAATCTGTTATCTGAAAATGAACATGCTTAGTGCTGTGTATCCTATATCTGGATATTCATTTGGGGCACAGAGCCAAATCTGGCAGTTGTCTAGAATTTTATTTTCATTGAGCAATCAGTTGAACGTTCATTCAGCATTTTTCCATATTTTGACAGCAAAGAAACACAATCAACAGCTGTTTCTCTGACAGGAATCGTTCTTCCACTCATACTTACTCATTTTTAAATCCTAGACACAGTAATAAATGAACCATCCCCACGATATAATGGTGACTCAAAATTTGGCAGTCTTTATCATCCTATTCTATGTCAAATTTTTTGTTCTTTGGTGATTTTTCCAAGATTCAACCTTTCTCTTTGTCTACCTATACAGATTTCTCAGAAAAACTGTGTTCTCTCAGTTTACTACAGACTCTTCTTCTTCTTGAATGGCCTCCTGATACACCAACCACTTGTGCACACTGTTACCAAGCTTCCTTGCCAGAATATCCATTGTGTTTTCTTCTCCCAGGAATCAAGATTAAGCTTCGCCCAATTCTCCAAGACTTAGGCAGCTCCACTCTACCTTACTGGCCCTTTACCATGTTATTACTCTCCCACAGTGTGCTTGCTATACTACACACTGGAGCAGTGTGGAGAGATGCCCAGGTTATCACCAATCAGAGCTGTACTGAAACTGGAAGCAACGCAGTTGCTTTTGTGTGGTATTGCATCTGGGTTCCCAGTACTGCTTCTCAGTTCAGCTGATGGTGGCTACGTGGCTTTTGTTTCCTAGCCTGCATGAGTCTGGTGCTAGCTGGAGGATACAGATCAATATTAGTGCTGTAGCGAGCCAAGCAGACATACCCATAAATCAGTGAACTATTTGACAAAATTCTGCACTCGTAAAAATGCTCAGCAATATGATCTTGGGATTTAATCTGATTTCCCATGGAAAAGACAGCTTTGGCAGGACTCAAATTTCAGACGTGGGCTTCTAGGGTCTCCTGCATCATACCTAAGCAATTAATTCTTCTAGGCCTCTCTGTGGCAATTATTAGTGAGGATAATACATAACTTCCCAACAGGCATCTCTAAACTGTAATGCTTACCAGCACATCCAGTCTTGAACATGGTACCCATTTTGTGGCAGTTTTTATGTACAGGACCCAAACTTTAAATATTTCCTGGAAATGAGGGCAGCTTTGAAGAGAGACTGAGAGAGCTGTTGTCCCAAAACGTTGTTGTCATTCAGAAGGGCTGTCAGACCATCCTTCTTTACATGAACAAACAGGGAGGCTCCAGAAAGTCATGCAGAGGGGTCAGTGGACTCCATGCTGTAAGACAGGACTCACTGCCACATGCAAAAGAAGGGCATGGTCAGCAATTGGGCTGACTGATGATGGATCTTCACAAGTGGACCTTGGTGAGGAAGCAAATTAGATTTCTCTAATGGGGCTCTGCCATTTATGGGAACAAGCTGCCAGTTTTCTGCTCATATCAGGCAAAAACTGTTGCCAAGAAATGCTTCCTCCATTTAATGGGAAAGAAGCCTGCAAGATACATTTTCCTAATAGCAGAAGTCCAGGCAAGCTTCCGGAGAGATAAAATAACAAAAATAATGAGCCAGACAAGTATTTATCTGTGCAAATATAGAAATCCTATCCCAACTGTCAGCCTGGCCTTTGGACTACTCAGAAACTAAACATCTTCAACAAAATCTGGCTCTTGAGAGCCACAGGCACTCTGTGGTGCTGAGCATCATTTAGTAAAAAACTCTTGTATTTCTGAGACAAGTTTGAGGTGTGTTGTGTTTAGGCCTGATGGGTCCTTTTGTCAGCCATGCAGAAACAGCTCCACTATTTTTCTGGTAGGTCAGAACTGACTCTGCAGGACCATGAAGCAGTTAATACTATCCTGAAATAACCAAGGGTAAAAAAGCAAAACGGCAGCCAGTGTATTTGGGTTCAAGGATCAATAATGATGCGTTCAAAAAAGTCTTTTTAAAAAGCCTTGAGACACTCACACTGACCTGATAAATCAGATGCAAGTTTCATTTAAATCATTAATCTCCCATGAACTGAAATGTCTTTTACCAAAATTAAATTCCCAAGTAGCCATGAGTTCAGCATGCAATAAGTTTCTGCTGGCAGTGATCAGCACAATCTCAATCAGATTTTACAGAAACAAATGGGTGCTGAGAACTCACAGGGATGTCTCTCGAAGCTCGTCGTGGTACTCCATGGTGATCAGCCTCTCATCCCTGTCATTTATCCCAACCCACCATCGCTTGGGCTTCCTGCTTTTACACTCTTAAATTTTCTGTCTGCATTTTTGGATAGTAAATCCACTGGTGACAAAATTACTGAAATAATTCTATGCAAAGACTAACAGATCAAATTTAACATTGCTGGCCACCTGACTGGCAGCAATGAAAGACTCCCTAAAGTAAAACCAAATCTACTGCTTTGTACCTCCTCTTTCTGCAAAGCAGCTACAGGCTTTCAGATGGGAAGTCGACCTTGGAGTTTGAAAAACTATGCAAGTTTTCTTCACATCCAAGAATTTTTTTTTTTTTTCAGATGGCAAGCAGATAGAAGGGGAACAAGAATAGGATTTTTTATTTCAGACAGCTGATCATTTTGTTTTCAGTTCTCTGAACCAAGTTTCAAGCACTTGCCAATGAGCCTGTAGCACCCAGCATCCCTCCTCAGTGTTAGACTATGTTTTATTAGTGCTTAACAGCCGTTTTACTTGTATTTTGCCATCACGTATTGCTAAAACGTCTTACTACAGGAATGAGAACTTTTTCCTCACGAGAGCTTAAAAGCAGCTCACTATCTCCACTCGAGCAGGTGTCCCACTGCTCCCTCCCCCTCCGTGTCCACGGAGCCCCCGGCAGGAGGGGAGGCCTCCTCCGCCTTCGAGCGTGCGCCATGTAGGGGCTCTGGGGGAACGGGGCCGCGGGCGGAAGAGAGCCGGGGCCCAGCCCGCGGTGGGTCACATCGCTGCGGCCCGCGGTACTTCCCTGCCCTTCCCCTCCG
>NW_020799097.1:32203870-32300167 GCF_003259725.1 Athene cunicularia
ATAAGAGACAGGCCCCTCGCCTGCCGCCGCTTCGCCCCGACTTGTGGCCGGCGAAGTTTCTGGCCGGGCAGCGTTCCGCCGCCGTTGTTGATTGTTTATCGCTCAGAGGCGGTGCCGAAAATAGGTCAGAAATAACGTCCAGCTCGTTCCCTCCGTGAAGTGCCCCAGTGCCGGCCGCGGTGCCGGGGCAGTCGGAGCCATTGCTGCTTTCTCCCTCCTTGCCTTCCCGAGAAATACCGGATTCTCCTCGGGGTTTGAAACGGTGTTTGGGGGTGTGTGTGTATTTATTTATTTTAAATACCGTTTCTTCGTGCGGCGGGGAAAGCTGCTGGCCGAGCGCTGGGAATAGCTCCCGGGTATTTCCTGGTGCGCCGAGGGCGGCACTGGCGGCGGCTCTGCTCGCCCCGTTCGACCGGGGAAGCCTCTGCTCCTCCCCGCGCCGGCCCGGCGGGGCAGTGCGGTTAGGCGGTGCGTGCTCTCCGCGGATGCTCCGAACTCCTCTTACCATCTGCAGGAGACCTTTAGGGGTGAATTAACCTTAGGGTGTAACGGCAGAGTTTGCACGATCAGTTAAGAGTCCTGGTGGAAATCATCTTCCTGTCTTGTATTATTTTAAACGAAACTTTCAATAGAACTCATTTGAAAACTTAATTATTGTGTTGCAGACATACTGCTTGAAGAGAAATCGCATAGCATAACGGATTTTAAAAAAATATAATTGGGGGATTTACGGTCATGTTGATACTGTAACTGAAGAGGTAGTCGTGATGAATAGTTTAAGCCGCTTCCCCTTTCTCCTGGTGCAGTGGATTTTTCTGATTGAAAGGTGAACTAACTTCTGTTTGAAGTCTTACATTTTTATCAAGTAAATGGGCAGAAATGTCTATTTTGTTTTACTGGGTTTTGCTTTGTTTTTTTAAGGAATTCAGTCAACTAGCTTAATGTTGTCTTATACATGGGCAAAGCCTGAGCCAAAAGCCACACTCACCGCTTTTTATTTTTCTGGACCGATAGCAAGTAGGGAATGCTACTGATGTGAGCTTTGTTACTCTGGAAGGGAATGTATTACATTTTCATCCATAAAATATCTCTTACTTAGCATTTTGATTGTGAAGAAAAAAACTGTTTAGCCCTTGCTAAAGAATAACTGCCACAGTCCAAACGGGGTTCAGTAAAGCTGTGATTTGCTGGAACATTATGGCTTTTTCAGGATGAAAGAATTCTCGGTTTGTGGAGGTGCAAATTAAGTACTTTGGCATGGTTTTTATTATTCCATTCAACAATTCATTGCCCTTTTAGAACTGAAAATACTGTTTTGTAGGAAGTGAAAGATCCAGGCTCTGGCTCTATCTTTGCAAATACTTTAAATGAATGAAACTCAGAATCGTCATCTTGCTCTGTTTCTTCCATATGACTGTGCCAGTAGTCACTGTCTGAGTACGTGCATTTGGTATGTTAGAGCACAGTTATAAATCTTAGTCTACATTTTCCTTGGATGGACAAACTTGTTTTCCTTTTCCGGCCTCTCATTTTTTCCCCTGTAAATAACATAAGTCAATTCTTCATATTTCCTTCAGTAATAAGTAAAAAAATCACAGTATATGAATTTCTGCTCAGTCTTTGGAGTGATTTAAATTTCCCTTACATGAAATAGAATCCTACAACACCAATAAGAGTTGACTGATACGATATGAGAAAATACTAGTTTTGTTTTTCAATTAACACTTCCTTTATTAATTGATTTGTTACCTTCACTTTAAATTACAGTTGGTATGACTGTCCTGAAGGTTTGGCATGAATAGTAATCACTAATAGTAAAGCGCACACAGCAACTGGAATCTGTCTTCAGAACTGCTTTTCAAAATGTGCTAGACAGTCCAACACATTAGTTGATTCAGTTTAGCTCCATTGCTATAGAATTTAGTTCTGTTTTTTGTTCAGCAAAACCCCAAAAATAACACCTCGTGTTCTGTTCGGGTTTCAGAAGAACTAAGCCCTGGTGTCTCTTCTGAAACCACTGCAGCCCCAGTGATGGATGTGAAACTCTTACCTGACACTCTTAAAATTTCTGGTTTTAATATTTCCCTTGGAAGTACCTGGGTTCCAGTGCCAAAGACTGGATTGTCTTTTGCATTTTTATTCCACATAGAAGAATTAGTGAATATGGTTCCCAGGCAGGAAGAGATGTGAAAATTGAGATCCATTGCTCCATGTTAACTTTCCTAGTCAATTCTCTACCGAGGAAGACTCTGACAAGTTCTGGTTGACTTAATTGTTGTGGTTCTAGGACATTAGGAACACCCTGTAACAGGATGTTTCTGTCAGTATCACTCTCACCAGGTGACAGTCTGATGCTTTAGTATGTGCTTCTCTTTGAGGGTTCTGGAAGTGATTAGGCTGGGATACGTGTGCCACAGTTATCTGTCTGGTTGTGGAGGTGGATAGGAAAGGACAGAGGGGTGAGGCAGATTCCTGTGAGTGGCAAGGTTCTGAACTACTGCCGGTAAAGATAGGGGAGCCCTGTCCCTTTGAAGAGAACCTAGCTGTCGACACCAACCTAGGAGGCAGGCACCTAAATGTTTATTAATGTAATACTGACAGTCCTGGTGCCTGTGTCTCTCTTTTGGCCTGAGTGCTGCCCTGAAGAAACATGATAGTTAAACTGGTACCAAAGATCGACCCCGGTGTGAGAATTATAATAAATGGTTGTGAATTCTTGTTGTTGACCTTGTTTTGGTGTTTGAAGTTGTTATTGATAGAGACTGGGGCTTCTCATTCTTGCTTGGTAAATGATTCATCTTACACTTTGTGTCTCCTGTCTTGAAATCCTTTTGTTCTTTTTCAGGCCCCAATCCCTGCAGGGTGCAGGGTAGGCTTGGCAGAATATACCCTCTTGTTAACCAAGGGGGAAGAGTTTCCCCCCTTCCCTTTTTGTCCATATGAAAAAATACAGTCTCACAAGTGTTTTAATTGTTTTCATGACAGGATAGACGAGTAGCATCTGCGTGTTGATTTGTTCGTGATGGATATTTGTTTTGCCAGCCTGCTGTCATATGTCGGGTACCTCTGACAGGCCATCGGCTCAGAGTGTGTAGCCAAAATAAGTATTTGTGTGAAGTACCAGCATGTTCAATTTCTCTTTTGCTTAAACTGTGAGCATAATTTAGAGTTTCTTGAATTATCAATTATTTAATCTTACATTCACTTTCCCATCTAGTAAAAAAAGCTTGGAAAATGTGATTATTATTTTTTTTAATATATTTTAATTAAAAGTTTGTTTATATAGCACCCTTCAGATGCTTTTTATGTGGGATATAGAACCCTATGTAGGAACCTTCAAGTCACAATCTTGCTGATTTAAAGCAGGAGCAAGAGACTGAGTTTGGTTAAATCCTCTCAAAAGCCACTTTTTCTTATCCCTGTGAACTTGTTAAATCAGACTGTGTTTCTGAATTAATGCTACTTCTGTTTTTCTGCCACAGCTAGGCAAAACAGTAAAGTATGTCCTTACATTCTGTTGACGTTCATGCACCATGTGTTTTCTGTGTGGCAAGACACGTGCTTTTATGTTTGTTAAGCATCTGCTGATTTTGGCCTACTATAGCATTTTACTAAGCACCTTCTGATCACATTCATTCATGGGATACATCTCATAAAGTATTGTGTATAGAAAGTAACATCACTGTAGAAGTATGAACATAGTTAAATATTTATGCATTAATTTCTAGCAAAAGCAGGTGCTATGTTGGTAACATGGTGTCGCTGTTATTTGTATACGTCTTGTACAAGTTGCCTTCCTCAAAGAACAATACATGGAACATTTGTGGTAACAAAGAGTATACAACAAAGAGTATACATGAAAAAAAATTTGAAAGGGAGGAAATAAGTTTGCCATAGTTTGGGGTCAGGAAGAAGTCAGGTGAGCAAATTGTGTTTACTTCAAGCAGGAAATAGGTGACAGCACTATTCTTGGAAAGAACAAGCAGAGAAATAAGGAACAGAATGAAACCTTGCTGAGTTCAACTTACAAGCAGAACAAAAGTTGAAAATGCTAAAGCAGATTGAAATGAAATTCTATTTTTCATGAGATAGTTTCAGTGCCATCTTCTTTTTTTTAATGGATTTTCTTTATAGTTTTTAGAATTGGGAACATTTTCAGTGCGAAGAATCTTGAACTTTGTATTTTGCAAGCAGTTTTGTTGGAAACAAGATACAAAGTCTCCCATATCAATATTTCTTGCTAAAAATAAAATTTTCTTCATTTCTGAATTGTATGGCTTGTATCAAGAAAACTGAAAGCATACTTTGTACTGATTTTAATTTTTAAGTGAAAAGTTATACATTTGTTACCTCTAATACTATATACGTATATATTTATATATAGAATACTATATGTATATACTTATATATACATGTATATAGTATATACATATGTATATATAATTTGCTAAATCTCATTTATAAAATAAATCACAGACTTTCACACACCACACCCCCAAATTATTAGAGTTAAGAAGAAGAAATCTGCAGTATTCCATCAGTTGTGCAGGAAGCTTTACACTTGACTTCTGACATTTTGAGATAATAAACTTGCTTGTTTTTCAGATCTAGCTCTGCTTACTATAATCACAACCTTGTTCACGTGTTGTAACCTCATGAATCTATTCCTGTTACTGATCATGACATAGATCATTCATTACTTGTTGCATACAGGTTATCAAGCTAGATAAGCTTATCATGCTTTCTAGCTATAAAATAAAGTGAATTCTCTTTATGCCTTAGATGATTTTTCTCAACTTAATAAGTAAGGTTTCCCTTTGAATTTTGGTATCAGAATGGCTTGCAGTATATCTTTTATCTTTCTATTTAAACTTACAAAAGAAATATAGTAGTATTTGCTCTCCGACAGATTTGAAAAGTATTCTTCAAAGAAACTGCACTTTCTTCTCAGGCTGTCAGTTCAGTTTTCACTTTATGATTTTTCTGCATAATGATTGTATATTTCCATGTAAAAAAAATTCTATCTAAATAGTGCAATTAATGCTGCTCTCTTTTAGTAGTAGAGGTATTTGCATATCTAGTACTTTTAAACTACAGTATATATTGCTTGCCTGCCTATTTATATGTGGCCCATCTAGCTTTCTATAAATGCATATATATATTTTTTTAAAGATTTTCTGAATTTTCTGGGCAAGCTCTGGGATTATACAAGCTATCATATAATTGTCCAAGCTCAGTATGAGTGAGCAGTGCATTGCAGCTGCAAAGGCGGCCAACAGGATTCTGGGTTGCATCAACAAGGGCATCACCAGCAGAGATAAAGAAGTCATTATCTCACTCTACTCAGTGCTTGTCAGGCCACACCTGAAATACTGTGTGCAGTTTTGGTTCCTGCTATACAAAAAAAGATGTGGACAGCCTGAAGAGGGTCTAGAGAGGGACCACAAAGATGATCAAAGGCCTGGGAAGCCTGCTGTATGAGGAAGGGCTGAGAGAGTTGGGTTTGTTCAGCCTTGAGAAGAGAAGGCTTAGGGGAGACCTTATCACCATGCTCCAGTATTTAAAGGGTGCCTACAAAGGAGATGGAGACTCCTGTTTTACAAGGAGTCACATGGTAAAGACAAGGGGTAATGGGTACAAGTTACTCCTGGGGAGATTCTGATTGGACACAAGAGGAATATTCTTCACAGTGAGAACAATCAGCTACTGCAGTAATCTCCCCAGGGAAGTGGTGGATTCCCCATTTAAGATTTAGCTGGACAGGGTGCTGGGCCATCGTGTCTACACTGTGCTTTTGCTGGAAAGGTTGGACCAGATCATCATTGAGGTCCCTTCCGACCTGGTGTTTTATGATTCTGTTAATTCTAGGGCCAGTGATTTCATGTGCCTCTGACCTTAACCCCCTCACCTCAGTGAAATAATTCAGATCAAAATGTGCCAAGGTATTGGGGATACTTGAAGTGTCAAAACAATGAGGCATGATTAGTAGAAAACATACATTTTACTGCTTTACATGTTTTAAAATGGTATAGAGGAAACCACCTTTTAAGAGTTGAGCTCAATACTAGACCTAAAGGTGGAACTCAAGGCTGAGTTCTCCAAGTTTGCAGCCATTCTGTCAGGCTAGACTCCTTTTTCTAATGAAAGCCCTTGCTGCTGGGGCCAGAGCTCTGAGCCATTGGGTTTACTTTGCTTATTCTTAGTAGGCGACCTCTTCTGTGGAAAGTACAATTTATGGCTCTGAAATTAATTTGAATACCAGCTAATGCTACAAATGTTAGGTCTGAATTTGGATTGGTGACTAGAAGCTCTTAACAGATGTGTACCTGCCTTTTGACTTGTGAAAAGTGTAAAAACTGATGGAGTTTAGATGGAAAGATGAATTTTCATGGCCAGTCAGTATTGTCAGCTATGAGTTTGTCCTTCTCAGATAGGATAAGGAAGGAACAAAGACCTCTTTGAAAACAAATAGCTATGCTATTGGCAGGGTAGGGAAAGCCTCTGATGACTTTGGTTCCTTCCTGGTTTTGGGGTCTTTTTCCCCTGGGTGTGTTATGTTGTATTTAATAGGTGCTTTTGCTTGTTCTAGTTGTAGCAAATTTGAAAGCAGCATATAAGGGATTTCATGATTCTGAAACCTTAGTACAGGAATTTCTAACTAAATATGACAAGTAAATGATGGGAGAAAAAGGGGGAACAGAACTGTTCCATATAAAACATTGTCAAAAATTGTTTAAATAGCATTGGTGACAGTTCACACTAATTCAAAACTCAGTTTACTGCTTTGTTTTGAGGTAACTCTTCAAATCTACCTGTTGAAACTACTGAAGGTGATCATTAGACTTGGTTTGTTTTGAATGTGTTATTTCAGAAACAGAGCTATGCCGTTTTAGGTTTGTGTTAGCTTTTTTAGCGACTTCTCACACATCAGCGTTGTTCTGTCAGTTAAATGCTGTGCAGGGAGAGGGAGGTAAGAGGGCCATAAACCCTTAAAGCCTCAAAATAAACAAAAGCAAAACTTGAATTTGATAAGGCTGCTATATTTGTTTGTTTAATAGGGACTCTTTAAGTAACTTTCATTTTGGCACTGTAGTGAGGGGAGGAGCAATGCCAGCGCTGTGAGGGTTGCAGGCTGTGGTGACCAGGGTGGCCGCTGTCTCTTTCTTCCTCTGTGACAAAGAGTTGAAGAGTCCTTCTTCAGCAAAAATTGTTCCTGTCCCCTGACACCCAATCTGTTGGTTGGTAACTGTGAGCGGAACATGTTTCTCGGCCTGTTGGGACAGAAAGCTGCTGGAAGCTGCTGGGCTTTCCAGCCTCCTGTGCCTCCTTCGGGAAAGAAATACCCCTGGTCTGGGTTGTTAGGGAGAGTTCCCGGGTGAGTGGTTCCTCCCTGGGCAGGTAGGCCTGTGAGGAGGGAGCAGGACATGCCAGGCCGAGCAGGGAAGAGGTTAAATTGGGCTGGCACTTGGGCTCTGGGTCTGGGTCCTTCCCTGTGAGGGGAGGAGTACTGTCTCCCTTCTTTAAACTTTTGAAGTGACTATATGGAAAGAATGGAGGGTATATTACCTCAGGAAAGGCTGTGAGAAGGGGCAGTTTTGCTTGCCCTGCCATTTAAGCCTCTTGCTGCGGCACCAAGGCCATGGTTTAAGATGGGTACGGGGAGGAGGCAGCTAGCCAGAGGAACCACTGTGTTGTGCTGCTGCTCACCTCCCTTTCCCCGTTACTGCAATGGAACTATTTGTGGAGCTGTGCTTTGAAACAGGATAAGGAAGTGATCTGATCAAGCTCTGCAAAAATAGATTATTCTAAAATGGTAACTAATTCATTTTAAAATGCTGTCCCATGAGCACTGTGTTGGCAGTGTTGTGGGGGCGATGTACTGATGCTGTGAAGATGGGAATGAGCACCTGGGGCAGAAACTTCTGAAGCTGTTGCTGGCATGGAAGACTTCATGTAGTTTTAACAGGGAAAGTTGGCTTAAATTCTTGCTGTGCCCCTACTCGCTTCTTCAGGGTTAGATGTTAATATTGGCATATTCTGTCAGATGCATCAGTGCAGCTGTTTGTGGATCTGTGCTGTATTGAAATCAGTGAAATGTTGTGGTTTAAATAAAAAACCCCAAAAAACTTACAAAGTAACTTCTAAGATACCTGTAAAGGTTTGTTTTGCTGGTGGTGGGCTTTTTGCCCCCCAACCAGCTGCCAGCACAGTTGCAGAGATGGCTGTTTGTGGGATGGGTGGGAGCCAGTCTCCAAGGGTAGCAGACAGAAATCCTTTGAAGACTTTGCTGCTGATAATGTATAATGTGCAATTTTCTCATGGCTCTTACTGGCATCCATTCTTCCTGTAGCATATATGCTGAGCTCTGCTCAGTTTGCTCAAGCTGCCATCACAGTCGTCCACCACTGCTGATGGGTGTCGTCTTTACTTGACGCTTGTTTCTTCAGAAACTTCTTTTGCTGAGTGTTTGTCAATCAAAAAGCACACCAGTGTTCTACATACTCGGTTTAGGGCCTTCTCTTCAAAAGCAGATAAAGGAATGCAGGGAGCAATTTAATCTTATTTATGTTTTGGGGTGGGTTTTGGTTGGTTGTTTTTTTTGGGGCGGGGGTTGCTGCTAGCAGCTGTTGTGTCAGATCTGGTTTGCTCCAGGCTTAAAGAGAATGGAGGACATCAAGGTTTGAGCATTAAAATCCAGTGCTTGACTGGTTTTGGTAATAGCCAAGTAAATTTACAAGGTTAGTTATGTTTCAACTTAGTGCTCTTAGATTTGGACATGTTTCAGTTTGGTGCTCTTAGATTTGGAGGCAAGCAGGAAGTAAGTTGCTGGAGGTGCCACCTGAGGTTGCAGAGACAAGTATGGCTCTTTCTCACCTGGTCAGTATGAAGATAAGCAAGCAGCAAGACCTTGAAGTTTTATACCAAACTGACTTATAGATGTTTATTTGCTGTGATATGTTTTTGAAAAGCTATAATGCACATTCTGAAATACTTTCCCATGTTCACGTTAGGTCATTGCTTGCAATGACAGTCTGCTTAATTGTCCTTCAACTTTATACTTTTATCATACAACCATAACTAAAGTGCTCCCTGTACTAGAATAATATGTTTGACTGTAAAATGAATGTACATTTTGTGTGACATTTTGTGTAGCATAAGAGTTGCAGGGAGGGTCTTAGAAGACCTATAGAAAATCATGAACAAAGGAAGAATGAAATAAGAATCTATGGCATTTCTCTGGAAGTTATTGAATAAAGGCAGTGGACAGAAATTATGAGAAGATTTAAAACAAATTTTTCAAAAAAACTGAAATCAAAGATTATGTTTTTAAAGATGTAGTACTGTAAAGGTGACTTTATATTAGGTTATTAACATTAGGTGTTGAAAAATAAAATAGGCTTTGATACAGTACTCCCATGTGTTTCTAAAATAATTTATATCTGTATGAAAATCTTGGCGGAGTCACTGTTTTTTCCAGGTTGGCCCATCCAGCCTATCACCACAGATGATACTAGCTCAGGAACTACCAAGGATGTGGTTTTGTGACCACCGATGCTGGATCAGATTATCTCCTAATGTAACTTTGATTAGCAGGCGAACTATCACATTTCTTAAGTTAATAAGAGTACACAATATATCATTTGCTCTGACTTAATGCTACTGTGGGAGGAAAGACAATAACTACTTGGCATAAAGCCTTCCAATACAATCAACCTGTCAAATCTAAACTGCATTTACTGTCTTGTCAAATCATGACCTCAGAGCAGATATTAGAACAATGACTCAACTCTGTAAATTGTGCCTTGTTTTATTTACAGAGGACAATGATATGGAATTATTACCTATTAAAAACAGTTTACTGAGAACGTACAGTTAGATTTATTTTTCATTTCTCTTGAAATCAAAGCTTTATTTTTTGACAATAAATTTGCTTGGGGTGGGAGAGAAGTTTTAACAACTTTTGGAGACTCTTCTGATTCATAACATATGGTAATCACATTAACAGTCATTGCAGGAGTTTTAATTCAAAATTCATCCATCCATGTGAGAGTTATTTTTCATTTAATGGCTTGGGACATGGAATTCAAAGAGGTATCACTTTCTTCCTTTGTATAAGTAGGAAAATGAAGTATCTTTTAAATACACATCCTTAATATTTTATGAAGAACCTATTCAGTTGAGCAGAATCAAATGATGAGAGCTTCTCTCTCCTACTTCATTAATTCTTAGCTAGTATATCCTTCATAAATTCTTGGGATTTTGAGGTGAATGTATTAAGCTATGCAATTTGTTCTTTAAGCTAAAAATGCAACAGCTTGCAATTTTTTTATTTATTTTTTTTTTTTAAATTTGCTGTAAGATCATTATATGCTTTTTATGTAAAGTTCCAGAAGACTTTTGACTAAGTATTTAGAGTAAGAACTTCATTTTTCTTTGCTCTTGGTATTGCTCTTCTGAATAGATTGTTAGGAAAAGATTGATTGCATTAATTGAAAATTATAAGCAAAATAAGTAGTTAATTGATTTATAGATGTATTTCCAGATACATTATTTCTGCTTTAGTTAGAAGTATTTACTTTAATCACTGTCATTAAGGTAGTTTGATGGCAAACGAACAACTTGACTGCTGATTTACATTGTCCACTCTCCTTGTAGTAGTACTGCTTGGTTCATGCTTCTCACTCAGCTAGTACAGGGGATCAAAGTGGGACAACGGGCTGGCTTAATGTGGTAGTACATATCCTGAACTGGTACTGCTTTTCATCAAAATGCTGCGTTTTGCTGGTTCTCACTGAAAAGGCAGTCACATTTGTGCCAGTTATTTCATACCCTTTTAATCATAAATTTTTAATGTAGGTTTTCTTCTGAGGGGAAGTCTTTGTAAAAGGCAAATAAAACATTTGGTTTGCTCATGTTCTGTTTCCTCTTTCTTTGCAAAATACTGTTGAAACCATTGCTCAATTCAGCCTAATGTGGAAGAGGAGAAGGGATCTCAGAGATGAAGATGGTTTTGTTTAGTGTAAATTGGCAGCTGAAGCAGGATGACACTGAAGTTAGTGCCCATACTATACTGGGAGGAAAAACACTTAAGTCAGCTAGCAAGGGGTCTGTTTTGCAGCAGCTGGCCAGTTGCTGTGGATATAGCTTCATCATACCTGTAGGATGTATGATCTTTTGCCTGGTCAAGGGGCCATAAAAGGTAGGGAGTTATTGTGGTGGAGGGAGAAGGACACATCATGAAAGCAAGCTTTCAGCTTTGCTGCTCACAGAACTTTTAATGATAAACTTTTTAATGAGTAATCTTAGAAATAACATGTCATTTGTCAGACAGACAAAGACCAATGCTAGGAAAGAAGGGAATAAGCCTTAATAAATGTTCAGGATTAATTATTGTATCACATACATGATCTATTCATAGGAGAGAAGAAAAGAAATAAATGCAACATATTAATGACTTCCATGCTCAGTGGGAATAATCAAGTTGTCAGCTCGAAGTAGTGAGTATGTTGTTTTTACCAGTGTGCTGCATAGAGAACCAGAGACTGGTGCTAAATTTAAAGCAAAAAGTAGGAAAATTTGAATTTTAATACTTGATTAAGCTGATTGTTTATCTAGCCCATTAAAATGTCACAGATATCTTGCATTAGCTTTGTTAGAAATGGTGAATCAAACCGTGTAATGGCTGGCTGCAAAGTAACCTAGGCTTAAAGAACCAGGCAAGAAGAAAATTGTAATAGTTGAGTTTTGCCCTGAGCCCATGAAATCGGCTCATTGTTTAACTATATTTAAGTAACTCTGGCTATTTACATTCATATAATTATTTACAACTGTGAAGTTTTAAAAATGATTTAATGAATAAATCCTGATAAGAAGCAGTCTATCCCATCTTTTTCTGAGTGGTGGTCATGTTGCCTTTTTTAAATTGGGATAATTAATTGAATAAGGTATCCTAGATATCTCCACTTAAGGTTTTTTGTTTGTTTGTTTGTTTTCTTGTTTTACAACATGGTGATTCTGAAATCCAAAATTAAATTAACATTTCTTTTCTACCCCCTCACCTTTTTAATTATGGAGTGCCAGGGTTTATTTGTAGTGCTGGGAAGCTCTAGTTTTCAAGCAGAACACTGTGATAATGGGTGCTGCACAGCTGCAAAAGGATTTCAAGGCAGGACAAGAAGGTTATGCAGTAGCCCAGGCTTTCTCTGCAAGGGATGCAGAGAGAGGTGAAATGATCAAAATAACAGGCTGTTTCTTTGCAGCACCATGCTGAACTAATACATGCAGTGAGCTATGCTTTTTCAGCCTCACAGTAATTAAAACAAAAGAGGATATTAGCCTGGATGAGTTTTGGCTGTATGCATAGATGGGACATATTTCTAATCACATGCAGAAAAATTTGGCAGGTCTTGTGCATAGTCTTGCCAAAGTCTCTGAGAACCCAGAGAAAACTAAATGAAAAATACTGTCTAAATTTACAGTCATAAATAAAGTAGGTATTAGAAATAGCCTTGCAGGTCAGGTCAAGAACTCTGTTTTCGCCACATTGAATTTTGACTGAATGCTGTGTCCAAGAAACAGCTAAAATTGGAATTGAAGACAGTTCTCAGGTGGGGGGACAAACCTGTGAGTCATCAGCACAGAGATAGATGGTAGTTGAATTTGTGTTGGCAGGTGCTGGATCTCTGAGCATAGAGAAGGAGAGGACAGAGGAAAAAAAGGTCAGGGATGGAGGTGTACAAAGCTCCTACAGCAACTCAGAAGAAAAAAATTGTCTGAGGACTGTTAAATGAGCAGCTAGAAGAAAACTAGAGGAAAAGAAACATTTGTAGAATTCTGTATTTTTACTTTTGACTTCCACTGAGTGTAAAATATTAAATCTAAGGCTAGAATAAGTTCAGCTACTCAGAATTTTGCATGTTTTCTCACTCTTTTAAAAAAGAACTTAGCCTGTGTCATACCAGTTCTCTTTTAAAAATGACTGTGTTGTACTGTTAAACAAATGGAATACGCGACAGTGCCATTTTGGTGTGGCATTACGGTATCAGGATTTTACCAGGGCAGGATTGATAATTTGTGGTATAAAAGATGTAATATCGCACTACATGCACAAGTGATTTCTATTTTTAAAAATTCCGGATAATGTATTTTTTTATGCTCCACTTCCTCTGTTTTCTTCTCTCTGAAGCGAAGTCAAAACCAGTTTAGTTTCACGGCTTGCCTGCACAATCTGTGATAGATTTTGTGTTTGTATTTCTCTAAAGCATACATACAGAAAGGCTGCAAAGCTCCTGAGAAGGGATAACTAAGCATTTTCTTTTCTTTGTGTCCAAAATCTGAAGGTTGTCAGATAAAAGGGAGTCTCTGTGTTTTTTATAGGGTATGTTTTAGAATACCCTAATTGTTTAAGAATACAGGGGAGATAGACAGTTTTAAGGTACTGATTTAGCAGGAGCTTCAAGGAGAGTTTCAGATTAGGTGGCGCTGACCTACCTGTAACATTTATTTTAAGAAAATGTGTTCTTGGTTTTAAGGCTCTACCCTTGTCCACCAACTTTTGTCTCCTGAGGAGAAGGGACACGAGATTTACCGGGAGAATTTAATCTGACCTATTCTTGTAAATTGTCTCCTCCCTGTTATCTGTGTAGGACTGTGTGGGGGCATGAGCTGTATTTGATGACTCAGGCCAGAATATCCTCCTACCTCCTCATTGCTGTGTTGCTGCTGGTGAGCTGAGAGTCTCTCTGGAGATAGGGGAGGCTGTGGGACTGTACTGGGGTGTACTGGAGTCCTTTGGGAACTGGATTTTAGAATTCCTTGGGGAAGATGGGGTAGTTTGGTTGAACATGGCAATGTCAGCTTTGCCAGAGCATGGGCTTCATGAAAAGTTTGGGGTTTTTTTTACTTTAATTTGGAAAAATCAGACTTCTACACTTGCAGAAAGCTAAAAACTGCAATGCAGGAACTGAGGGCAGGTAGGAAAATGCTGGTAGGCAGTATGTGTGTGTTGGAGAGGACATCATAGAGGCTGTTACTAGGACCCAGGAAAAGAGACTGAAGAACATGAGTACTGGAAAGTTGTGGAGACTGCTCTTAGTAAAACACTTGTGTTTTTGTTTATTTTTTAGTTCAAGCAGTATGTTTTTGACAGCAATAGTGAAGAACTGGAAGACTGATCAGTTAACATACTAAAATGGAGTATTTACCAGTGGAGGTAAGATATTCTTTGAATGTACTGCTGTTTTGTTTCTTAGTGTTGTCTTGTAGTTCCCGGCATGAGTAGCCTGATTAATGGCACTGTTACGCAAGTATTTCTCTGAGAACAAAGGTGGTTTGCGAGGTTTCTGTACACCTCTGTCTGTCTTTTCATTTCACTTTCAGGTGCTCTGATGCAGCTGATGTATCCCTAAAATGGTTGATTTAGAAAAAAACATAAGAAACATTTTTTCCGTGATACTCTGTGATCCATTTTGTGTTGTGGCCTCAGAATATATTAGTTTGGATAACTAAAGAAGTGGTGAGCAAGTGAGGAGGCAGCATGGACCAGCCAGGATATGTAGGAGATTTTCCAGCTTGGGAAGTAAATAAACCCCCAGAAGTGTGAAGAAAAGTAAAGTCTTGGCCCTCAGTATAGGATCAAGTGGCATTAACTGACATTTCAACTATTGGAGATGTTTCAGTCTCAGTGCTTTAATATTTTTGAATATTGACATGCTCTTTCGACTGTAAGTGTTAAGTTGCTACCAAAAGTTACAAAACACTCTGTTCTAACCTTTGTATTAGGATATCCTTCTCATTTGTTATCAGATCTCTGATTCATGTTTATTTGCTGAATTAACCTCCTTTGCTCATCTGTAGAGAGCTCCTAGAAGAATCCTCCTGAAGGATTCTTCTGCTTCTTACAGGCAGACAGAATAAACATGCAGTTCAGTAGCTTGGTTTCCGAATGCTAATTATATGCTTTAAAATACAACAATAAACTCTTAAGTATTAAAATGAGTTGTGGATGTTTAATGTCATTGAAGTCTAGCTGTAAATTTGAGTGGGATTATACAAATAAATATTCTACATGAGTTTAATTTTTATATGTTAATCATGCAAAAGCCAATGAAAAAATTTAAAGACATTTTCCAAGTTTATGTTTCTCCTTTAAAATATTTAATCACCGCATAACACTTCCTATTATATAGTTTAAAGAATGCTGTTTTCTTTTACACTGATATGAAAAACTTTGACAGAAAAGTAGTGTTTTGGTTTATGTCGGCCCAGGGCAATGAATTGCTCCCCTTCACCCAGGTTAAGGTGCATGTGGAACAAACTGATGCTTGGCAGAGAAAAAGCCATCCTCAAAGGTCAGCTGATAGACTGCAATCCCAGGTACCTGCGGTGGCATGCAGCACTGCTTTCTGGATGCACCATTTGTGAACTGTGGCTCAATATTACTGGTTTTGCAGTTGGTACTGGAGCAAGGCATGGGTGCCACTTTTCCAAACACCATTGGTGATTGAGCAGGGACTGTGTTACTGGGTTAAAACACGTGGTGCTGTGTCATGCAGGCCTGAGATTGCTGGGCCCTGTGTTTGATCTGCAGAGATTGCCAGCCCAGGCAATTTTTATTGGGTTGGCTGGGGATGCTAAATCAGCTCAACAGCAGAGGGAGGGAGCGGCCCCAGCTAGAACCATGTTAGTCACAATAGAAATACCACAAGTTCACTGGACAGCCCTTCTGGCAGTAATGCAAGATGTGGCTCTCCTGACTTTTTTTGTTGAATTAACTAATTCATAGACTGGGCCTTCAAACTTATTTAATTGGACTAGTTCTGGATTGTTCTGAATTTTCCTACTGGGGACTTGAGGGTCCCTGAAGCATTTGGCAGTTACTTCTTGGCCCAACAACTCCTGCAGAAACAGTTTTCCCTTCTCTTAGTGGAGGCAAACTGTTCAGGGACATAGTGCCACTCACTGTGTTGGGGTGTCAGAGGTGTGTGATGTCTTCCTTCCTTGAAAATGTAGCTTCACCAGAATGCAAACTGGACGAGACTGCCCCATGGCGTCCTTTGTCTAAGTCCTTTCACTTTTTCCTGAGTGTTTTAAACTGCGCTCCTTTCTGAGGTATGAGACAGCTTCATCATAGGTTTTATACACAGCCCACAGGGTTTGTTGACCAGCGGCTAAGGGTCATGGTGGGTCTAGTTCTCTGTATCTCTGCTCAGTGGCAGGTCAGGTTCCATTTGGAGAAGACAGCTTGTGTTCTGGCAGGTGGTGCACATGTGATAATGCAGTATGGCAACACCAGAGAATTAGAGTGCAGAACTTCTTGATTCTAGCTTTAAAGACCCCTATACAGTCATACAAAGCCGTGGATGAGCAAATTGTTGCAAAGCCTCTGTAAGGTTATCAGTGACAGTCCTAATGCTGCATAGTGTAGCATAACTTGTGGCATCATTCAGTTAATCTGTTAAAGTCCCTTGACTGAAATTCTAATGATCACAGGATTTTTAGACAAGCCAAGTTAATAGCATCATCTAGATTCTGTAGCTTTGATCTGGCAGTAAGAGCCCTTGATCTGAATTTTTCATATTGCCATAACTCAGCTTCAGAAGCAAAATTCCTCTTACGCTGTCCCTGTTATTTCAGTAACATACTGTTTCTGTGTTTTTGTAAAGTGGGTGCAGAGTCCTTGTATTGGCTGTTAAACCAAGGTCAGAATTAACTTGTTTATAGTTAGAGATCTACACCTGTGCTGTGGTGCTTGAAGTGTTCCAGCTCCTATAGAGTGAGTGCAGAAAGGTAAATCTTATCTTGAGTCATATGCCAAGATAATTTAGTTGGTAGGCTAGAAGTAGCCCCTAAAGGTAACTTTGCTTTCAGGTGACTGATACCTGCTGTGGTGATGAATTTTTTTTCCTGCCAGCTAGTCCGTTTCAGTCTCAGCAGTACTGACTTGCTGCTTCACAAACACCCAAATGCATGTTCAAAATTTTAGAAACAAAAACCATATTCCATTCAAACTTCAGCCAGGCTAGCATTTTTACGTTTACTACTTCTGCATTAGACCTAGAAGATGGACTAAGATACATGAAGGATAGTCTGGTTTAGGTTTTCAGTTTGCTTATTCTTTACAGGAACTAGGAAGCTTGGAGACAAGTGTTTAACAAAATAGACTACACTTTCTGCAGTCTATTTTAATAATCTAGTTGATCATGTTGAAGGAAAAACAGCAGAACTTGGTAAAGCCTGTAGGATTTAATTTAAGTATCAGCAGGCAGTTGTGAATTAGCAGGAAGGTGACAGTCTGTGGTTGCGAAGAAGACAGTAAGAATGAACAGTTTACTACTAAAAAGATTGACTAAAACCAGGCGTGTTGTACACCTTAACTCCTGCCTTCCCTCTAGACTCTCTTCATTTAAAGTCCTGTGTGACCTGGTCAAACACTTCCTCTGCATTGTTTGGCCACTCAGTAATTCAGCTGTCCTTGTCCTCACGTCAGAGTTGAGGAACTGCTGCCTGCACGGTCATTCTGCTTCAACAAGGGCTGGAAGCAGACCATGCTCTTTTTCTCCTTGTCAGCAGTGTTTTTCCCTCTCCAGCCAAGTACGAGAGCAGAGCTGCAGTGTGTAGGTATCAGTAAGTGCCAGGATTGTATTATGCTGATGGTGTGTTGTGATACTTCTCTGATAACATTTGATTCCTTTACAACAAAGATAGAAGTTATTGTAGGAGGATTTGGTAAATCCTATATTCTTGTCTACCTCAAGGCCTATATATTTAAGGAAGCTTTGCAAAATTGTGTATAATGTCCTTTTTGAGGACCAGATAGGCATTATCCTCAGCTTGTGTTCTAAAAAGTTTGTTTTCTGTTTGTTTTCAGTAACTAAGGTGCTGACAAGTTTTGACTTCTTCATCCTCATAAACATGAGTGAAGTTCAGGCTATGGTAGAATTCTCCGTGGAGCTCCACAAATTCTTCAATGTGGATTTGTTTCAAAGAGGGTAGGTAGTGCGTTCTTTTCAAACTTTACTGTGATGGACAGTTGATGTTGGAAGGATTTTAATGGGTATTATCATGTAGCATTGCTTCATGTATTATTGACTATTTTTATAGTGACTTGAAAAAATTTATTTATTGGAAAGGCCTATACTTTCTAGGAATTAAAATTAAATACTCAAATAATTTGACCTAAAGTTGTAATAAAATATTTTTTATCTAATTGGAGAAGAGGGAAGCTCTATAGATTTGAAAGGTAGATTATATTCTTATCCCAGCCTTTACCCTTTCATATCTTAATTTCTGTAATCCCTTTTGTTTGAAATATGATAGGTGTTTCTCTTGAATCTTTTAAAAATATTGTTCCCCCAATTAATTTACTCATTTATCAATTTGGCAATGGAGAACTTCAGCTTCTCCCCTCCTCATACTGTGCTGTGCCTCCACAGTTACAGAAGACTCTATACAGCCTCATTAGAGCGTCCTCACCTCCTCTTACTCCACATGGTCTCTGTAGAAGACTTTTTCACATTCCTTTAATTTGATATTACTTGATTGCCCCCAAATTACATTTTAAGGTCCTCCTTTTCCATGGCTACATAGGAAATAATCCTTTTTAGCTTATTTTCATGTTATTAAAGCTTATTGGTTGTCTTGCATTGTGGTACATTGCCCTTCTGTCAGTCTTCTAAGAGACTACAGTAAAAATACATCAGTGTTATAGTTCTTACAACATTTGTTTTAGATAAATCTGTTTGAGGCTGTGCCAGTGTTCACAAACAAGGAACAATATATATCAAGGTTGATTTATGATAGCCCCTTTTTCCAAAACATTGTAGAATAACCTTCCTTAGAAACATTTTAGTAATAAGAAAATATATTCTTGCGTTTGACCTTGTCGTAATTGGAAGCAATTTGGGGGAATTACTGTTTTTGGTAGGGTTGGTGTTTGTTTGTTTGTTTGTTTGGCTTTTTTTTTTTTTCTTTGATGGGTTGATTTAATGAAGGTAAAGTAATGGGGAAATTTCATTGCTTTCGGATGCATGTAATTCCTTCACCTTGTATTATACCCACCCTGAGGTGGGTATTTTGGGGAAGAGTGATATAGAAGAAAGGTAAAATTGGGAAGGAGCTCAGGAGAGAGAGACATAAAACACTGTTATAAAAAAAAAAATGCTAGCTAACTAGCCTCTATCTTTGCCATGTTGTTGTTATTTTTAATCTAAATTTTAGGAAAACTAGCTTTTCTCTAAATTTGACCTGAAGCTGCTTCTGACAGAAGCAATTACCCATTATGCTTGCTACCATTTGCTGTCAAAGTTTATGCAACAAACTGTATATGTCCCCTATTTAAGGAAAATTGCAATTCCACTCTTGATTGGAAGAGGAGGATTAAGGAAGGCTTAAGAGGTCTGGGTGAACACTGAGAATATTCTAATTGCTTCAACAAAAAAGCACAGTCTGTTGAACTGTAGCCTTTTTAAATCTCTGAAATTGGTGGGGAAGGAGAGGGTAGAATATGGCAGCATGTTAACACTGATAGAGAAGAGCCTGAAGAGAAGAAAGTCTTTTGGTTGTATTAACCTTACCATTCATATGATTCCTCAGAAAGGTAGTTGGGAAGCAAAACACAGCAGTATAATTACTAGTGCTCTACTTGGCGTGTTTCTTTCTAGCTTATTCTTTAAAAAGCAGTAAATTCACAGGGCAAGTTCAGAGAGGTGGAATGCTACCTTAATGAGAAAAGTGATATGAGTAGATACTGCCTCTCTGGTTTCAAGCTGAACCTTCAACTGTGGGTACATTCCAGTAGAAAGCAATGTTGGAAAGGAGGGGGAGCTTCCAGAATAATTCGAAAGACTGAGTAATGTGAAAACTGCAATAATTTCTGTCAGTTTGGATAAGTTCTAGTATTTTTCTAGGGAACTGTCTTTGTATTTGTTGAAGCTAGGATGTAATATTTACATTGCCAGAGGAACTCTTGGATGATGGATTGAATCAACAGAAAAGCACATCTTTAGTTTCAGAGTTAGCTTCCTGGTTTTGAGCTACCACTGTAGTTAGTATGGTTTCTCTCACCAAAAGTAAGGTATAGAATTGATTGTATTCTGGGTTTGGGTTTGTGTGCCTTCAAGCCTACCCAGCTTAGCATGCCTGTCTCATGGTGTTTGAAGCATAATTACCTGAGTTGTATAAAATAGTGTCAGCTATTGCAAGTAATCACATCAAGCTGATCAAGCTCCTTCATAAAACTTAGATTTTTATCCAAACTGTTTGGTTGGAGAGTGAGACCAGATTGTCACTCTTGATTATTGGACACATCATAACTTCCAGCCTAAATTTCCTTCTGATCAGTTTACAGCTGTTTTTAACACCTTTGTCCTATGCTTTGAATAACTCTTACTAGTCTGAGTGTTCACCATGATGTATTTTTAAATGTCAGTCTTTTGTCTCTTTTACTAAATATGAACTGAATCAGTATGGTCATTGGAATTTGTGGCACATTCCCTACCCCTCTTTCTGTAGAGTCCCCATATCCCAATATCCAATCAAAATCATTATTATCTCTTCCTGGGTTTATAACTGTTTGAAAAAATCTGCCAGCTATTGCATCCAACTGTAGCAAGCTTTCTTGGATCTGTATGTGTAGTGACAATATTGCCAGAAGCACTTAGGACTGTGTTTAAACTAACAATAATTTGGAAATGAATTACTAGAAGCAGTGTTGACGTCCCTCTACCTATGTGGTTCCAGGGTTACTTTGGACTAGATTTAATCTTGTCCTATGGACCAGACGTTTTGCATTGTGAGTGTATCTTGAAGTTGTTCATACCAGTAATTGGTTCAGACTTTTTTGTCCCAGACCTTTTTGAAGTGCATTTTGTGACATGTAGATCAGAGCCTGTGGTTTAGCTTTCTTCAGGAGACATCTAGGTTATATATGTGGAAAGCTCTCAGTGAACTGAACCAGCATGCAGCAAACTGGGATCACTGAGGAAAGTGCCTCAAAACCACTCTGCTGATTAAACCAGTCAGTAGTGCAGACTCAGCCAAAATTTCTCATAGTATTTCACTCGAGGTCAGATTTACCTGAAGGGTCCTCTAATGAACTCACTATTACAACCATGTTATTCTCCTAACTGACCCTTTAAAGCAGAATCTTTATTTTCTGTACTTTTAGATAACTTGTTATTTCAAGTGGAGGAGAAATACACAGAGCAGACTGTAATACATGAGACTTGTCTGTATGTGTGGCTCCCTGCTCCTCATCTGGTTCGAGAAAGGCTGTTCCTATGTCTGTGGTGATTCTGGTGGTTAGTGTCTTCTGAAAGTTGTCCTGTAACTGTAAGTTGCAGAAGTATGTACTATAGTTAAATAATAATTAAGTAACATCTTTATCTAATACAGCTATTAATTTTATTTTCTTACAACTCTGTGCCACTTGCTTAAAACCCAGCTTGCGCCAGGTAGCTCTGTTGGTTTATTTTAATCTGTTGTTAAATTCAAATAATGCTTCACATAATTTTCCTTTTTGAATTAGTGGGATGTGATGATTGGAATTTTTTCCCGAACAGTGATGGATATGTGAGTTTGTATGACAAAATGAATAAAAGAAATGCAGTTGTTTGGGACCTCTGAGAATGATGGTCTGAGATAGCAAGGCTTCAAGCTGTTTTTTCATCTCAGCTCATAAAAGCTCCAGTACGATTTGGGCTGTGTAGTGCTGACCTTTATAAATACAAAGGGAAATATAACATAGCTTGAGTGAGATATGGACTGCAGAAGTGGAGAATGAATTGAGTGGAAAACTGGTTGAATGATTGGGCTAAGATCTGTTGTCAGGGATGCAAAGTCCAACTTGCAGCTGATGACTAATGGCAACTCTTGTGGATTGATACTGGGTCAGTAGTTTAGTGTTTTGATTAAGAACCTAGACAGAGTGCCTTCTCAGCAAATTTTTGAATGATAACAGATTGCAGGGAATGGTTAGATACCCCGGAGAACAAAGATGCTCTTTGGAGTTATCTAGCCAAACTGGAGAAGTGGGCTGTTAGGAATCTCATCAAGTTAAGGGCAAATGCAAAGTCCTCCACATGGGGTTGAATAACCCTGTAATGTCAGTGCAGGCTGGGGGCCAGCTGGCTAGAAAGAACCTTTGCAAAAAAAGCACCTGGGGGTCCTGGTGGACATAAGTTAAACATGAGCCATCAGGGTGTTGTGGGAGAAGGTGGCCAGTTGCATACCAAGCTGTAGTAGCCAGAGTGTAGGAGCAGACATAGTCTGGAAAAGCAAGGTCTCCATCCTTCCTGTGTTACGCTGCCTGACTCCTACCACCAGCTTAGCTGTGCTGTCAGGCTGTATTTCCCACTTACTCAGTTTTCAAACCAGGATACTTGTCTCTTCATACTAATTTTCCTCTTGGAAAAATTTGCAAAATAAGTGCTCAGTACATTTATATTTTTTGCAAAAATATTGTCTCATATACTTGAGAACTATGAGAGATACAGGGTTTCTCTGTTGTAAGAGTTACTGACCAGAGTCTGGGATTTCTGGACATGTATGATCAGTTTAATATTACTTTCTGTGCTGGAGATTGGGAAAAGTTTTGTTGTTTGGTTTTTTGTTTTTTGTTTTCCTCTTTGGCCAGTATCTTTGGACGAAAGCTGTTTCCTGAAATCATTTATTTGCCACACTGACAAATACTGCATCTGTGTCACTGTGCTTCTCCTATTAATGTTTCCATTCAAATGTTGTCTCTTATTTCTCTAAGTCCTTTAGCATAAGGACTCTTCTCTGTTTGCACAACAGACAGCTAGTTAATTTATTACATTTATTACTGAAAGCCCTATTCTGCCTACTTATAATAATCATTAATAAGAATAACCTTTTAAAACTTTGTCAACAAGCTTGTTCCAGGGAACTGAAATGACAGTCAGTTTCAGATGTAGAACAGATGACAGTGTTCTCTTGAAACATTTTCAAATGCACTTAGAGCTTTGCATGTTTGTTTTTTCTAGCGGTGGTGATATCAGCTCTAGATGGACAGTTAGAATATATGATGTCCTGGTAATGTGATTTTGACCTATCTTCTCTTGATGTTTAAAAGTTTGTGTGGGTAGGAGGTTGAGGAACACCAGTGGCAATTATACACTGTTCGTAACAGAAGCTCAGGGTGTTTACTTATAACATGGTCTACCCCTGCTACTGCCTCCTGTTGAATATGAATTTTATTTACAGTGGTGTTCTTCAGAAGACATTGTTACTGTAAGAGCAACTTATCGCTTACTGACTTTTCTGCTGCAGACTGGATTCTTCCCGTCCACATTTACTTGTGTGTTTTGTATGTATCAGCATCCTCAACTGAGATATAGATGTACTGAACATTTCTGAATTCAAATAACTTGTTATTGAATGTGACACAGTGCTTTGTAGTACTGTTTATGTTGTGGTGTTCCACCTCTGACCAAGTGATGAATCTTGATGTCTAACTTGGAATAGTTATGCCTTTCCTGTTGGTAGCAAGAGAAGTTTCCTAGTAACCCTCAGTTGTGAAAAGATGAGGTTTTCATCTGTGAAATGGCAAATATAATGAGCTAAAGAAACTTAGTGTAGTTAGTTTAGTGTAGCGTACACATTGCTGCAAGATCTGTTTTGAAAACAACTTTAGTCTACGTTTTCCCTCTGTCTGTGCATTCTCATAATCCTGATGTTAAATTCTTACTTTGTCACTAATCATTAGTTATTTTGTCATTGCATGCACACACAACTGGCTGAAGCTGGATTTAGACAGTTTTCAATATTAATATCTCTATGTGCGTGCTTTATCTGTTTTTTTTCGGTAGCAGTTTTGTTTGTGAAGTAGAATATCAGGTGTTTCATTATGCATTTAAGAAACATAACTTGGTTATTTTAGTCAAGTATAAAGTTAAGTAGGTTGTGAACAGTGCAAGTAAAATAAATATTAACAGTAGTTCTTTATTATAGCTGCAGGTTTACGTTTGTGCTCAGTGTGTTTAGTTATCTGACTGTTTTGGGTTAAAAGATTCTTGTAAAAGCACATCAAGAGTTTACATTAGTAATATAAGTCTACCACACTTATTAAAGTGTTTTTCCTTTATGAATTCTGGTTAACAGATGGAAGAAGAGTACTAAATACCTTCCACAAAAGAGACTTCAGTGGATTCTAACGTAAAAACCATTTTTGGCATCTGAAATGAGGTTATTGGTAAGATTTCAGTAGCACTAAGTTGATTCTGAAACTAAGTCCCACTGAACGTCAAAGGAATTTAAGCTTCAGAGACTACTGGAAATTTAGCCTTACGGTATTCTTCTGTTCCATAGATCTATGTTTTTTTTCATGTGCAGATACTGATGTGTCTGAGCAGCACTGACATTTTATATTTCTGTGTGTGGTTGTGTAATGTGGCATAAAAGAAAATACACTGAATCAGAGTATGAATTTTAACGAATCTTACTATGATTACACAGTAATTTCATGAGAAATAATGCAGTATATGAAAAGTTGTATTTTTTTTCTGGATCCAGTGAGTTGTCTGTATTAGTTTTATAATCTATTAACAGGTAGTTAAAATCTGAAGAGTACACTTTTAGTAGGACCACTTTTATTTTTCCTGGCTACATCAGGAGTGAAAAAGCTTTGTCCTTAAATAAAGAAGTTGCCTCTGCTAATGTTTCGTGTTGTCAGCATATGATCAAATAACAATCTCTTAATGGACAAAGAACATTCAGACTCACCTGTTTGATTTTCTTTTTAATTCATACAGCCTAGTCATACTTATGTTTTCAAACTACGTTTCTGTATGACATAGCTTTCTGGAAAAAAGTGTTGTGAATTATTCTGACATGTAGCTTATCTTCTGAAGTATTGCACTGTGATCTTTACATAATGTAATACAGTCCTTACAAAGGGAGAAGCAAACTGTCAAATTTGTCTGATGCTTGCAAGATAAGCTCTGTTCTTCAGCTTACGGTTTTACAGTAATACAAATAGCAGTAGTGCAGGTTTAAGATTTGGAGGGCTGGGCTTTAAATTCAAGGGAATGGTATATCTAGGAAAAACAACACAAATAATTTTCTTTTGGTTTTATTTTTATTTTTTAAAAGTGGATCAGTTTCTGACTCTAGTTCAACTGTGGATGCACACTTAGAAGTCCAGTTTGCTCTGACACAAGAATGGGTAAGAGTGGGAATGAGCAGTGGGGGAATCATATCTTAAATCGGGTATTGCTTCAGAAGTTAAAAGTCAATATAATCAAATATCCCATTAACCCTTCTGATGCAGGATGTCTGAGACACCAATGACATTAACAGTTTGATGTACCTTTGAGTTAGCTGAGAAATTAAGGCTTTTGAAGTATACACTGCCTTAGCTACTATGTGAGTGGAACTGAAGACATAGGGAGGTTGTACTGCTTGTCTTCAGATACCTGCATTAGGAGACTTCTTGCCACACAAGGAAGCCTATCTAGAGGTCACCTAGAGCTGTTGTAAATTGGACTTCTCCTCTGACACCTAGGGAATCCATCCCCTCTCCCCATGTTCATTCCTGGAAGAATAGCCTCCAATTTAAGAAACTAAATCAGATCCTGAAGCTACCTGGTTTAGGTACATATTCTGATGTGTAAAGATTTCTTCAATCATTATTCAGAGAGGTATAGCTGACAGTTAGTAATTGTAGTTGTCCCGGAAGTATGTTGTATAAAAACTTTGGTGTGTTGGGTTTTTCCTGCATACCCCCCATATAGGTTCAAAAAAATAACCTTAAATTTTGTCAGATGCTGGTGATTTACACATTGCATATTCTAGACTACTCAGATACTGAGTACAAACTTCAGATCACCTGAATTTTGTTCAGATTTTAGCTTTTAGACCCATGTAGTACTTTTGGAAATTTTAAACATCATAACTTTTGCTATTGAAATTGTCATTTTGCAATTGAAAATATTTTGTCAACTCAGAATTAAAGCTGTCTAATGTCATTCCATACCCTTCAGGCATTGAATCTGGCAAAATTCTGGGTTTTTTAACACCAAAATTTGAAGAGCTCAGATGCATACTTAGGACACCTTGTCTTGCTGGAGCCTGACAGCACTGAGATAGGCACAGCTATTTCGTGTGCAAGCAAGTTTATATGTAATTCTTATATGGTTTATGTCATTTGTGCTCCTCTGAGGACTCTATTTTGGGGGGGGTATGTAATTCCTTCTTTCTTTATGCAATCAAAGATGTGTCTTGTGTATGTAAGACCAGGTACCATTTCACATTGCAAAGTAAAAACTGTATATGAGTATGCCTTGCCATGAAGACTGTCAGAAGAAACATGATCAGTGAGTTTATTGAGGGAGTAAGTGACAGTGTAAGACAGTATTGAGTATAAAAGGATGTTCTCTAGAGAAGGCCCATTTCTTTATCTGTAGAACAGTATAGCTAGCTTCTGTCTGTAGTATGACAGTAGAATGGGAGTAGGTGTTAAAGACATCAGAATAATGTTTTTTTGAATATGTACCTTCTCTTTGTAAATCAGTTTTTCTGAGTTCAGTGTTCTGGAATGGCATGTGACAGCAGTAGCAGTTTTAATTTTGCATTAAATACATGTTTAGTCATTAAAATTGCTAATTTTGAGACTCTTTAATGGGTTAGCACACTTTTCTGCAGAAGCATGTAGCTTCTGCATAGGCTTACAGTTCAGATCTGTCCCTGTGTGGTGGTAGCAAAAAACAGAGACAGATTCATCATTCCGAAGTGTTCTTCCCTATTTATGTGAGTTTGGTTAATACACATAATAGTTACAGCAGAAAGGTGATTATGTTAGTTCTTTGGGTTAGTTTACCATCCATAGCCACCTGGAGGGAGGGAGATAGAAAGATGCTCATTCCATGTTCCAAAGTCTTCACTGCCTTGTGGTATGACAGAAGTTCCTGGTATAGTGTTTTTTTGTGTCTCTTCTGCTGCACATACATCTAATCATACCTTTATGTATACCTGCATCTGTAATCACAACAGCGGTTTACTGGATCATCACACACTTCAGAAAGCATATAGCTTTATCTGAATGTGGAACCAGGCGTAGTCCCACCACCAAACTCAGATTTGCCCCCTCCACTTGAGTCAAGTGCTCTCTCCAAAATACCTTCCTCTTTCACTCCTTAAACTTCCTGCCAATTACAGTACTCTATATAAAGTAACTTCTCAGATTTTGGGACTTTTAAATCTTATTTCACCCCCCTCCACTTGTTCTTCCTTTCCCATATTCTCTCTCAGTTGGCAGGGAAAAGAAGCTCAAGACACCTCCAAAGAGTTAGCGGCCCTCCAGACTGGACCATCATGTTCATGTTTATCCATAAATAACTTCACAAAGTTTTAAAATTGCTTTTAAAATGTGTGTTTCTCCAAAAAGATGATGATTACAGTACACTAAGTGATCAAGACTTCTGCTGCTACTCATTGTGTATTTTCATGTGTTTTTAATGCAAGAAGTAACTTCCAGACTATCAGAGGTGCCCAGACTGGGGAAAAAAACAGAAGTACTTTTTCACCTGTGCCAGTTTCTGTGATATGGATGGTTGTGTAACTGTCTGAGCACTGGTTTTAGTGGAGGGAGAGGATGAGAAAGTGCACCCAGCATGTCTCACTGTATGAATTTGTAGTTGGCTTGAGCCAGTACAACTATATGCATCTGCCAAAAGGTGTGATATGCATGGTCTTCTGTTTTGTTTGTTCTTCAGTCATGCAGTTCTGTGGTCAATAAAAAAACTTGCTTTTGTCAGCAGTGTAGTTGGAGGGTGGGTTAAGCTGGCAGGAACACTTGGCTAAGGGTATAGATGTTACAGGTAGGGAGATCTATGGGATAGCAGCTGACTGAACAGGGTGGTCCTGCTTCTAGTGCTTCATGTGTGCCTGCACTAATGCTCTTTCAGTTTACGGTTGGTCAACTCAAGGTGGTAAGCCATCAGAAAAATAAAAAATCACAGGGTGTGGTTCTGGTCTTGCCAGTTTATCTCCCTGGCATGCATCAGGATCAGATATTGTCAGTGCTGGTGCAACAGAGTCTAAAACACACAGGAGGAATGGGGTCCCTAATTCTGTCATCAACAAGCTTTTTGGATTGCTTTAACTGTAATGTTGGACCACATCCTAAGAGAAATGTCTGTAAAAGTTCCAACCTCCATATTAGGAAGACATCTCTTTAACAGGAGAGGCCATTATGTCACTATGATCTGCTGAGTGAGAGCAGCCCAGAGATTAGTGTGTTTTGAAAGAAAACCTCTGTTTGAACTTCTGCATTCATCTCAGTTGGCATCCCTGCCCCTAGGATACAGAATTATGACAGATGTCAGGTATGTCAATTCTGATTTCCCTAAGCTCTCATGTAGAGATACAGAGCTTGCCCAGCAATGCCAGTTAGCAGTTTCCACTGCCTTTTCTGCTGGCTGCTTTGTGCCACTGCACTGCCCTGTCAGCTGTGCTGGCTGAGCTGCTGTAGCAGCCCGCTCTAAGTTGAGCGGCTGAATTGGTTCAGTTTGCAGAACTGCTCTGCAAGTAGTGCATTGGTGTAACTGAGGAAGGGGACAGTGTATTGCAGCAGAGGGGCAGGATTGAGTGCCTGGGAGGACAGTGCAGAAGAAAAATGGAAAAACTCCTTAAAATTGATTTCTTGCAAAAATCCTTGTATTGTAAAAGTATAGTCTCATTTTCAAGACATTATTCTTGGTATTTTCTTACTATGAGGAGGGGCAGGATTTCCCAGATACCAGTTTGCATGTGTGACAAAGAGAAGGACTTGGACAAGTGGTATTTGCTGGGGAAAGGGCTCTGATTGCCCCCAGAATGCCGAGTCCCTTTCTGTAGGTCAGCTCTGAAAGATGGAAGGAGGAGATGATAGAAAGGTGAGTTTGCAGACATCTAGAGCAGCAGAGACTGCCAGTTCCCAGCTCCCCAAGGAGAACTTGGATTTTTCTTCAGTGGGCTTTGCAGATCCCAGTTTACAGGGAGCTGTGGTGGGAGGTCAGCCTCATTAGGGGAACACAAGGATTCAGATACTCATGCCCATGGAAAGACAGAGGCTCCTCAGTGCATGCATACAGTATATACTATCACTTTGATCATCTCTGCATTTCAGTCGTATTGCTGTAGTTAGTGCTTCTTCTATGGAATTTTTCCCCATTCCACATCATGCTGTTCGGTCCTCAATTTTCATCTTGTAGTATTCTTGCATGCCTTCCCTTCAGCAATTTGTTTCCTACCTTTCCTGAATACATTCCTGCATGCAATTTATTTCAAATTGTTTTGGATAATGTTTAAAGTTTTCTGACATGCTTATTACAGTTTCCTGAAAACAAGCCTTTGACAAAATGTAGACTTCAGAAAAATAATAAATTTTTGTTTTGTTTGCTTAATTTCTTAGACTTGTTGAACAGATTCAGTGGGCACTGTGTGTCTTCAGGGCATCCAGCTTGTGGAACCTGGCAGGAGAAAAAGGGGTTTGGATACTTAGTGTGTTTGTGCCCATGTAATTTGTTTAGTTTATTTAAACTGGCATCAGAAGGTTAACTCTTGGGAGTTTTAACTTTGTTCTTCTAAGGGTATATTTGCTGCCATGTACTAGATGGGGTAAGTGTTAGGAGACCAGAAATATTTTTGCCATAGGAAGGTGGCTCTACTGTGGCAAAAATAAACAGTCTATTCAAGAACAGCAACTTTTTGCTTTTTATGAAAGGGGAGGAAGTAGAGTGTTTTGGAGTCTCTTGCTTTCAAATCTTGAATGTTCACCTTACTCCTTGACATCTGTGAGTTTTTAGGATCACCTTAATAAGAATGTGAATTTTGGAATTTGGAGAAACAGGTCTTCTGCTGCTAACTTTTCATAACTTGCTTGTACCATTCTGGTAATAGTCTCTGAGAGTATTCCTTGAGAAATGCATTAATAATGAATACAGTACACAGTGAGCAGCTTCACTTCTGTCAATCCTTTCAGACTTGAAACTCTCGAAGATGAGGGAAAAAAAAACCTGCAGGAAGTGGCAGTACAATTTCACATTATTTCTGAGCATGGAGACCCGCCAGTAGCTCAACCTGACCTCAGCCCATGTCATGTCACTGAAGGGAATGGTCGCCCTTTCTCCCCTGGCTGTGTGGTCTTGCCTTCCGTAATAGCCCCTACTAGATTCTTTTTTTCCCTTTCTAGGTAGATGAGTGTGTTGATCTGATTTACCATACAGTTGCTGGAACATGAAAACTTGTTTGAGGAGGAGCAAAAACATGTGAAAGGGGTTTTGAACTGCAAATTGCTCCTACTTATGGCAACACTGTTTTAAGCTGACTTAAATGAATCATGAAACTGTGCCTTGCTTGAAGGAAAAAGGATAGATGCTTCTGATTCTAAAAGACTATTTTTCTTTTTTAGTGTCCTAATAACATCTAAGAGCAGTATGTTATATTTGAAACTATAGTGATTCAATTTAAAAAATTGAACTAGAGGAGCTAATGTGACTTCCCTGAATGACGTAGCTTTCTACAGGGGAAAAAAAAATGAAGATGTTGGTGAATGATAAGAGGGATGACCTTTATTTGATATATCTTACATAGGACACAACAGATCATATGGGCATTTTTGTCATGATTTTTTGCAACAGTTTCCTTTGTGGTACCTGAATTTCCATCTCTGGTTAAATGTATGATGTATTTGCTATTAAAACAGAGATTGCCTTTCATTAAAATCAGCTGAAAAGTGAATTGTAAGGCTTGTACACTTCATTACTGACAGATGAGAGGAACAGAATTGCACAGCTGCAAAACTTAAAAAATTTGAAAGACTAGTAAATGCTAGAAAATGAGTTGTCAGACTTGTCTTGTGGTCTCCCATCTGTTGTGTTTGCTAAACCTTGATTTCAAAATTAACATGTTGTTATGTGTCTGAGTGAAAACTGCTGCTTGTTTGCAAGGGGTGGAACTTTATTGTGACCCTGGTTACCAGGAAAACCCAACATCCCACACCTTTATCCCCAGAAAACAGAAGCATTCAAGCCACTCAGTGATTTAACGCTTGTGGTATGTCATTTGCGAAGCTAGTATGTTGAATGGAGAAGTGAAATGATAAATACTTTCAAGCTAAATAAACAGAGTTTAAAAGTTGTTATATAAGAGAATATGGGAAATCATTAACCCTGAAGATGAGCTTCACAGAGCTGGTCCAATTTAAGGATGCAAGGTAATTTAGTATGATTTCTTTCTTGTTCCCTTCCATAATAACAGGAAATGAAAGAGGAACTAAAATTATAAACATGGACTAGTATAAGTTAAGATATATTTGATTAGGTAAGAGCTAATCTAGTATTCTGTGTTTATATGGCTCTTTAAAAAAAACAATACTTATTTGAGAGTATTCCCCTTTCAAGTTTTAAAATAAATGTTCATAACCACTGTAGGAATTCTGCCTGAGTGTGCCTGTGGTAAGAATGTGGAGGAAAGGCTTTTGTAGTAATAAGGTAAAATCCCCAGCTGCATCTACTTTCCCCTGTCTTCTGTACTTAATCCTGTTTCATAACAAACTGCTGTGACTTATTCGAGGTATTAGTCTCCCAAATAATTCTCATCAAACTTTTGGTCTAATAACTGTTTAGTTTATATATATAATTGTCAGAAGTAATGTGTGCCATAGATATGTGAGGTACTTTTAAAAAGTAATTCACTTTCAGGGAAACTTGCTTTCAGATAAATGGGAACCTTTTATCTCTTTCTTGTAAGTTTTCCCTTTGTTTTATTTATTTTAATAAAAATATGTTAGCCAGCTGGGAAATACCTGAATTTTTCATAGAAGAGATTGATAAAAGATATTAAAGTCTTTTGGGCACAGTAATTTTCCTGCTATTGAAGTATCTGAATTAGAATTTGTTAAATGAGATAAACCCAACAATTATTGCCGAGTGTAATCTCATATTGGTCCATATTAAAGTATTTATTACAAAGTGATTGCAAGATAAGATTTTATTTGTTTGTGTCCTATACCTGTATTAAAGCCCTGTAACTAGTTTGGTGATCATTTGGTAGTCTGTAGATCCCAGCTGGGTTTGGTAGCATTAAATTTTTATAGATGATACTGCCATTTCTCCTGGTACGGAAAATTAAGGAACAGGCTAACCAGTTGTTGTCTCTTTTTACATTTGTCACTTTGAGAAACAGCATTTTACTGCCTGTGTTTTATTATGTGTCTTTTTATATTCTCTTATTGCTGTTCCCATACACCTTATTTTACTCCCTTCCTGATTTTCCTCTTTGATCCGTACTTGTGTGCCTTTGCCTGGATTGTTTTTTTGCAGAATAGTTATGAGGTTACCAAAAAAATTCTGACTAATCTCTGGTCATGTTTAAAATAGAGTATTTATGTTCCATGATCATTTGAAGTGCTTGAAATGTCGGAAGCATGCTCAGATTGCCTCGAAAAGTGCATGTATGCTGGCATTGGTTGGTACAGACTTGTGACTGGTTGTGTGAAATGCTAAATATCTTTAGTGCTTTTAAAATGGATTTTTATAAATCCATGAAAGAACTAATAATATAGGGTCTCTGCAGTAGCAAGAGGCTTAGCTTGTAGGACAGAGGGAATGTTAAACAGAAATAAAAGAACATTCTCTCCTGTTGGATTCTTTCAACTTTTTGCTGACTCAGCCTCTCACCGCAGCAGGAGTTTCTGTGAGCACAGGCTTGCTTTTGTGGGAAGAGGTGTGATTTGTAGAAGATCTGTAGAAGACACAGCTCTGCCAGGGTCAGTCTGACGTAGCCAGTACAATGTCATTGATGCCTCCAGAGCTGCTGCTTCTTCAAGAGACTCGCTCCTCTGTCCTTTTTCTCACAGTTCCTTATTTCAGTGCCACACTCAGTATTTACAAAGCTGTGCTGCATCCCCCGCACAGTTTCCCCATGCACTAAATGGAGCATGCTTGCCTGAGCCACTGCTCACCTTGGAAGGAGTCTTAGTGGTGGTCTGCAATGGAGGGTGTGTTTTCAACAGGGCCTTGCGTTCAGTAGAACCCAAGAGCTCTCCCGAGGTTTTGTGTATTGCAGGGTCACGATTGTTTCTTCTTTTGGTGAACCTGCAGGTGGCCTAGTGTGTGTGTGGATTTTGCAGTCCACGATGTTAAATGCTTGCTCCTGTTAATGTGACTGAGTGCATTTAAGTGTTCGGTGACTGCACTGGGACTCAGAGAGGAGGAAAGGTCTGACACTGCTGTGCGCATTTCTGCCTTTCCTCTGCCTGGCGAGAGGAACTGCAGAACAGTTTCACCTCAGTGATGAATTGCATTATGAAGCTTTTTCAGGATGTACTTTTCCCTTGGAATGTACTTCAGCTGGCAAAGTGTCTTTTCAAGTAAATGTTCATGCAGCTATCTCTGTAAAAGCACATATGCTTTTTTAATGCATGAGATTTATATTTTTTTAAAATAAAGGTTATCCCTTATGACTGCCTATGCAGACATTACTGCCTGTGGTTCCATGTGAGAGCATGAAAAAGAAAGATAACCATTACTTTCTACATTTCCTGTTTTATTGGTAGCAAGATAAATTCTGGTTATTGATAAACCTACTTCCTGATCAGATTATAAATTACATTTTTCAACAAATGTAATGAAAAAAACTTAATTATGCCCATGTAAATTATGATCCCAGTGAAAAAAGAAACCTGACAGTTTTTCTGTGTTGGAAAGCATTTTCTGGCGCATGTCAGATTTTGAATATTTGAGATTTTAATGCAGGGTAAGATTTTGAATATTTGAGATTTTAATGATGGATAAGATTTAATCTTTCATACAGGGTGGACAGTAGAGGTCTCCTCTTCCTACAGGAGAGCAGTAATTCTAGATATCTTTTTCAGAAGACCTTTACTTACAAGATCTGTAGTAAGGACACTAAGCTCCAGATATCCTTGAACCTTTCAATAGTGTGATTAAGGATTTGCATGATTACATTGAGGATAAATGAGATAAATTGACATTAACAAGTACGTGCATTTATTTACTGAAGAGAGGCTGTGTAGACTGGAATTGGCAGAAATCTCCTGATTATTTATAAGCTCTCCAATGGTGACTCTGGCTTTGCTTATGTATGCTGTCTCAGTAAACATCTCAAATATTTAGGCTATCTAGCACATTGTGAAACAAATGCAAAGGTACCTCTTGGAGCATGGGTGTGGAACTGTTTTAGGACAAAGCTTTTAAGCAATGCAACCAGAGAAAGAGATCTGGTGTTCATCCTCAACCTCATGTCTGTGGCCAAGATAAGTAAAGGTAAATGCTGGAAGCATTTAGAGAGGGATAGGTTGGCAAATTCTCAGAGGCAGTGTTAATAGATTTTTTTTTTTTTCCCTCAAGTCTATGACATTGGAAATTTAATAGGAACTGGAAGGTGCTGCCTTTCAGAGAAATCAGCAAATCAGCTGCTGAGAAGTGTCTTGCCTGTGTACAGGCAAGAATGTCTTCCTGAGTTTAGAGCCAGAAAAGCCAGGAGCTGGAATATGCTCCATTTGCAGGTGTATCTCCAACAGGTTTTGCATACCAGGTCCCAACCATGCGCACTTCTCGCTTTGTTGCCTTTCAGATATCATGCTGTAAATGGCTGAATCCTGTTTTATAGGTTTCCTTTAACCTCTGGAATCATAGACTGATTCAGGATGGAAGGGATAGTAGCATGTCATATAGTCCACGCACCTGCTGAAAGCAGGGTCAGCACTCCATCCAAACCATGTTGCTTGGAGCTCTGTCCCTTCAGGTCTTGAAAGCTTCCATAGGTGGAGATTCCACAGCTTAACTGGACAACCTGTTCCAATGCTTAAGTATCCTTAAGACTGTTTCAAGTCTCAGTTTACTCAGTCTCCATTTGGAGACTGTCCTTCAAATCACTCTTACATCAGTAACATGAAGGTCAAGCAGTTGCAACTTGCTCATTGTCCTGACAAAATGGTGCTAGAGACTCAGTCAAAATCTTTTCTTTGTGTGGTGCCAGACCTTCATCCAACTGTCGGTCTGCTTTTCATCCCGGATCTATTCCCTGCACTGCCTGTGCTGCAGTGACTCACATTAAGACTCTACTTCATTAGCTGCTGTTGTAGCCTAGGCTTTTAAAGTGCCAAACCATAGTCGCATAATCAAAGATGATCCAAATGCATCTCGATGAATTATCAGGTGGTGCTTCTAAACATCATGGCATAGTTTCTTAGGGTAATTTGGCAACTACTGCATAGCAGGTTCTTGCTTCCGATCCATTATTTAGTGCTTTTTTCCATCATATTGTAAATTGATGGTATTTCTATTGTTTGTTTTTAATCTGTTTATGAATACCCAGCTATCCTGCTTCAGCTAATGGAGTAAAAAGTCGCAAAAGGCCCTTACACTGATGGATGCTGCTGTTTTCATGGGTGATTAATGTGTGTTCTTACAATATACCACCTTTCTATATACCATTGATTTTCTTCTAAACAGGGAGAGTAGCTTTAAAGCATCTTTGTCAAAATATTTCTGACTTCTTTTGTTGTATGAAAAATGTAACCCTTAATAATCTGGAAATGGTGTTTATTTAATGCAGTCAAAAAAGAGATTAACACAGATTTTTTTCAAATTGTTCTTAAAAAATCTTCACCAAAAATATCACTACTAATCTAAGCTTTAAGGACCCCAACACTTTTCTGGAATCTTAATGCTAACTGCAGAGCCCCTGTCTGTTATCAGTAAGGCATTTTTCCAGGTTGTCATCAGAGTCAGGACTTGAGAAGGAGACTTGATCCTGGTGCAGAGTCAGTTCATGTATTCCTCTGTCATGTTACTGGGACTTCCAGGTGCATGCTGGAGAAAATGCTCTTTACCAGGGTGGGGCGTGTGAATTTTACTGACTTTGTTTTAGCACAGGTCGTGCCACTGAGATGTTTGTACCATGTTTTCTGTTCCTGTGGGCTTCAGGAAGGTGTTTTAGTATAGACACACTGATGGATCCAAACTGTCATACCCTCTGAAAAGTTGTAGCACTAAGCCTGGAACTGCCTGATTTAGGTTTGCATAAGCCATCTCTTGGAAGATGCTGGAATGAGGTTTAAAGCGTTGGTAGACCCAACCTACTTCATCTATTTGGGCACATCTACTGTTGCATCAGTGGCATGCTCTGTAGCATTGTTGTTGACTGGGATTTTCCACTACCCAGGATAATTTATTCTCTTGTTACATAAGATAATGGAGAGCTGATTGTATTCTGATCTTAGTTACATAGTATTTTAACGGTATTTGTGATAATTGAATGTGATGTGTGAGTAACAAGTTATTGATACTGAATTGTTAAATGGAGGCCCAAACAGATACAATAGAATAGATCGGGTTTATGGGTTAGTTGTGTATAGGAGAACGAAGCAGTGCTTATGGTACAGCTGGGAAATAGTTGAAAGTGACTTGAGTTTGGTTTTCTTTTTTAAATAGAAAAAGAAACATTGAGACACTAATTGAGAATTGTGTAATGAGGTGAACCAGAGATGAAAGGAAGATGAGGAATGCAGGGCTTGGGGGGAAGAGAGTAATGGGGCTTGATGCTTTTTTTTTTTTGATATTTCTTTTTAAAATTTCTGTCAAATGAGGACTATATATCTTAACTTTGGAAAGCATTTCCTTATTTTATGTATTACAAATGTAATTCCTTTGTGAATAAAGTACTCCGTTTCAGTATCATAGCTCTTCATTTGCAGATAGATCCTTAGTATATACGGCGATTAAAGATGAGTGACAGTGAATAATTTGGGTAAATACTATGTAGGAGGTTGTTTTTCTTACTTAAATATCTTGATGCAGTTAAATATTTGTTTCAAAGATCTGAGCACAAGATTTTGAATTAATGTTTACATATTTTCCCTGAGCTGAACTCTTACAGGACTTTATTATTCAGATTAACAGGTGAACATTTTATGTTATAAACTGCTTAAAGTATAAATCTACTGAAAATCAAATCCACCTGTCTCAAAAAGCAAACAATACACCTTCATCTCCCCATTAACCCAAATTAAAATATATCAGGCAGGTAAAGGTTTTACTGGATAAAGGGTAGAGTAGTCGGCTTTTGATTAATTGCTAGCAAGTAATAAGAGGAAAAGGAAGGATGTCCTAACGACCTTTTGGTTTCACAGATTACATTCTAAGCACGAACAGTTCTATTGATTGCTTTCTTTGAGGCCCAGATTGTAAACACAGTCACTTAATAGCATCTTTAGGGCAAATGAGTCTTATTGCATTAAGTAATAGGAATATCACAATGCACCTTTTTTCCATTCAGTGCTCAGTTCCTATTTTGCCTTTGTCTTTCATTTTACGTTGTTATAGTCCTAATTCATTAATCTGTCCACATTTGGTAAAGTTGTTAAGCCTTAATTAAATTTATGCTCTGTAGAGCTGTCATGCTGTCCTAAACATGAACTGAGAATGATGCAGATTTTGGCTATTTTAAAGCCTAAAGTGACCCAGTTTGGTAGGTTATGGTGAGACGAAGTAAAGTATCTGGCATGTCTCTGAACTACTGAGACAATGTTTAATATAATCCATAGCAATGATTTTGCGTTCTTTTATTAATAACTGAAGTAACAAGCAATATGTTATAATACTACAGGCTAGTCATTGGATCATGGGAAGATGCAGCTTGTAGTGGTAGGATGTCAGGCTCTTGATAAATGTTTACTGTGGATCCAGAAATGACACTGTGAAACTGAGGCTGGTGGAAATTTATCTCTTTGCTGAGGCCATTATACATTATAATGTATCATGTGTCCTCAGTATAGGTGAATGAGTCACTGAATGATGGAAGTCGCATCTGACCTGGAGAAAAGGAGTACATCAGCGTACTAGATTGCACCCTCATGGATTAATGTTTAGAGTGCCCTCTTAATATCCTCAATTCCTTACACTCTTGGAGAAGATGACAGTGAAAGCTTAATGTTGGGGGTTTTTTTAATCCAGTACAAAATGAATTAATTTACCGTTTATGAATCAGTTAAGGAATGTATATGGAATAACGCTTGACCTGTGCATTTTTAAAAACAAATTATATAATTATTAGTTTGCAATAGGCTAAGTTTTATTTGATTTTTAAGAGGTAGGAATCATTTTGCTGTCATCTCTTATTTCTAGCAATATTACTGGTTCATTAAGTATCTTCTATTATAAAGCATTCTTTGATATGTAGTTTTGACCAGACTAAAATTGACTTTTTAATTTTGTGGAAGGAAATTAAGCATTTTTTTTTATTGATTGATTGTTAGGCTAGTACACAGTTGCATCAGTTGCTAGTAAAATTCTGGATGGTCGGCTTTAGTTGGAAGTGTTAGAAGCCAAAATCAGAACAACACAGTAGATTAGAGTAGTTTGGATTTGAATAGTGGGGATGATGAAAATGAACTGTAAGGTTGTGAGTGAGTGTACACCCTGAGTGGAATACAAAGGGTAAATTATATAACTCGCTCATAAGGGCATTTAGGACCATGCTTCTGCCTAAAAAGACATTTTTGTCTTCCTACTCTCTACTTTTGAATGTTCTTGTTCCCTCCCTTTCGTTGGTGCTGGTGTTTGTGGAGCTGTGTGGTAGGTCATGTCAGCTCGCTGAGGAGCTGAAGCAAACCCCTTCAAACAAAAATAAATGGTCTGAAATGGGATGAGATAGATAGAATGTGTCATCTAAGGGTATTTATGGGTGCTTGTGTTTATGTAAAGACCTCCATAAAATCAGTATGGATGACAGGGATTTCATATATGAAAATCAAAGTTGGAAACAGTATGGAGCTGAATAAGATTAAAAACTGTTTAAAGATGGGGGCAGAGATCCAAAAGACTTTTGTGTTCATTTTTTCAATTTTAGGCCTGTGGTTCCTGCCTTTGATGGCGTAAGGCAATAGTACTATGTCTTAACACTGCAAGTAGTGTCATATTTTGCCTCGTGCGACCCTATATTTGTACTTTTTAATATCTGGTGGCCACAAGCAATGTAGAGAGTGTTTGGCATATGGTGTGTTTTCTGGGGAACACTGAGGAGGAGGC
The DNA here is from genome assembly GCF_003259725.1 of Athene cunicularia. Taxonomy (NCBI): domain Eukaryota; kingdom Metazoa; phylum Chordata; class Aves; order Strigiformes; family Strigidae; genus Athene; species Athene cunicularia. The sequence goes on from NW_020799097.1 coordinate 32,242,924, forward strand.
AGGGGGACACATTTCAGTTTCACAAATAGCTCCTTCAGGGGTAGAACTGGCTATAGCAGTCCTGTAGATGTGCTATGTGGTAGATCTTTCTGAGATCAATCTTGGTCATTCACATCAGTTCTCCAGTGTAGTTTACCATATATCGTCATAAATGTTTGCCCCGACACTGTGGGGCGTGGAAAGACTAGCTCTGTGTTGAGACTTCTTTTATTCATGTGTTTGGCTGCTACTCTGGTTAATGATAAAGGAAAAAACCCAACAGGATGAAGAGTCAAGACCAGTTTTAAGCTTCATAGACTTCCTTGACCTGTTCCTCCTTCCCACTCTCTGTTCCTGCCTTTGTCACTGTATCTGTCTGTATATGATAAATGAGATGTACTGTACCACATGTGTTGCAAATCATTGTCTTTTGCTTTAGCTTTTACCAGATTCGTACATCTATGAAAATTCCTCCAAGAGTTCCACACAAATTAGAAGCCAGCCTGTTACATGCAACTGGTAAGTGCAAAAACGTTTAGTAAATGTGGTCATTATCTTGCCTTGCTAATTAAGGGAGCATGCTTTATGTCTTATATTGTTATAACTAATATAAAAATATTTTTAGGTTTTTTATTAATAAAAATATAAGCTGTTTCATGATCTGCTGAAAAACTAGCTTGTGCTTAGCAATAAGCCTTAAAAGTTAATTACAGAATTTTGTTACTGTTTTTCCTCTGTTAATTCTGTTGGTATGAAAACATAGTGATTTCTTCTATTAGTTTTATGTTTTTTCCACTGATCTACTCTGTCTTCTCCATGTTTCAGGCTAGGATCACCAAGGGCAGACCTCATTTAAATAGATACCCCAAAGTAGTGGAGAACTTCAGATATAGACTCTTAAACAGATTGCTAAGCTAATTTTTTTTCCAAAGACTTTGAAAGGATCCAGTCTTGCCATTTTCAAACTTGCTCTCTTGCTATCTTGGCAAAGTTGAAAATAAATTTAACCTCTTGAGCAGAATTACCCACTCCCTCATCTTTCTTTTTTTTTAATATGGCACTCACTTCTGGTTTCTTTGTCCAGGCAAATTGAACCCGGAGAAACCTGCTGGTGCTCTCCTAATTCTGTGAAGCCCACATCTCAGCATGCTGTAAAAATGTGAAAAGCAAAAAATGAATTAATTTTTCAAATGTCAGGTGAAATTCTTGGGATTGCAAGCAAGAAAAACCTACTATAGTAAACCTGAATTTTTGAGGCTATTTTAAAAGTAACTCTGAGTAGAACACCAGTGGAGATAGTGAATTTTAGTCAAGCTTCCTGAATATTTTTCAGATTTGTGTGAAATAAATAATTCTCATGAGCCAAAATTACCCAGCTTCAAAGGCAAAGTTTAGTGTGGTTTAGGGATTTGAGCTCTGCTAAACTGATCCTTTAGTAAAACATACTTTTTTAATAGTGTCTCTTAATGATATGTTTAATATTGCTGAAAAAAATGTTTTTCCATTTCATGGTATATTTTAGAATGGTCTTCAGTTATTTTTTTCAGAAAGCTGCTATCTTGTTAGTAAATTGTGACATACGTGTTAGCTCTTTTGTCTTATTATTAGGCATAAAGGATGTAAACATTAAGACTGCAATTTGATGTGAGTTTAGATCAGCAGTACTGTAAAAAAAAATAAAAATCAGCCCGTGATTCCCACTGGCCTCTCCATCTTACCTTCATATTGCTTTATGGCCAGGGAACTCAACTGGAGCACTGATGCAGCTGACAAGCAGCCTTTTTACAAAAAACCAAACCCCTCCAAACCCCCAAACTGGAGTCCTTTTTAGACCTGTCTCTGTTTAGTTTTTCAGGTAGTTACTGGTAGTGTTTGTGCCACAACAAAGTGGTGAGAAGGGTACAAGCTGGTCAGTAAAAGGGCATTATTTTGTCCTTGTGGATATGATAGTGCTTGGTCTTGCTGAGAACTTCTACATTCCATTTGTTTCAGCTGTTTGATTTATTTAGCAGAGCTGGATGCTTTAGCTCTAACTCACAGCTCTTCTGCTCAAGGTGGTGGAACAGCTGGTGCCAGTTACTGAGACTGCTGTTATTTGTAGAAAATAGCTGCTATTAGGCTATGTGTGACTAGCACTGAGAGGGTTGACCTACTATCTGAAAGTGTCTGTTCCTTGTTGACCATAGAGGAGGCTGGACAGGAGCCCACAACTCTCATTCTTGAGAATGATGACCTCTCTTGGTTAGGTACTTCTTCCTATACTTTTCTGTCTATCTCTTGTTCTGTCTTCCTCATACTTATTTGATCTAAATTCTGTTCCCTTTTACAGCATTATGGTTTTCCTAGTCCAGGTCATTTTGCCTACTTCTGGCTTTCCCTAGTCTCTGCACAAGTCACCTCCAATTTCCTTACCTTAGCTGTGTTTCCACCTCTCCCACAGACTGTTTCTTTGATCTGTCTCTTCCTTTTATTTACCCAACTCAAATACACAGTCTCAGTTTTTCCCTTCTTCCCATTCTTTTGTATCTCCTTTAACCCCTTGCCTAGCCCTTCCCAGATCTTCATGAGGCCCCATGATACTTTAAATCCAGTTTTCTTCCATTTCTGTTTCTTTTGTCTTTTAGTAGCTCACTAGAATTGCTCAGGACCCAGAACAAGTGTCATTACAGTTGTGATAGGGCAGGCCACATGCTTTAGCACCAGCCTGGTGAAGGTCTCCTGGCAGTCTTGTAATTTGTAGGGAGATGTGATGCTCTAGAAAGTTAAAAGAAAAACGTGTGTAATTCTAGCCTGTATGAGGTTGTTTCAGATTTGAAGCTGTTCTGAATTCTTCCGTCTATCAGAAACTTGTGACTGGTTTGCATGAAAAAACAAAAGTCAGATTAGGAATGAAAGGTCCGTTTTTACAATGCAAGAATAAGTTAATTCCTCACTATTTTTCCTCTCTGTTGCTGAGATGACTTTTTGTGTGGATAGAAGCCAGAAATAGTCTTGACCAATCAGTATGTAGTTGACTTAAAAAATAGTAGTTCTATTGACCTTGTTGACCTCATGTTTGTGAGACCTTGCTGCCCACATAGATGTGGCTCAGCCTGTTCCTGGTGTCAGCTTTTCCTCTTCGACTCCTCTCACTCACTTCTGAGGGTGCCGTTTCACATTACACTGAAGTCAGCAGAACTGAGGGCTGTAACTCAGAGTTGGACGCTGCATAGGAAGTGGGACATTGGCCACGTGTCTCTGTTACTTCTTTTGTATCAGACCAGAGTGGGAGATCCCTTTTGCTGATGCTGTGCAGTTATATCAGATTGCGTGTTATGTGAAACCATACCTGCTTTGCCCTTCACCTGTAACAGATGACACAGGTGGATATAAGCTGAAAGTGGCATTATGTGTAGAAGAATTACACCTTAATGATTCAGCCTTTGTAAGCATTTTGTCCAGAATGCCTAAATTGATGATATTTATGAAAGCACTTCAGCAAAACCCAGTGTTCTTACTTGTTTCTAGTTTCTGAAGGGAAGTTGAACTAAGATGTTACGAAGATTGTAGAGTGGGAGTGTTTGCCAGGTACAGTGAGAGGCCTGTAGAACCCAAATCTATAAAGCACAAACTTTCCAGAAATTTTTTTTTTTTAATTTTCTGGATTCCTTTGAAGTAATTTATTGAAAAATATCAAAATACTTTAAAACAATGTTTTGCACCCCCTTTTACACAATTTCTAAGACTTTGTGTTCTGGAAGAGGTTAATGTTCTTGAGGTTGGTTGTAAAGGAGTAATAAGAAAGCGTTAGTATTTCTGTAAGTTGTGTTCCTCCAAGTTCCATCATGTGTTGTTTCACAGGTTAGTGCCCATCATGATATTTCCTCTGTGATAGCCCCTTGCTATTATGCTAAATACTTCCTCAATAACTGTTTTAAACTATTTCTCATTTCTTCTATGAGTCTTTTAACCTTTTTTGAGCAAAGGATTCCTCAGCCATTTCTGAACTCTTTTTCACAAACAGCCTCTGGACTGAAAGCAGAAGTGTCATATTGAATGAGAAATGTAAAGGTCAGGTGATACACTTGGAACTGGTCTGGACAGAGCAGTATGCAAAGATACAGAAGGAAAGAATGAACCACCTCTGTTCTTGATTAATTCAGTTGAGTGGTATATGTCATTTAACCTCTCTGCCTCTTCTGTAGGTAGCTAAAAGTTCTCAGTGTGGTTAAACCTTGCAAATCACTGTGAATGCTGGATGAAACAAGACATATTTTTATTAGAATTTTTGATGCCTAGAATGTCTTACTCCAATTTGGAACAAAGCAAAAATTCTGCAGTTCAGACTTATATTTAAAAGTAAATTACATTTAAAAAATTGATACAATACTTCTTTGAAATAAAATTCAGTCCTGAAATGGAAACTGCTGATACTATTGGTGTTACAGTTTTAATAGTCATCATGAAAATGATAGGAATGATAGTTCCACTTATTAGCTGCTCTGTGGTTTCCAGATGCTAGACCAATTGTATTAATACTTGTTTCTCTTTTCAGGTGCAGATCTTGCCTTTCCTGCTTCAATCCACGACAACATAGTTTGCAGTAAAACATTTCAGATTCTTTACAAAAATGAGGAAGTTTCTGTGAATGATGTGATGATTTTCAAAATAAAAATGCTGTTAGATGAGAGGAAGGTAATCTGCCATTTAACTTTACTATATTCAGATAATTAATTCTTCATTATATGCAATTCTGATTAGTGTAAATAAGGGACCTGAAAAGATTTAATGCTTTACAATTTCATTTTAGATTGAGGAGTCTCTTAATGAAATGAATTTTCTGCTAACATTAGAGCTACACTTCACGGATACAGACTATTCGTAAGTTTAATTTTATTAAAGCAACAATACATGTTAACTTTTTAAATTTACTAAATCGCTATTATATATAGTCATAGTGTGTTCATATTAGACATATATGAAGGTAAAAAAAAAATAGTGCCAGAGTCTGTTAAGATTTCATAACTGGTTTGTCTGATTCTGATTTCTTTTTTTTTCTGTACTTTTTTTTTTCTTGAGGGAGATGTCATTGCATTCCAAAGTATAGACCTATGCTAAATTGCTATCTGCGTCAGTTATCAATAACTTGTACTTTAAGTATGATCATTCTAATTGTATGTTGGTTTGTTTTACTTTCTTTTTAGACCAGATGATCTGACCACACTACAGCCAATTAGTAGCCGAACTTTAAAGTTGCACTTTAACTTACACCGGGGCCTTCATCATTACGTCAATGTTATGTTTGATTACTTCCACCTTTCTGTCATATCGGTTATAGTTCATGCTTCTTTGGTTGCTCTGCATCAGCCATTGATAAGGTAATCTTTTATTAATAAAATGCAAATAAATTATTGAGTGTCCAAATGGAAATGTTATAAAAATTGAATACTTTGGAAGGAGTTAAATCTGTGGCCAGTATAGTTATCATTTTGATGATTTTGGAATTCAGAGTCCAGAGGGATGAGAAACTTCTTGTTTTCAAAGTTACCTGGAACAAATTTTGAGGGTTTTTTTATAAGAAATAAGAGTAAGTAGTGTAGAAGAGAGAATACTCCAGGCCAGAGGAGGAATGTATAAATATCTGTATATATAAATATGCAAGTATAAATACTTACAGATTTTCTTCATCAGGAGGATCTGCTGCTCGCTCCAGTTAGTGACTGGAATAGGTGCCATTAATACAAATATGACATCTGTTAGCTATCTTCACAATTTTCAGTTATTACTGTAATGGCAGTGATGTCTGCAGATGCTGCGTTTGCCATTTTCTTAAAGTAAATGGAGCTGGAGAATTTAATTTTCTCTTAAAGCTTTTGCTTAATTTTTACTGAAGCCTTTTATTTCATTGACTTGTGCCACCCTTTGCAATCTCTTGTTTACCTCACTTATGTCAAAAGTAAGTGTGAAAAAGGGCCATACAGTCAGCCACAAATGTGAAGTGTTCTTTGCACAGCTTTTTCTTTAGTATATCCATCTTTGCCTTTTTTCATGGTCTTCAAATCTCTACACTGCTTCCCCCAAGTTTCTTCATATGCAAATTCAGGCCATGCCATAAATGTCCAAGCCTTTAGCTTGAAATATGCCTACTGCTTGTCCCTGTCTTCACATCATGGAAAGCTGTCTATGTATGTTAGCTATTTTGTGCTGTAGGACTGTGCTGGTTTGGAGAATTCAACTGGCTTTTTTTCTTTTTCTGTCTTTTTTTTCCCCTCCAAGTTAGATTGTTTTGGTGATGTGTTTTAGGCGTGGTTTTATAGTAACTGAACCGGCACATCTGAAAGGATGGCACAGCATTATTTGGGAGAGGAACAAGTACTGAGGAGATGGGAATTATCATAAGCTAGTATTGTTGTTGAAGACTTCATCTGATAAAATTACAGACTTAAAGTAGCAGAATGTATATGAAGTGTAAGTCACACTGTACCACAAGTGAAATTCAGGCATTTCACCTGTATTCTTTCCATCGCTGTAGTGTCAAACTTCACTTCATTGTCATAAAACAAAAACCAGGTTTTGTTACTAATTTTCAGTCAGAAATGTATTTGTCCCTGATGACTTTTTAAAAGGTTGCAGAAAATCTGAGGGTTTTCTTACATTTTTTTCCTCTGTTTCTGGCTTCTCAAGTGATGATACAATAATGCTATTTAATTTTAAACCAACTTGATAATAGCTTGTGTGAGGAGATACTGAATCAAAACAGCAATTTCCATGCTGCTTCTGTTATCTTTACATTAGAATGTTACTGATGTACACAAAATCATGTTAGGGATCCAAGTTGTCCTTTAAATCAGTTAGGGGTGGAGAGAGGAAGAAACCTTCAAATTTACAGTATTTTATTTCAGCTGGGCTACTCCATATTGTAATATATGGCACACTTTTCTGGAGCACCTCTTTCTGAAAAACCTGGACACTGCAGACTTCACTTCCCTTTGTCCTTTGAACTTTCTTGGGTTACAGTTTACTCCTCTGCTTGGGTGACACATTATTGGCAACCCTTCCTTTGCTAGGAAGGGGTCACTTCTTGAGTGCTTTCATTTTCAGATTAGCATCCAGGTTCACCTTCTCTCAGGAACAATGAATATTAACACTTTTCTTGAAAGAGAGGACATAATTCCATGTACAGCCCTAATCTACACTTTTTATTAACCTGTCATTGCTTCTTTCTGCCCATTATCTAAAAGTCTGCACTTTCTGTGTTCATCTTTCTTTCATTTTTCCCAGCTCTTTGTTCTCACAAGGCTACTGTTGCAGGATGCTCTGTCCTCCCAGGGGATCAGGATGGGCTGCTCTTCTCAGTGGGCAGAGATCAGGCATCTCTTAGGAAAACATCAATGGCAGTTTGTATGACAGTTTTCCAGCTGCTTGTACTGCCTCATTTCTAGGAGGTAAAGTCCCCACAGCAAATTTCACAGAAAATGAATTCTTCTTACCTGTTACAGTTCAAAATTTATGGCTTAAATTTTCAGGAATATCCTTTAAATTAGTTGAGTTTTGCACTGGAAATAAGGAGGAAGAGCTTCCACAGTCTGCTGGCACAGAGTCTGCTCACCTTCATTGTGAGAGATAGCAACAGTTGAGGGTAGTAATGTCTTAAATTTCTCCCAACTAGCTCACGACCTGCTTTGAAGAGAACTGCTTTAGAAGCACTGTTACCCTAGTGCAGCACCAGAGACTTAACTGAGGTATCTGGGCCATCCTGAGGGGTTTTAAAAGGGCAGCTAGGAACTTCCAGGATCTTACTGAGGATCCTTATTTCTACTACTTTTCAGGAAAATTCAGTAATTTGTTTTAACTGTGAGTTTTGTAACACATAGCGTGTTCTAATTGCCAGTTCATTTGTGCTTTTTGCAGTTTTCCTCGCCCAGTGAAGAACACATGGTTGAACAGGAATGCACCAGCACAGAACAGGGACTCTGTGATTCCTTCTCTTGAAAGTGTGGTCTTCGGCAATAACTACACAAAACAGTTATCAGCAGATGTAAGAATGTCTCCGTTTAAGATTTGATTTGTATTTTGTTGGGCGGTGTGAATATTGTCTTTTCTGCAGAAATATTGCTTGATAAAGAATGAATGGACTTTGTTAGAGTTACTTTGGTGTGCCACTGATAAGGTAAATGAGAAAATTTGTTCCAAAAGGCTATGTTACATGCTTCAGGAATACACAGATGGAATGTTTACAATATTAAGTGTTCAACCTTCTTTTTTAATATATTGCAATCCATTGAAAATTGCGGAAATGTGGATGAGGCTTGTGAAAAGAGGCAAATTGCTTATCTGTCTTTTCAGTTATTCTGTTCATTTATTGTACAAAATTAATATGTGTCTCATCCTTTTTTCTTTTTTTTTTTTTTAGGGTTGCAGTTTTGTTGTTTCAGAGTCTTTCCTTAGTCATGCTTATAATTTCCACTATACACTTTGTGCCAGTTTGCTGCTTGCTTTCAAAGGGTTACATAGCTATTTCATTATGATAACAAAGGAGCTCCCCTCTTCTCACCGAATTGAACTGGGTATGTTGAATTTAATAAAATGCATCACTTTATTGTTGATGTTTATTAAGAATACCCCTCTTCTAGACTAAACTGGCATTGATTTCATACATCTTCTATATCTAATCTCTTTGCTCAAATTGAGCTGGAATTTAATAACTCAAGAACAAAATAAAAAAGAAACAATTACTGTCACGTTACTAGTAAAAGGAGATAACAGCCTGAATTTATGAAAATACATATTTTTCTTGTTGGTCTTGATTTGCTCTGTTATTTCAAATCAGTATGTTTAGTGGTGAGAGAGAAACCTTCAATCCAAGTAGCATGCTACACTTGTTTGCTATAAGGAAACTTTGTTTATTTGTATAAAAATTGAAACTCTGTAAGCTTTGATTTGAGAATATTACAGTGGAAATTTACCTAAAAAAGACCTACAAGAAGAAATTGCTGCTGGCTCAGTGTAACTTTTTAAAGTTTTTAAAGTGTAACTTTTTAAACAGACTTAGTTACCTCAGAATTAGGAAAAAAATCTAAATAGACAAGAATGGTTTCTATAAAATTGAGTAGTTAAAATATGCTTTCAGAGAAGCTATTTCTTTAATAAAGTTAAAATTAAACTCTTAACAAGACAGTCTTATAGAAAGAAATTTAAGTTCTGTGGCCGTGAAATCTTCTAGTAACTACATTCAGTAGAATTAACTGCAAAAATATTAAGTAAAACATAACGTATGGAAATGCATGTTACATTTCTGTAGAATGCAGGTATATTAGAGAGTTTAGCCTCAACTTGTGAACTAGGAGAGCTGTGGAAGAAAAAATAGAAAATACATTGGCAAAGATGTTTTAGACTTTTTCCTCATCAAGCATACCACCCTTTTAGTCATGTAAAATTCTATGTAAATCTGAAAAATAGATTTATGGAATTTACACTAATTGTAGACAGCATTTATTGATTCCTGTATTGTTTAATTTGACCAATGTCAAAACTAAGCATTAGGAAACAATAAGATTGGAAATTGAGATATGAAAGTTATTTTAAAAATGTGATGTGGTCAATTAGTGATTCAAACAAATAATGTTTCACTTGTGTATTACAAAATGCAAAGCTAATTTAAAAAAAAAATTTGAGGGAGGGAGTGCATTAAAAATCTGTGCATAGAAAAATATCATAAACTGAGGCTTTTTCTTTATAGAAGTAAAAATACTGCTACAGTTACAGTGCAAAGAATATTTCTGTGTCAGTTATCTTAATCTTGATACAGAGGGGAACACCCTATTAAAGGAATGACTCAACTGTTAGTCTTCCTTTTAAGGACAAAAAGTGCTTTTTCTCAAATAGAATCTGTTGGCACTATTGTTGTTGTGAGGATAGGCTTAGACTAAATCTTGATACTTATATGTTTCAGTAGGACCTTCAGTTCCTGGATTTTCATAAGCTTTAGTGGAACTTGAGTCAGAACTTTTGCAGTTTCTGTGGGTAATTTAGCTTACCTTTAGGAATGTGAGTTTGAACAGAAATTCTCAAAATAAATATATGAAGAGAAAATTACTACTTACATTTAACATTCATTGTACATATTCTGCTGACGGTTTGTTTCCTGTGGACATTTTTTTTGTTACTTTTTAAGGCTCTGCTAGAATTACTTTGTTTTCTTATTTGCAAATATTTTTAAAATTTATTTCAGTTATTTTGTATGTGTTTTGATTGGGACAATTGATATAACAAAAAAGGACTAGTAATGTAAATATTAATTATGCTTCTGTTACCTTGTGCTCGTGAAAATTAACTAATGCCTACCATTAACACTAATAATTGTAAAATCCATCAGCAGTAAAAAACTGTGTTTCTGTGATGTCTATAAAGAAATTGAAGTTCTCAAGACTTCACAAAGTACACAAATGCCATTTGCATTTACTTTTAAATTTAAAGTAAATGAACTGTTTCATAGTGGAGATTTTGTGTGAAGTTTAAATGGGCATTGCAAAAGAGAATCTAATCTCAAGCCCTGTTTTTTAAATCCCAGAATTGTCACTTTTTTGTTTTAAATTATTATCTCTTTAATTTTGTTTCTTCTGTTTGCTTTGCTATTGCTCTGTCATATAATTTTAACACAAGACAGTGATTTTGCAGAAGCATGTGCAGACAACTATTGGACTCAATAATTGTAATTGAACACTTAAGTATTATTGGTTTCAGGAAATAAAAGATGCTAGCTTTATGTGTATCACGAGTGATAATCTAGAAACTACACTAAAATTATATGCTTTCATGTACTGATCTAACTGCACTAATTGCGAGGCTAGCAATAAGCTTTTTTACTAACTTTAGGCAAATAATAAATCACAGATGAAAAAAGGAGTGTAGTAACTAGTCATGTGTGTGCAATCCCTATAACTAGCCAAGGCCAGCATGCAGGTCCTTTATGAACGCCTTCTCAGAAGAAAATATCCACGAACCCAGAGAGACGCCTACCTAGGTATGTTTTCAAAGCAGGTGATATAACCCCTCAGATTTTTATTAATAATATAAAATTTTATATTCTTATTAATAATATAAAATATTACATTCTTTTGTAAACAGGAACACTATTTCACTATTCAGCCATAGTGAACATATGTTGGACTCTGAACTCTGCAGAATTGAGTTACTTATTTCTAGGCTGAATATAGATAATAAAATGAGAAATTATTACTGATTTTTGGTTTAGTGTTGTTCTATTTTATGAAACAAAAATGATTGAAAAGTTAGCCAGTTATCGCCATTTAAATAAAACAACTAAAAATTACAGCTTCACTTAATTTATCACAGACTCAGTTATTTAGGTAGTTAAAGACAAATACCTTTTTTTCCTGAGAAAACTTTCAGGTTGATGCTGGTATCTCAAGGCTTGATTCTTCCAAACACTATACAAGATGTTCTGAAAGCTTAAGGTGCATTTGTCCGTATCTAAATGGCCAGTTTTCCCTTTGGAGAGTGTTAGTGTTGGCCTGATGCTGGACAAAAGATAACAGTGCTGTTTAGGCACAAGAAAGTTTATGATGGGAAAAGAATAAAATGGCAGTTCAGTCTCATACTAGGTCACCAACTTAATTTTCTATAACTGGGTTTTGGTTTTGTTTTAAAAAGAAAACAAAACTGGTTTTTATCAGGGCCAGCAAAATTGTATCAGATGTTTGTTTGGGTGAACATTACTGCTGTAGAATGTTAGTATTTAGTTTCCTTTTGTCTGGTATCCTGTTGTCTTTTTTTTTAATATAACATTGTAGTTTGGGATTTACCATAATGATTCTAGACTTCAGAGTTCTAAATGTGGTTCAAAGCCTATTCTCAATTGCAGTGTGACAAGATAAATAATCAGTATTGTTTCTCATAAGTAAGCCATTTAGTTTTTTCACTAATGACAAAATTTGTGTGGCCCCAAACACACCAAAAGTAGTATCATATCTTAAACCATTTTTATTTATTTTCAGAATAATTATCATCAAGTACTGTTTAGCTATGCAGGTGTATGTAGTTTCTTTCAAAAACATTTCTAAACTTGTTTATGAGAACTTGATGCGTTTCTGCAATTTGCATGTTTTCTCAGAACTTTTGAGTTATGTGAGTTAATTTGTTTGGCATTAAGTTTAAACCTAAGGATAATGGATGCAGTTAGCTGAAAATCAATATATACTTACCAAGTCTAAGTGGTATCATTCAAAGACAAATTGAGTAAGCTCGCTGTTGCTGTTCTGTAAACCTATGTTCATTATCCTTATCCTAAATTTATTACTGTGAGTTTCAAAGCATCTTTTGTTGGTGTGTGTTTTCAAGAAACGTTGGGTTTTTTTCCTTAATACTGTGTTTTAAAAATGAATTTATATTTAAATAGTTCTTACAGACAGTTTTAGGGTTTATAAACTGTTCCCTTGTTACTGGTACCTCAGATGTAGAAGGAATTAAAAACATAGTACAAAATTATTATTTAATTTATCAGATTCCCATAAGTAGACTAGGAATGATTAACAAGGACAAACATCTTACATGAAGGAATAAATCTGTTTTCTTTATAAATAAGTCATTTGAGGTTCAGATCCAGTTTAAGCTGGCATACCATGGAAGATTGATTTGCTCCTAACGTTGAGCTGTTGAGAGGAAGATCAATTAAAGAACAGTTTTATTTAACTAAAATATAAATTCCTCAGACAATTAAAGAATTGTATTTGTGTTCACATATCTTACAAATCAGGTAAATAATATACCTGTAGAAAAATGGTATTGGAGTAAGTTATCTCTAGAAAATCTGAGGTAGAAGAGGAATTGTGTTACCTTGGATGTGAACAGTGACAGCTGCTGAATAGTTGAGCAGCTCTCAGTGGATAATCTGCAAACTGTATAATTTAAATTACAGTATTTTCAAGTATAATTCTGAATGGAAAATTGGTATCCTTGACAAGGTATCATGATAAGTGATCATGGTACTCAATCACAAACATTTTTTTTTATTAATTGTGTTCTATCCTCAATCTCAGAAATTATAAGAAATTATTTTAATGGGAGTTTATAATTTACTTGATTTAAAGATAACTGTGGCACTTCCTATTTGATGGGTTCTTTTTCATGTTTTAAAATTATTTTGTGAGATAATTGGTTTTACTCTGTAACAGAAAGTGCATTTTTCATGGATATGTCCTCTCATCTTTCCAGAAAACATAGATGTAGAAGTTCGTCTTACAGAATTGTGTGAAGAAGTAAAGGTACAATTTTTTAAATGTATTATATAAGTGAAATAACTATAAAAGTAGAGTATGCTGATTTCAAATACTACTTGGGAATAAACTGTTTGTTTCAGTAGTAACATCCTGTATGGTTTTTGCCAGCACTTATTTCAACTCTTCTTCACTCAAAAAGAAATTGTTTAACTGACTCCACAATTATTGATCTAGTGGCTTAGTGTGTCAGTAGCCATGGTAACTTTTGTGTATCATGAAACTGGATATTATAGAAAGGTGGATTACTTGTATTAAAATCACATTTTGAGTTTTCTTCATGTATAATTTGAATTATTTTAAATGGTATCAAATAACAACATTAGAAGATCAAGCAGTAGTAGTAAGTTATATAAAAGCAGATTATCCAAGTGATCCCCTCATCTTGAAGGGCTTGTCCTGATGCTGTCTTTTCCTGTTTTCCCTACATACTCAAGAAAACACTGTCTACTTCAGATTACTTTGATTTGTCTCCCCATTCTCTTGTTAGAACTAGCCCCAGCTGAATAGCTAATTTTCTTGTCACAGCAAAGTTTAAAGCACAGATTTTAAAACTTTTTTGAAAAGTGGTCCATGCTTTGCTGCTGAGTGGGCTGTCTGTCCAGCTTTTGAAGAACAGTAGGCTTACTTTTCATTACTGTAGTAGTAATATAACTGCGGGGAAATGTAATACTGGCTTTAGAAGGTTAACATTTGTATAACTGGAGACAAAGCCAACACAGTTAGCTCTCTGTGGGCAACTAATAATCTTATTTTGTATATTAAAAGGTTTTTTTACATTTAGTTCTGTGAATTCTTTAGTTTCTCCCTTAGCTTGCTGAAGTATATTTTTTCCATTTTCTCCTTTCTATTCTTTTGTGCACTTCTCATCAAAAGTTCCTCTTATTTCCACTCCCACCTGCTACGCTGGTGTTTCAATATTTGCTGTCCTTTTTTTTAATTACTTTTTAATGTTACTAGAGTTGGGTCTTTACTATCTTTATCTTTACTCTTTTATCTTTGCTTTTTGAACCCTTTGCCTCAGTGCCTTATGTGCCTGCAGTGAGTTTCTGAAAAACTGTATTTTTTTCTAAAATGGCAGGGAACATAACCTTAGCAGTCTACAACTGACTGGTGTAGGACTGTGTCACAGGATTACAGTACATTGCTAAGAAAGAAAAACTTGTGTCACATTGAATTTGGCTTGGGGTGATCTGGTTCTAGGAAGCCTATATTGTAACACTGTTTCCTGATTATGCTTTAAGTATACAGAGAGATATATCTATATAGCACCATATAAATGTTATTGTGACTATTCTGAAATGGAGATGTCTCTTACTAAATTTTTACAATTGTATCAAATTTGGACTAACATAGTGAGTATCAATTTTCTGATTCCTGTTCCAAGCACACTGTAGTTTTGCATGTTAGAACTCAGTAATTGTTGCCATAAATTGAATTACTGCTTTAATTTAAGGTCAGGAGTCCTAATTCTAAAAGAGAAGTGGATACTGTTTAGAGCAACTTAAAATAGATTAATTCAATTCTGATGCTTAGACAAAACAGTTCTCATTTGGGAGTTCTTAAAATTCTCAGTAAGATCAAGTACACCTTTTTGATTCTTGTCTGTACATTATGATCTCATCTGTTAACCATGTAAATATTTTTTCCTGACTTCAGAAAATGGAAAATCCTGATGAACTGGCAGAACTTATAAATATGAATCTTGCTCAGCTTTGCTCACTTCTAATGGCACTCTGGGGACAATTTCTGGAGGTCATTACCTTCCAAGAGGAGGTCACAGCATTGCTAGCACAAGAGCATCACACATTAAGAGTAAGTATTGAGTCTGGCTTTAGAAACTCTGCCATGTTCATACTCTTACTGGGACACATTGTTACAGAAATGTGTATCAAAATGAGACTCCAGATTCCAATTTTTCTAGTTTTATTTGAGAAAACTAGTTGGAATCTTAACGGGTGATGTTGTATTGCATTTGTTAGTTTGTGTATCATTTTGCTAGAGCTTATTCTTTAAATAAAATACATTATTTATGTTTACAAACCAACTAATTTATTGATCTTTTGAATAAGAAATACAGTTCAGTAGGCAAATTGAAGTCTGTGGAATAAGGTGGATTTGTGCAGAATGATGAATTTTTCTGCAGGAGCCATGCCTAGTGCCCACTCTACATTTTACTTCCCTACTGTATTTAGCCTGGCTGCTTACATCATAAAACAAAATGTAATTTCCTTCTGAATTAAGAATTTATAACATTCATAAGCTTTGAAAAGTCTCTTACGTGGAATTTTATAAAAGAAGAGATGTATCAGAAAGGATCTGGCATGTGATTATGTGGGTATATGTGTAAAAATATTTATAGTGAGTACCTACACACAGAGTTGATCTCTATATGCATATGTGCAGTTGCTGTGGGCTTCTACATGCAAAATTACAGCAGTGCTAGTTCCCATAGTGAAATATTTCCAAGTGTAAACTAAAGCGTTAGCCTTACTTTCTAATAAATATATTTTTCCCTCCCCTCTTCTGTGGCCAAGGATTTGAAGAAACCTAACATGCTAAAGTTTTCAGAGAGTAAGATTCATTAAAACAAAACAAATAAACAATAACACCTGCCGCCCCTACTTGTCAAATACACAGCTTGATCTTCAGCTGGTGGGTCTTTGCTGTCTGACATCACCATCTGTGCATTTATCTCATGTATGATGTAGAATAGGTCATATTAAGAGATTTTCTGGAGGTCCTTCTTGTAAAACCATTTACAGAGAGCTTGTTAGAAGGTGTAGTTAATGAGAATACATGTTATTAGTGCTTTGTAATAGTTACAGTTCAAACCAAAGTGTATTTTCAGGCTTTAGTTCTCAGAGATTTGATTTGTCTCACCAGCATTTCTGTCATTTGCATCAAAACCATTTCTGTTTTGGTTCTGGAGGGGAAACCTATGAAGGATACTTGGACTGTGGTCTTATGTATGGACTTGATAAATCACATTGTTTAACGAGGGAACAATGGTTGTGGAAATGGCCTATTCTGGAGAATAAATGGAATCTTTCAGTAAGAGCGCAAGGTTTATTTGTTGAGACATGCTAGATGTGGGAAAGTGTGATCATTTTACTGGTTATCTATGAATCTTACTTACCTTCCTGTTCTTTTTTGTATAAATTCAAGTGAACTGGTAAAGGTGCAAAATGAGAATACCGTTTCACTTAACCTGCACTTGCATTCAACTGCTGGTATGTTAGTGTTTGTACAAGTATGTATTTAGTAAAAACAAAAGAAGTATTAAGATTTTCATTTTTACTGCTCCAATATTTTTAAGAAAAGATGCTGCTTATAATTGTTTATGTAACTTCTTAAATGTCATTCTCTCTAGCTCTCAAATACCTTAATTAGTGAATTTTACTGCAGTTATTTTAGGGAGTATAAATCAAAGTAGTTTATTATACTATGTGAATTGAGATATACTTTTCATATGCACAATATCGGTGATGCTTTTGAGTTTGCACAAAATTCAAATAGGAGTTCCCTTCCTCCTTCTTTTTTTTTTAAAAAAAAGTATAGTTTTGTTTTATGCCTGTAGCTGTTATGCCCACTTCTGTTACCTGTCACTATGTCTAAATAAACATTTCTAAGTTGAGCTCATAGGTGACCCTTCTTATAACTGAAAAAGGTGAGCTGAAATTTTATTTTTGAAAGAAGTGGCTAATTGCTATTTTTTTTTATTGAGTTCTGCAGTTACTGGATACTTCTTTATCTACCCAGACATCAAAGACTGAAAAGGAGATGCAGGACATGGGTAGTCTTAAATACCTTTTTATTTAGGGCCTGATAGCAAAGAGCAAGCAGGCTGACTATTTAAGAATCGAATAATATGGCATCAAGAAGGAAATTTTACCTGAGCCAACTTACAGAGAACCAGCAATGTGATGTTACTTAATTTAAAAAACACTAATTGGCAAAGGTGACACTTGTTTTCTCTACTTCAAGATGTGAAGAGTTTGTCCAACTACTTTGCAAATACATGTAATTAATATCTGTGTAAGAAACCAACACTCTACTGGCCTTCCCACGTGGCAGTAGAACAGGAGCCAACAATCCATAAACTCAGTAAGCCTTTCAATTAAAAAGAGACAGTAAATTCGAGCCTTGACTTTTCTAAGAGTATGTTTGGTTGTTGATTTTGGATCTTGTTTTGCAGTGGTTAGTACAATAACTTGTAATTTGTATTAATAATCTCTTGAGAATTTATATTCTGAGGATTCATATAAACTTCTCTTGGAAAACCTACACTGATCATGTTTCACTAGATGTGTTATCTACACATATCGCATGAAGCAGGCTTTCTGGTTACTGAATTTAGTTGAAATTTGAGAGATGACCTAATTGATTTTCCTCTTGAGAGAGTATCTGTCCTTTCTGGAATAAGATTTTTGTACTATACAAAATTCTATTCTTCTAGATAATCCTTTTTAATTTGGAAATCTAATGGATGGAAAACATAAGTGGAAATCACTACTGGATGCTAAATCTCTTTTAATTGCACCTTTTCATCTTGCAATATTTCCAGACTATACCCTCCACGGGAAATTTCTCCCTGGGAAAGTTTAGTATTAATCTAAGATAAATTAACCCTTTTAGAGAGTAATTAATCTGGTTTAGATATTTGTGTTAAAATACCCCCTAAGAAATGCCTGTCATATGTATTTGGTCACATGATTTTCACCCTCTTTGTGTAGCTGCTTATAAAACAGGTTTTTCTGCTGAAGGGTTGCTAGAAAATAAGGTTACAATGAAAGAATATATTTCAAGTATTTAAAATTATTATTTTAATAATTTTTCTTAATTTTACTTTAAGTATTTAAATATTTTACTAGTTTCAAATACTTTGAATATTAAGCACCACATAAAAAAATCAGGAACATCCACCAGCTACATTATCACGCTGATAAATTTTACACCTGCATTTTATTGAAAACACTGTTTGGAGTATGTTACTTTGTATTACAAAAAGTTTGCACACTGAACTAGTTCACCTCTTTGCTCCATGGTGACATCTTCTGGTAGGTCTGAACATGCTTTTACAAAATGATTTTTAGTTTGTTTAGTCCTGAAGTATGAGAACTGAGAACTAAGATCTCAGACTGCTACTCATAAATGTGCAGGGACTCAGTATGTATTCCACGGCAGTTTTTCTATCCGATTTTTTCCTCCTCTTCTGTTTACATTGGGAGGACCATAAAAAAACATAATTTTGGGAAGTCTGTAGGGATTAGGAGTAGCAGATACAATTTCCTCCTACAATGATACCATGGAGTCAGCCCAAGTCAGTAGCACCAGCTGGTAGTCGTTCTGGTTCTGCAGAGCCTGTTTAACAGGATCCTAGCAAATGTGTTGGTCCTTCTGTAAGTTACGAACTGATTAAACATAATTAACTACTGTTGGTTTGAGGTTTTTCTCTCTCTTTAATATTGATTTATGTAGGCTTTCAGAGCTTGCTTTCAACTAGTTTTATACCGTTGCTATTATGCTAAGAGCTGTCTGCAGCTGGTAATCAGAGTTTTCTTCAGAAGCACTGGAATTACTTAAACAATTATGAATGGGATTTATTGTAAATTAAAAAAAAAAAAAGTCTTCCCTTTCTGTTTGAGAAAGTAGCAGAATTCTAAGGATCTGGTCTCCAAAAAAACTTCATGTGATAAAGGGATTGCTCACATCTGAAGTTAAAACCACCTTGCTTGCCCCCTGGAAAACAGCCTTATGCTCAGTCCTTGACTTGAACCACAAACATCTACAAATTGAACAATATTCCTGTTACTATTTTCTTTTCTGATACCTGATGGATTAGGATCTTTAATTCATCTTTAAATTGCTCAGTTTAGAACAGTAATCAGTCCACTTCATGATCAACTGCTCTAAAAATATAGTTTTTAACTTGTAGGATTGTCTCTAAGTCTGTTGTGTAACAGTGTTCTCCCTTTCTGGGGGAAAGGTTGAGGACTAGCTCTGACAATATCATGTACTTGGTGTTTTTAGAAAAGCCAGCTGGGAAAATGCAGAGAAGTACATAGGAACATAGATTCTAATCCCACATAATCACATAAACTCCTGACATAATTTCTGAAAGGAAA
The DNA here is from genome assembly GCF_003259725.1 of Athene cunicularia. NCBI lineage: Eukaryota > Metazoa > Chordata > Aves > Strigiformes > Strigidae > Athene > Athene cunicularia. The sequence goes on from NW_020799097.1 coordinate 32,262,305, forward strand.
GCAGATACATATTCTGAGTGTGTGTCTGGTCACTGCTGGAAGTTGCATTTACAAGAAGGTATTGAATTTAGTATTTTGTCTTCAAAATGTTTTCTGTGACTATTCACAGATAATGTTATGATTGAGATTAATTTCATATAATACAGTATATTGAATTCTGGGAGTTTGGTACAGGACTTTCAACTTCTAGTGCAGGCCAGAAATTGGAGTTTTAATGGTTTTGGGTTGTTTTATTTTTTCTTAAGCACCTTGGAGCAATTTTTTTAAAAGTTTTTCTTTTATTAAAAGGAAAAAGAGTAAAAAATAGAATCTACAGAACATAAAACTTCATCCAAGTGGTACTCTAAAAGTATACTGGGGAGCATCAGGAAGGAAAACTAACTCTTCTGTAAGTGCACACAGTTTATGCACAGTTTTCCTAGTGCTATGTTAGTGCTCAGGGTGGACAGATAATGACTGCAGCTCTGAGTGAAGTGAGAGCTGAGGGACTGAACCAGGTCTGATGCCTGCTCTGCCAAATACACTGCAAACTCTGTCTGTCTGTTTGGGCAGTTAGATACTTATAAGGAAGACCCAGAGTATACTGAAGAAATAAAGGAGTAGGGGGCTAGGAAGTGGTTGGTAAATAAATGATTGATTAAGTAGACTAGCTGCATAAGTGGTTCTGTAAGTGAGATAGAAATTTTGTTTTGATATAAACAAACTTATATTTATGCCCAAGTTAATGCACAGGCAGTTGCCAACAGCCACTGTACAGCACATTCTCGTTTTTATACGTCTTGTTACAATAAACAAGATGCTCTCATACTGGATTGAATTGTACTTTTTTGGATGCAGGTAATGGAGCAGTTGCAAAACTAGAAGTTCTAAAAATGCATGTAGATTGTATTAATATTTTTATGTAATACTGGAAATGTGAGAAATCTCATCTTGCAAAACCTTAACTTTGGGGTTTCTAGATACTGCATTTTCAATACACTGATTATTTTTTATTTGTAGTAAATTGTTGTATAATTCACACTCTATTTCCACACTATGTATTTGATGATAAAAAAATATTCTCCCCATGTTATATAATACAATTTTAGTATTGTATGGTTTATTAACTTCAGGCATACAATTGTCTTGAATAAACTGCTTGTAATTAGCATACATTTTGTTATTGTCTTTGTCATTTGCAGCTGAAATCTTGACAAAATATTTTTTTGCACAGTAGTTTATTGTGGGCTAGTAAGTATTCATGGAAAGTCTGAAACACATACTGCTCTGTATTTTAAGACTGGAGAGTATCTAACGGGTTTCTGCTTCTGAATGTAATCCTCAAGCATATTCAGAGGTGTTGATCAGTCATTTCCTTTCTTCTCATTGAAATTTCTCAAAATATTCTCACTGAAATTTCTTGTAATATTTTTGTGTGTTCTTGTTTCAGGTGAGCCTGATTTGGATAATTGATTTCATGGTAATCAAATTTTCAGCTGGCAGTTGAATCAAATACAATTTCCCCCAGTCATCCAGTGTATAAGTTAAAATTCTCGTTTCAGTTGCTAGTCTTGCCTGTGGTATTCTGTGTCCTCCCACTCAGAATGAACATTAAAAAAAAAAAAACCAAAACAAAACTCGGTCTGTAAATACATACAAGTTAATAAGACGGCTGTGTAGGAATGCTGGTGGATTTTCAAAAATTGTATGTAATATAAAATAAGCTCTAACTTTATTTGGATCTTGCAGGTGCGCAGATTTGCAGAAGCATTCTTTTGTCTTGAGCATCCTAGGCAAGCTGCCCTTGCCTATCAAGAACTACAGTGAGTAGCCTTTTGAAGTGCACAGTATGTAACATGTCATACTATTATTCTGTAGCATATGTAGAAGTACTGTCTTGCAAAAATACTTATATAACAAGTTCAAGAGAAACTTATGTTCTAAATACAGATTTGAAGTTTTTTAATGGATATTATATAAGAAGTTATTAAATAACTATTAAAGCTATTAAATAACTAATTAGTAGAAGAGCTTTACTAAAGTGAATTAAGCTACTGCTAATTTCTGTTAATGTAAAAATAAACAGTTCTGTTTTTTTCATGTGGGACTACTTCCTTTTTTTCAGTGCTCAGAGTCATCTACAGATGTGTGCAGCTATCAAAAACACTTCCTTCTGCAGTTCTCTTCCACCCCTCCCTATTGAATGCAGTGAACTAGATGGAGATATGAACTCATTGCCCATAATCTTTGAAGATCGGTATTTAGATTCAATTACTGAAGGTAAACGCCTCACAGTACAGTTTTCTTTTTGAAGAAATGAGCAAAAAATATGTAAAACCTGAGTATTTTTCATTACACTTCTTGCTGGCTTTAAAGGAATACATTTATTTGCTAGGAAATGTTTCTTTAGTTTGAGTTTTGAAGATGTGTAAAGTTCTATAATTACTAGTGGTTTATAACTTCAGTTACCTGCATAATCTTGTTTTAAACAATCCTTTTTCTCCCCCCTCCCCTACTTTTTTTGGTGAAAGATCTGGATGTACCCTGGTTGGTAGTACAGAGTCTTCCAAGGTCAGAGTCCAATAAACTGGATAAATTTGAAGCTGAAGAAGGTTTTGTAGCTGGTTTTACTAGTCCGGAACTGAAAATAAGACCTGCAGGTGCCTCCAACCTTTGGCATTCAGAAAGTGAAAAGATGCTAACAAAAACATTGAAAGGGAAAAATGAAGATGCAAATAAATCCAAAGTTAAGGTTACTAAGCTCATGAAGACAATGAAACCTGAAAACACAAAAAAAGTTGTGAAACAGAACTCTAAGGACTCTGTGGTCCTAGTGGGCTATAAATGTTTGAAAAGTGCAACACTGGAAGATGCCTCTAGAAGCTCAGAAGGCAGGCCTTCATACAATGCTAACGACGGGCTGGACCCTGCATTAGGTGGATTTCCTTGTGATACAAAGACCTGCACCGGGCAAATAAGTCAAAGAGAACTTCCCTTTTTGCCATCTGGAACTGAGGAAAAGACTGCCAAGATTGAAGGTATCCAACCAGATCCGGGTAGCCTTGTGCACTGTGAAAATGTAGCTATTTTTGGTAGGCTTACTATCTCCCAGACAGGTTCTGGAACTATACAAGCAGATAGTGCTCTACAACCCAGAGGTACACTTGAGTGTTGTCATGGAGGTCAACCAGCTTCCTCAGGAGTCAGGACAATTGAGGTCAAACCAAGTAATAAGAATCCCTATGAAGGGGAAAAAGTAACTGTTCACATTGGATCATGGGCTGAGTTTCCACAAGATGGAGTGCAAGGAGAGAATTTGCAGACACCCAATATTCAGTCTTCAGAATCTGGAAATAAATTGAATTCAGGAGAACAGGAACCAGTGATTGAAAAGGAAGATGTCCACGAAAGAAACTTCCGACATACCAGTGACATCTTGACAAAAATGAAGAGTAATCAGCCTACTGTTTCTACAAAAGAAACTCAACTTTCTGCAAGTGGAGATATAACTAAATTACCAGATGTTAGTGTGACATATGCTTCTTCTAGGTTTTCAGATTCAGGTATAGAAAGTGAACCAAGTTCTTTTGCAACTCACCCCAACCCTGATCAGGTTTTCGAAAATGTTCAAGGCCAAAGTGCATACAATGGTGAGAGAGTATTTCCTCAGCTTTTACTAAAACCAGACTGTGCTGTAAAAAACACAATAGAAAGCCATTGCACTGAGAGTACTAGTGCTGTAAGTGAAATACAGTCATCCCTGACATCCATAAATTCTCTGCCTTCAGATGATGATGAGCTGTCACCTGATGAGAATTCAAAAATATCTATTGTACCTGAATGCCAGTTAAGTGACAGCAAAACGATACTGGATCTTGGGGCAATTGACCTGCCAAAATGTGCTGACAGTAAAAAATCAAACACCAATTTACAGCAACAGTGTGTTGTATTTTCAGGGCACTCAGATGACAAAACTCTGTCTATACATTCCTTGCTCTCAGGAACAAAAGATCTTTTACACTTAGTTGTTTCAGATGAGGGCACATCTACTGATGTGAAAAGTTACAGCCCACAGGCAGACCTTGGCACAACCTGCAAGGACTCTCAGGACCTTGAAAGGCATCTTAACACTACAAAAGAAACAGTTAATTTGCATTTGGAAATTACTTGTATGGGTGAGCCATCTGTCATTTCAGGTTCTTCATCTGTAAAGGCAGCGTATGAAGTTGAAAAAACAAAGGAAGGAAAACATAACGAGCCTTTAGAACTAAAGGAGACAACTGAAGAACTGTCAGTAGGTAAAAGTGAAACAGGTACAGATAATCCTTCTCCAACCAGTAGTACTGACATGGTAAAGCAAGGGCTTGTCGAAAACTATTTTGGCTCTCGAAGCAGCACAGATATTTCAGATATTTGGCCTACGGACAACAGCAATCCTGTTAGCCCTCAAAAGGAAGCATATGGAAAACAAATTATTTGCTCTTCCCAACAAGATGAGGAAGAAGAGGAGGATCAAGAAATGATTGAAAACGGGTATTATGAAGAATCAGACTATAGTATATTAGATGGAGCTTCCAGTGCTGACCAGGATCATGGCTCAGCAGAAGAGAGAGCCCAGAGATCTGAAAGGATTGATAGCGGGCATCTGCGAGACAGAAGGGCTATGCCTCCTGTCTGTACTCCTGGTTGTCTGTCTTTTCCTTCTTCTCTGAGAGACTCTCCTTGCAATGTTATCTGTTCTTCAAGGAAGAAATCTGATGCAATTACACAACAGCCAGGCAGCACATCCTACAGCTCAGCTTCATCTGTTTCCTGGTATGAAAGCTCCCCAAAACCTCAAATGTTAGCGTAAGTGATTGTTTTAAAACAAAGTTTTTTACTTTTAAAAATTATGTTAATACAGTATAAAATGGGAACAGAAGTGTCATTAGGCTCTAGAGTGCCCCCAGGACTGTGGCTTGTGAATTCTGTATGTTCAGGTAACATCACTTTTTAGATGTTCAGAGAGAAAGTATGTTAGCACTGAATTCCTTCTGTCAGTTATCTTGTAATTTCCTGTGGTTTGACAAACTCCAAGCAAAGCAGGATTTTTTTTTTTTTTTTTAATAATGGTCCTTCTTAAAAAATAATAATTCAGCTGAAAAAATTATGTCATAATTACTACTGAGCATAAAAATGGTGTTTTATGAAATGGAAGCTGTTAAAACAGCAAGCATAGGAAAATATGCTTTGCATTTAAAAACATAAAACCAAAACCATTCTGTAACTAGTTGTCCATCTAATTAGTTAAGTGAAGTAAATGTGCAGTGCAAGCCAAGATGACGGCCTTATTTTTCAATCTTAACGTCAAATATCCAAAATAAAACACCTCAGAGACCATACTGCTCTAAACTACACTGCAGTTTGAATACCAGGAAAGTCAAATGTAGAGGAACATCAGGGATCCCAGATTGCACCTCCTCTTGCTGTAAACATGGGAGTTTCCCTAATAACTCCCTGCTGCTGACTGAACATGGGAAGCAGCAGTTTAATGTGTTGTATTGGAAGTAAAACGTTGATATCAGAAAGAAGAAATCTTAGAAGAAACAAGAAGAATGCTAAGCAGGCAGAAGAGATAAAAGACCAAATAGTCAGTGGTATGTAGCTGAGAACAGGAGGAAGCGTTGAGCAGTGGTGGAGGAAAAGTTAGAAGTGGACAGAAAAATAGTTTCTTAAATACTGGAGAGTGGGTACTGGTGTGGAATGGGAGGGATGAAAAGCGGAGACTATTTATGGTGTTCTGTAACAAGAAAAGAAAGATAGAACTCTGAGTAAAATCAAGGACTTGTCCTTGGGGAAAGCAGAGTCTCCCAGAGTGTGGGATAACTGAGATTCCAGAGGGCATGATCTATGATCTGCTCCACAGAGAACCAACCTTGCTACATTCAGTTCAGAAAACATGCCTTGAGTACAAACTAAGTAACTTCTGCTGTAGAGTGATAAGACCAACTGCCTGCAGTGGTTTCTGTTTAGGCTGACTTCACTGAGGCTTGTTCTTGCCAGTTAGTGAGGAATGAGCTAAAGATAAAGCTGGGGGGAAGGCAGAGAACAAAAAGTAGAATGGGAGGAAAACAGTAAGCAGACGGATGGGATACAACATGACACTGTGAGGGATTGTGCAGAACAGACAGATTAAGGAGGGAAAGAAGCATAAGGAAGCACAAAGCTTGAAGTGCTGCAGGGAAACTGATAAGCAATTAATTATGTGGGAAGGTCATACACAAAATAATTAAGGGAAATGGAGGAACACAAGGAAGCATGTAGGCAAGCTCAGCTATTAGAAACTGTACAGTGTATTCCTTCATATAATATGTAAAAGACCAGAGGTCCAGATCTGGTTTCTTCTGAAGCAAGTATCAGTTATTCAGCCTACCAGAGGGACTTTCAGGTGAGCAGTTACAGCACTGGCTCCAGCTCTCTGCTGACCTAGGAAATAGGTTTTAAGTTTGGCAAGAATTATTAGAAGTCAGTGGAAATCTTTACCTTGATTTCTGATTCGTTGTAATTCCTGTAATATTATTACTGCATTTAAACAAAGCTGTTGCTTGCTCAAGGCCAGAACTAACCCAGAATCTCTGGTGATTTCAGAAATATTTCACACTTTGTAGAGATGTTCAAAGGAGAGAAGAGGGTAGAGCTTGGGGTATGGATTTTGTTACAGAGGAAAGGGGGCTGTAGGAAGCTGGAATAAAAATTATTTTGAGGAACTGACTTGTTCTGTGAAGATAGTGATTTCATAAATATTTTTTTTGTTGTATCAATTACATAGAAGACAAACTAAAAAGACAGTAGAAAACTGTATCTTAGGAGACCCTACATTTGCCTGGTAGTAGTAAATGTTATGTCATATATATGGTTTTGTTCCAGTTTCCTGCAGGCTAAAGAAGAATTGAAGCAACTTAAACTTCCTGGATTTATGTATAGTGATGTTTTCAAACTGGCTTCTTCAATACCTTATTTCAGTATGGAAGAGGATGACTGTTCAGAAGAAGGAATACATCTTATTGTCTGTGTCCATGGCCTAGATGGTAAGCTGGGAAATGGATACTGAGACAGCAGTTCACATTAGCAGTCAGGTTTAGCTTTTGTCATCTGAACAGAACACTTCTGAAATAGATTCACTGGAGGGAAATGGGAATTTGACATTTGAATGTATTTGAATTGTACTGCTGCATTTGACAATGTATTCCATGTTTCCATTAAGAATTTTATGTATGTTGTAGTTTAACCTCAGCTGCCAGCTAAGCAGCACCCAGCCACTCACTCACTCACCCCTGATGGGATGGGGAAGAGAATCAGAAGGGTAAAAGTGAGAAAACTCGTGGGTTAAGATAAAGGCAGTTTAATAGGTAAAGCAAAAGCACACAAGCAAAGCAAAAGAAGGAATTCATTCACCACTCCCCATCGGTAGGCAGGTGTTCATCCATCTCCAGGAAAGCAGGGCTCCATCATGTGTAACAGTTACTTGGGAAGACAAACACCCTAACTCTTAACATCCCCCACTTCCTTCTTCCCCCAGCTTTATATACTCAGCATGACATCGCATGGTATGGAATATCCCTTTGGTCAGTTGGGGTCACCTGTCCCAGCTGTGTCCCCTCCCAACTTCTTGTGCTGCACCCCCAGCTGCCTCACTCAGGGGGTGGTGTAAGAAGCAGAAAAGGCCTTAAGTGTGTAAGCACTGCTGAGCAGTAGTGAAAACATCCTTGTATTATCAACACTTTTCAGCACAAATCCAAAACATAGCTCCATCCTATGAAGAAAAGTAACTCTATTCCAGCTGAAACCAGCACAATGTAACATTTGTCTTTAGTAAACCTTTCATGCACATAAATCCATTTTATGCCATATTTCACATTAGATAGAACTTCCAGTTTTTTACATCATGTAAGTGTTTGTATTGTGGTAATAGAATTACTAACGAAACAGTTTTGTTTAGAATTTGTAATGCCACATTGTCAAGAATAAAACATGTATCTTGTTAGGAAAAAAAATAGTATATGTAAAATGCAGTCAAGTGTTTATAAGGTTCTAAAAGGTTAGATTACTGAATCACAGCACAGTTGAGGTTGGAAGGGATCTCTGGAGACTGTCTAGTCCATCTCCCCTGCTCAAAGCAGGGTCAGCTACAGGAGGTTGTCCAGGACCCAACCCCATTGGGGTTTTGAATATTTCCAAAACCAAAGACTCTACTATAGTACGAATGAGAAAATCTCTTGCTAACTGAAAGGATTGGAAAGTTTAAATAGCTTGAATAGATTCATCTTCTTTTAGTTCAAAGCATATATGCATATGAAGAAACAGTATTGCCTCTAGTTAAGATATTCATAGCTTTCTGCCATCAGAAAGCTTTTGTCATTTTTTTGAGAAGCTGCTTAAATAAACAGTGTAAGGAAACACAAGAGGGCAGTAGGGTAGAATAGTGGACTGGACCAACACTGCACGGCCACCTTGTTATTTTTTCAAATTCCCAAGTTAAAAATAAAATAAAAACAGCTTTTTTTTTCTTCCTCTGGACAGAAAACAGCCTTCATTAAGCACTTTTACAACAGAGTATTCCTTCTTACTAGCACAGATGTTCAAGTGTTATTGCGTGCCTAGAATTTACACAAAAATTAACGGCATAAAAACCTGTTGTTAAAAAACAAGTGTCTTTGAAGCCTTAGAAAAATCCATATAGTTAGAATTTTCTTAGGAAATGGCAAGTTCATTCAAGTTCTATTAATAACAACTATTAATAACAGATTTAAATAAAAATCATCTTCTCTATTAAAGGCAGAAAGGGTACTCTTTCTTCAAAAGCATACATGATCATTGATGCAGAGAAATCTTCAGGATGCTAGTTAAACTAGCATTTGTTGGCTTGGGAATCCATCTAAATGTATCTTTATCTGCTAACAGTCCACTCTGTCTTTTTATACTGTAAAAATGTTTATGCCCTTATGCTTTGCTCCTTCACTGAATTCTTTAAGCTAGCTCTGAGTTCTTTAATTGTCTTTTATCGAAATTAATCAGGTTTTCAAGACTGTAATGTTCACAGTGCTATGTATTTGTTCCATGCTAAGACAAAATCAAACATGACTTCCTAAATCCTTGCTTTTTAAAAACTGTATCTGCATTGAATGTCATTTTTATAGACTGTTTTGTTACTGCATTTGGCATTGCAGTTTATCTTCCTGAATCTTACTGAATTTTGATTAGAGCTGAGAATATCATTAGCTGTGTTTAAATATAAAGTTGTGCTGTAGGTTCATTTCAGTATTCTAAGTGCTTTTATTGCAAGTTAACATTGCAGTTTCTAACTCTTGATCGTTTTTCCTTTTAAGGTAACAGTGCAGATCTAAGACTAGTGAAGACTTACATTGAACTAGGGCTGCCTGGAGGAAGAATAGATTTTCTTATGTCCGAAAGGAATCAGGTATTTGCCAACAAAAAAAAGAATTTTTGTAAACCAATAAACAGTGTGCATCTTCAGACATGTTTATTTAATGGCACTACTGTGTTGCAGTTTACCACATTCTGTATCTTTTTACTGTATTCTCACAGAATCCATGATTTGATCTGTAGCTTTCATTAAAGTAATTACAAAGCCTAGTATGATATAAAGAGTAACTTCGGTTGCTTCCATTTTGTTGTGTGTACTGGTACCTCCTAAGTTCTCAGCATAATGTTAGGACTGTAGATAAAATACCCTCGATATTAGTGGTAAAAATGCTGATAGTGAGAACTGGTGTGGCAAGAAGGGAGATGTGTTATTTCACCAGATCTGAGAAATAGAAAATACCTGTCTCTTGTTCTTTTGTCCGTGCACTGTAAGATCCACATTATGACACTGAACCAGTATCAGATTACCTCTTGGTTAAACTTTTGTGAATGTTATTACTTTCAGATGAAGTAAACTGACAAAGCACGGAAGACGAATCGTTACTTTCTTTGTGTGTATTGCATATTGTAGCAGACATACTTCAGGGATATAATTAGAACAAAGAGTCTCTTCAGTGGCTCAGACCAAAGGTTCATTTAGTGCAGTAGCATTTTTCTGGTGATAGCTGCTGGGATGCTTTGCGAAACAGGCTGGACAGGCACTAAGCCATGCTTTCTCATTGTCTCTAGCCCTATAGGTTTTGGAAGTCAGCAGTTCTGAAACTTTCTAATTTGGGAATTCCACTGAGAGCACTGAGCCTAATAGCTACTGACGGACTTTTCTCCTTAACGTTGGCTGATTCTTTTTGAGTGTTTTCTAGTTTCCACAGCATACAGTTGAGATTAATTCTGTGGTTCATATACATTACTAATTCAGTTGCAAACAAGGAAATTTAAACAAATCCCCCTGCAGCTTGTTTTGGAAAAAAAAATAGTAATCACCCCCCATTTTCTGCTTCAGTTAATTAAGTATTTTATAAGCAAGTATAATTTCTCCCTCAGGAGGCAACTGAAGAGACTTAGTCCATTCAGTAGTTCTCAGGATCACATGCAAAACAATTTCTGGTCATCAATGATATCCTTCCCTGCCCATTTTGAAACTTCTTGTATTTTAAAATAGGATGATCAGAATTAGACAGGGAATTTAAGATGCTTGGGCACTATGGACTTACAAAATGCTTTATTGATATTTTCTGTTCTTTCCTTGCTTTCCTAACATAGCTGATTATATAGAACACAGATGTCTAGATTATTGTTTGCATATTTGTTTAGGGCTGTTTTTCCCTTTGTAACACTGTTTGCGTTTCTTGCCATTTTATTACCAGGCATGCAGTACTATAAGATTCTTCTGAAATTCTGGTCAGTTTTGACTATCCTGGATATCTGGTTTTGTCTACAAACACTGACATCTTATCTCCTCCTTCCTCTTCCCAGATCATTTATCAATATGTTGAACACTACAGATTTTAGCACAGATCCTTTGGAACTTGTGTTGAGAAGTTTTAGACAGCCTTTGCCTACCTTTTTTTAGATTTCGTACTGCTAATCATTGTAGAGAATCAGTTATGAACTGGGAATATGGCTTAAAGGATTTTTTGTTTGTTTGTTTTAAATAAGCAGTACTAATGTAGACTCTGCTGTTGCAGTAATTGTCTCATTTCTATTTCGTGGGCAGTGTGATTTAGTTCTGAATATGCAGTTTGGTCTTCTGTTTCGCTAGAGATAAGATTATGCATAGGGGAAAGCTTAGAAGTAAGGCTGGCTGTGTAACATTAAGATTTGTTTTGGTATATTAGAAGAAAGTCTTACAGTAAAATGTGTATCGCTTTATTCCATGTTATAAGAAAAAAAAACTTGAAAAAATTGCAATAGCTACAGTATTTTTATTCAAAGTTAATATGGATGTTTTTGTGTGCTGTTGATCAAAACATTGGGGAATAAGAATTCAGACTGAATGCAGAATGTATATTGCTGCATTAGAAAATACAGTTATTATTTTTTATTTCTTTTATTTTACAGAATGATACCTTTGCTGATTTTGATTCCATGACAGATCGCCTTTTAGATGAAATTATACAGTATATACAAATTTATAATCTAACCCTTTCAAAAATCAGGTAATATCTGTTCTATACTATTTATAGACATAAACTTAAAACTAGAGCCCTGTGTTGTTCTGAACTGTGATGCTCAGGAGCAGACCAAAAGAGAGATGGGAAAGAGAAAATCAGGGAGGGGGAGGAGTAGGGGAAAGGAAGACAAAGGAGAGAGAGGGAATTCCCATCTGAAAGAAGACTGAACAGTGTTGTAAGCTCATCTAGTCCTGTTGGTGGTTTTAGGGCAGAGTTAAGCACTGTACATTTAAGGAACTGCTCTCCTGTGTTTCCTCAGATCCTGCATGGTAGGGTTCTGCAGAAAAACATAGTATTTTGAGAAAGTCAAAGGAAACTGTAACAGTACTATGTCAAGATAAAGTTAGATTTCTTCTGATTTTATAGTTTCTTCACCAAATATGACAGAGCAGACTGTCTACCTTGTCATTCCTACAGGGAAATTCCATTTTATCTGTGATGTTGAGAGGCAGCTGCATGAAAAAAAAACATTCACCATTTTGACATTTTCTGAATGTTTCACCTGCTAAAAAAACAACTTTGCGTCTTAATAGAAGGCTCATCCCAGTCTATGCATGCCCTTTTCCTTTTTCTGCTACTTCCAGGGAATACCTGTTCCATTTATTTTCTCAAAGTAGGGTATATCATTTGGACACCTTACTAACTCAGCTGTGTTGCTGGAGTTAGCTCATTGATAGATGAAAGGAGCAAATTCAAGCCTGACTTCATCCATTTGCTTAGTCATCCTCAAATTATACATCTGGAAGGTTTTTTTGACTTCCTAGTCACATGCATTTCCGACGTTTCTGCATATTCATGTGTTTGGTAAGCCTTACTCAGCTACAGAAAACATCTAACATGTTTAAACATAATCTAACTTTTTAAACAAATGCTTCTATTTTGAGATAGGAAAGGTTTGACATGGTTAATTTTGTTTAAATCAATGATTTTAAAAAAGCCCTGTCTGATTGTATTTGTGTTACATAGACTCTATGTTAGCACCCTCAGTATGGGAGAGAGTTCCGTAGCCCAGCAGCACACGCTGGTATCTTCTCTCCCATGCTGTTGGTCTGAAGGCTGTAATGAGCAAACCAACCTAGTTACCTTCTCTTTGTTCGCATCTGAGAATTGAATTTTCATTTGCTTTTGGTTTGCTTCTCTCATCAGACTTTAAATTTGTAAATATTTTTTCAGTTTTATTTATTACTTGTCACCTGAAAAAGAAATTACCAGTTTTTATTTTAGTTTCCTTTTCAAGGTGTATACTTTTCTTTGGCCCTCGCAAAGCAGAATTCTCTGTCTTTCAACTTTAGCTTTTCTTACAAGAAAGTTAAACCTATCAGCAAATCCTGCAGCTTTTTTCCTGGTAGCTACCTGAGAGAGTGTTCAGAAAGAGATGTGCTTATATGCAAGTTCTTGAAGGGATGACCCAGGAAGCCCAGGAAAGTACTACTGAGAAATCCTCTGTTCAAATAGCCAATGTGTTCCCACCTCATTTTTGGCTGTCCCACGTAAGGAAAGAGGACTTTGTGCTAGCTAGCCATGCTCTCCTGAATGATGCTAGTTTCTCCTCATAAAATCTCCCTGTCTACTAAAGGAAGTGTTCTCTGTACAGCTGCTGCTCAATAGGTGAGTCAAATTAGAAATCGGTCTGCAGACCTGTGATGATTTTTGGATGGTAAAAAAGCTGACACCATTTTGTGTCAGAAATACCTGTTCAGTCCCTCTTTTACACTCAAGGTCATGTTACAGGCAAAAGGGAACACAGTATTCAGAGCTAAGAATTTATTGTTAGTCCAATTAGTGTTTTAGTAATCTAATTAAAAATGCAGCAAAAAAATTACTATTAGTCTGGTTACATTGCTACTAAAATTCATAGTCCAACTTAATGCAGAAAAGTCCCATTATTAATATGGCTGAAGTTGTTGTATAGAAACCTTCTAGTATCTTTTCTCAGGTGGTAGGCTCCCCTTCCAGCAGTTGTCTGAGTCCTAATATTGGTGGTTTCTATCTTCCGCAAGCAGTGGAACATCATCATCCTAGGGCTTCAGTGTGGAGAATGATGTTCGCAGTGGCAATTTCTGCCTCTTTGGCCTTGAGTCTGCCTGGATTTTTATTCCCCCCCTCCTCTGTTACTGCTAATACTGGCTTTCTTTTCTGAGTTGTGAGACTGTGCTTCTGCAGTGACCATTATAGACTGTTGAGGACCTCTGGCATATGATATGTGTGTCTGCACTCTTTTCTTTCACACTACTCTTTATTCTAGCGATACACAGTTAAGTCACACAGAATAACTGCTTGTTATTAATAGAAACTATAGTGAAACTAAACCATCTTTAGGCCTGACTTGTTACTTCGTTGCCAGACGATTGTTGTCACAGCTAAAACAAACTAAGATCAAGTCAGGCCAAGACAAGTTCAGAGGTTCTGCACTGTCAGGTCAAGCCTTGTGCCTTCTAGTAGCAGCAAAATCGTATCGGCTGTGCTACATTCTTGTGCTGAGATAAGAAAAGGCACTCCCTGTACCATCAGAACTCTGAGCCATACTACAGTGTCAACTTCAGTGAACCAGCATTTTTGATACTGCCAAAGCTAATAGCAGTAACTGCACCAGTACACTGCCCAACTTGTGCGTTGATCTCCTCTGAACAATATCCTTGTGCTCGCTACAAGTGTGTATCAAGCATGAACTGTATGCTTGATTCAAACCAACAGCAATGTGTCTTAGAAATCAAGTGTTTGGTAAGGAATCGCAGCATATTTAGGTTGAGGGGAGCTCTGGAGCAGTTCACCCACTCATCCAGGGCTAACTTCAAAGTTAATGCAACTTTGAAGCGAATCAAATTGCTTAGTCATAACCATTCAAGTTTTGATTATTTGTGAGGATGGAAACCTTTCCAGTCATCACATAGCTAGGAAATAAATTGCATACTCTTATAGTGTAGTTTCAGAAACTGTTTTCTTCATGTCAGATCTTAAATTTCTGATGACCTGTCTTGAACTTTAACTTCAGTTGGATTAATCTGCTTGTCATCCTCTTCCCTAAGTAACATTGATTCCTAAAAAAAGAAAGTAATTTTTAATGTTATGCATATATTAGAACATCTGTTCATTGTTTCAGCACCTTTTTGATTATGGCTTTGGCTTTTGATTTTTTTTTTTCCCATGAATTTTTATAGTTGGACAGGATTTTTTGTTTGTTAGCATAGAATAATGAGGTTTACTGTGTCTAATTTTCCAGTATGGTCTGAATTGGTAGACTTGTGCCATAAAGCGCATATAAATACTACAGTAGAATTCTGTTCCTTCAGTGTGTTAATGATACCTTGTATTCAAAAGATGGTAGTATTGCCACCTACTGTTCAGAAATGCATTGGTTTTGCAGAGCATCCCACAGTTTGCAGGTGTCTGAAACAATGAGTAGGATGGGTTATGCTTTTATCTTCAACTTGAAAACCCCTCAAAAAAGGGTTTTGACTTTTTTTCCCCTTCTGTTTTAATTTGAGCAAATCCTTAAACATATATCTATTAGCAAATAATATTAAAGGCTTATTATGTTAATTTGAACACAATATATTATTGTAACCTTTGTTATTTTTCTAATTCTTTCCAAATTAAGAACAAGTGTTTAATCTTTGAGGTACAGTTACATAGCTAATAGTGAGCACGTTTTTTTCCTCAAATAGAGGAAAAAGTTTTGCTTCAGGTGTGCCCATATTCTTGAGGATAATAAGATTGACTGATGGATCACTGTATTTTTTCCAGTGATGAAATGGTACTTTGTTATTGTACAACATAAGAGGTTTTCATCCTTTTATGATGTTTAGTAAATAGTGGATGAACTGTCAGGAGAACATCTCTGCTAATGTTCAGGTCGTCTTTAGAAAATAATCTCTTTTATTCAAGATATATCATACAGATCATCTTCAGGATAAACTCAATTTCTGTGGACATTTTCTTGTTCCTAAAGAAATCTATGCTTTTGTTTTTTTTGTGTGGACTTTAAGTTGTAGTTTGAGAGAATGGGTTTAAATTTTAGTATTCAAGAGAGTCAGAGCTCAGTATTTTGTTTTGAAAATGCAGTACAGTTGTGCTGACAGCACAGAGGATACATATCTTTCATTTCTAAATTAGTTTGGCAAACATAAGGTGCAGCAAAGAATTTCTGATATTGCAGCAATTTTGAAAATCTAGTATTAAAAGCAAATGTAAAGAATATACATATATGCTTAATCTGTGTGTTGGTAAGGAACAAATAGCCTGTTCTGTCACAGAAATGCATAATTATGTCAGCATTTAGAAATTCAGGGGTGGCCCTGCCATTCTATAACCTAGTGTTTAAACTTTTTCATTTAGCTTTAAATTGGCATTTTCAGAGTCAGTAATTCTTGCTTGGGAAGCAGTTAAACAGTCAAGTAGGTTTTTAGCACTGTATTTTACACAGATATTACTGTTAGTTCTGTTTTGACTATTTTTGTTGACAAATGTAGTCATGCAGAGCAAACGGGAATTATGATCTTCTGGGTGTAATGTTGTGGCACATACATGATCCAGCCATGATAGTTCTACTGTATATTTTGGGATGGTTGTGTCTCAGTGTCCTGAGATTACATTTGTAAAACAGGAAAGAACTTTCTCCTTCTCATTTTGTGAGTTTTGTCTCTATCATATCTTCTTTGAATCAGTGCCTAGGATGGTGTGATCCTTACCTCAGCAGAGATCTGTAGGCATAAGTGCATAATAACTAGAACTGCTTTATTTTGTACTGTCCCTTCTGAAGAAATGCTTTATATACAAACTTGTGAATACGACAGTAGGCACCTCTGATTAAGTAATAATTATTCTTAGCTACATGAAGCTACAGAGTCCCATCCATCTTTCCCCTAACTCACTTAACCAGGGAAACAACTAAATGTAATATTCTTGTGCAGGCAGATATTGTTCCGTTGCCTTACTCAGGCTGATTATCACTTATTTTGGTCCAACTACTAAGCAGATTTGAAATGTTGCTTCTGTTTTAAAATAATCTGATTCAGTTAAGTAATGGTTTTCCCCCTTATAGGAGTACTTTTGGAATCCTTCTCCACTAGGTTTTTTCAGTAGCTCTCACACCTTTACCATATTAAATGCTATCATATGCCAAAGTAGTGATTTATTCAGCCATGCACAGCTCCTGAAATATTTTCTGTATACTTGGTGCTAAGGGAAATACACCCAGAAGTAACCTTGGGTTTGGGTGGGAGATACTGGTGGAAGGATAGCTTTTTATCACTAAATTCAAAAACAACGTATAAAATAATTCTAGACAAGCTCAGAACATGTTTGTAATGAGTTTGTGCAGCTTGGGAGATACAGACAAGCTGTGTTTTCTGTGTGACGTAAAATTCAGGCTTCTGAAGGGAAACGTTTCATTAATTTTTTCCTGTGCTCTTTCAGCATTTTATGACAACAGTTTTATTTTTCTCTGTTTAAAAGAACAAAATTATTGCCATCAAATTCTATGTTATACTGTTTTCTCTTTTTAAACAGCTTTATTGGACACTCACTCGGTAATTTAATAATCCGTTCAGTGCTCACAAGACCTCGATTTAAATATTACCTCAACAAGCTTCATACCTTCCTGTCTCTCTCTGGACCACATCTTGGTACCCTCTACAACAGCAGTGCTCTTGTTAATACAGGTAAAGTATTATTTTCAGTAGTATGAGTTTAGGGGAGATTTTGTCTTGGAAATGCATCTAGCAGTTTCATGTGGGGTGCACATTTCTGCATTAATTTATGAGAAAGTGTATGCTTCACTGTCATAAGAGAGAAGGGTTATAAAGTATTAATAGAAGGATGTGCAAGAAATGTTTGACATAAGTATTTTCCAGTATGTTTGATTCAGGCTTTCTGTACACCGTAAAGAAATTCCGGTTTTAATCTGTTGAGCTCAATTTATTATCAGCTGAATTTTAATATACTTAATCTCCAAAACAAATAGGAAAGATGTATTAAATTAATTCTGAACTACTAGTAATGTCTTTTCTCTCTCAAATATCTTACAACTTTACAACTTGCAGTATTTTTCTGCAGATGCGTTTGTACCTTACGAATGTCTGTTTTTCTAGAGATTAAATGTAGCTCTAGGAGAACTTGCAGAAACTGCTTACTTTTGAAATAAATGTTAGAAGATATTTTCAGATAGCATAAAATTTTAAAAGGAAAACCTTTGAAATTACCACCTACCTTGGAGAGCCCAGAATGAGTAACACTTATTTTCCCTAAACATGCTAATTATTCTCTTTTTAAAAAACACTCTAAAAATCATGAATTACTTTTGTTTAGGGCCATTTTACTTATTGATTGCTGTATTATTTTGTTTCATTAAAAATGAGGGGCAAAACCTTTTAACCTACATGTGCTGAGCTTAAAAGAAGTGGACAGGAATTGCTGGCTAGGTAAAGTTATTTCTGGAGTTTATAGAAGCAGAGGGAAGATGAGAGCTCTTTGAATTTGGTTGAAATGGCACCATTTATAGCCCTCAATACACTACCAGTGAGGTTCACTTCAGGATTAAGACATCTACAATACAATTCACTGTGGGTGCCTACTGGCCGTTTAAACTAGTGTACCTGTAGACAGTTTCTTCCAAGTATTCTAATCTGTAACTGAATAGCACCTAAATCACCCCAAAGTGTTAGCATTATTTTGCTTTTAGGAATTGCAGTTTTCCAGGGTACAAAGAGGCAGGGCTGTTTGCTTGTTTATATCATCACCAGCAAATGACTTCCAGTTAACTAAGGTTAAAGCTATCAAAGTATAATCCAGAATGCATTCACTGATAAACTAAGGATTTTTGGAGTATTTAATCTCTTGCATAGTTGAAGACTGTACCCAATGTCCTTTTCATATAATAATCTTCCTCTACATTTCAAACTCCTTACGAGTTTGGAAAATACCAAGATAATAATAAGTAACGCATATTGAAACCTAAATTACTATATTGCATGAATAATACACTTATGACCTTCAATAAATTCCTTAAGTAAAAGATAAATATTTCCTTGTGGGTTGAATCGACACATTCTTGAGTCTTGGTTGCTTCCTTTTCTTTTGCTTGTCAAGGGAGATAAGATTTTCTGAAAGGCTAGTTAGCCAGATAGCTTTGTTCATGGACTAATAGAGAGTACAGCATCACAGAAAACATAATACTATGACTTTCCTCCCAGAAAATTTTGCTTCCTTTATTCAAGTTATATTTAAGGAATTCATTGGTTCTATAAAGTTATTTTTAGAAATCTAAGAAGTAACACTTGTTGTTTAGGGCTACATATTTCAGCATCAAAATGTTCTACTATTCTGTAAACTATTAAAGTAGAGTTTGTATATTGCCTTGTGGCTAACTTATGAACAAATTTTCACTTTTTGTAAGTGAAGTTATTTTTATCCAGAAAGGCATATACATCAGTGGAGATAATGGTCTTCACGCTTTGTTTCATAAAGATAGGAAAGAATAATGAACAAAAATTTTAAATGTTTCTGGGTTTGACAATGCTGACCTGAAAAATTAACATCTGAGGAGCAAAATACATGGACTTCACATACTTTTGCTTATATTTAATTAGTTTTCATATTTTATTGTGGATCTATTACTCATGTTGTACCTAACAATGCAGGACTGTGGTTTATGCAGAAGTGGAAGAAGTCTGGTTCTTTATTGCAATTGACATGTCGAGACCATTCAGATCCACGACAGACGTTCTTATACAAACTTAGTAAAAAAGCAGGTAAGCGTTGTTAATACTTGCTGTCTTTTAAAGGCCACTCTATATAAATGTGAATAGGAAACCTAAAAAAACACTCCTTCCAACAAGCTCTTGTTTCAGTTTATTGAAGCGTTGCTTTGGCTTTAGTTCAAGTAAACAGTAAACCATTTTTGTTGCAGTGGTGGACCATTGGTTTGAGACTTTGCTTCCTAATTAAAGATCAGAAGCTCTGAGTACAGCCACTATATTGTGAGATGTGAATAGACAGATACATATATATCTATCTATATCTCGCAGTACATATATATATATATCAGCTTCTTCTTGAGCCACTGAAGCTAGTGATTTCAGTATGATGAGTCAAGTACATGTACATTAATTTAGTATTACCTGTTTCTGTATCTGTCTTTCTTACCTATTCTATAAATGTAATATTCCTCAAAGTTTTTGCAAACTAGTCTTTTATTACCTCATTAAGATGGTCAAGGAAAACAGAAACTCATTTTGATAAAGGAAGAAGTTCTACTTAGCATAATAGCTAAAAACCAGATTATATTATTCGTACAATATCATTCATACAACTTTCTCTGATCTGAGTATTTCAACTGTTGGCTGAGAGTCAGTTTTGCCAGTGGATAAGATGAGAGTTGGGGCATAGTTTCCATTAAGCATTATAAAAGTTATTCAGGATTCATCTGACAGGTATTCCTAAATGTGCATTAGCCAAGTAATTGTGGAGCCAGAAATGCTCATGGTTTTGTGAAAAATCTAGGCACGTTTCTCCATCAAAATATTTGTAGGTTGTCATGTCTGAAATTTTGTTGAGAAAAAAGTGGTACAAAGTCATGAGCAAAGGTAAGGGCAGGAAAAGACAGACATCTAGCTCTTGTCATGTTCCAATATAATACGTAACAGGACTTAGAAGAAGCAGAAAGGAGTAATGAGCAAGAAGAAAAAGCATGGATAAGATATGAATGCTGATCAAAAACTTAGTTTAGAAAAACTTGGTATTTTCTTCCCCCTTTTGTTCAACATCTACTATTACAAAGTGATTTATTTTGTTGATAACATGATATTTAAGGCTGAACAGATATTTAAAGATGAACTGCAAAATTAAAAGTTATTGGAAAAACTAGACCACCATCAACTGAAGAGCTCTCAGTGTAGCTTTGCAGTCTCTTGAAAATAAATATTTGATCCTAAACAGAAGTTATGAGCTTCTGAGAAGCTTCTGAGTAAGACTGTGGAACCTGTGTTACAGAAATAACACAGATTGATTAATCAGTTGGCTTTAAAGAGTTTTGTATTCTTTGTTTTTATGTATAGATCTCTCAACATGACTAGATACACTGTTATTTGAGTATAGCTGTCTATTTTAGAAACATGTTTTCTTATGACAGACCTCTACCTGACAGGCTTTTTGAAAGAGCTGGATAGCATTAAGAGTCATGACATGCGTTTCAGACTCTACTCCCCATAAACTGTAGAAGGACCCTAAAAGTCTTAGAGCTCAGTTTCTTTTTTCTACCTTCTTAATGAAGATATGGAAGGAGCTGTATCTTGGGCTGCAGCCTCATACACCATCTTGTTTGCAGGTCCTTCAGTGGTATGAGGGAGAAGGAAAGGTTGGGGAGAAGGAGAAAGAGATGTGAAAGTTTGGTAATTTTATTTAAGGAGAAAAGAAAGCAAGCTTTAAGCTTCCCTGAAAGAGAATTAAGAAAGTTTTCCTTTGAGGGGTGAGTTAGCATAATGTATGTACACTGTAGGTGTTGGTGTCAATTTTAACTGTTGATATCTGTACAAGGCATGCTTCTGTCCTGCCATCTCTTTGTTCATTCGGTGGGCATACAGTATTGGCTGTGTTTGACTCTCAAACACCAGATGAGAGGAGTTTGGGATTCCCCTAACTGTACAGTTTCTCTTCAGATTTTCTATACAGAGAATTTGCATACTGTTCTATACTGGGATTCTAAACGTAAGTGTTTCTAGAAACTACTTTATCCCAGGCTACATGCCAGAGATTAACAGCATTGAGAAGTATAGCCTTAATTTTGCAACTTCTGTGGATTCTTCTAATCCTACAGAAAAATAGGAGTCTAAGATGCAGAAACTTCTTTTGCTTTTTAATGTGGTGTCTTCTTCAGATGCTGGTTTTACATCTGGGAAAATCCCTAAGGTGACAAAACTTGCTACTATTTCAACTCTGCTGTGGTCTAGTTGGTTTCTAGATCATCCCTAAAACTGGCTGTGGATCCAGCAGGTGATGTTTTGAGGGTCTAGGTCTCAGCCACACTGTTGTACGGCGATTTGTGGCTTAAGGTCTCAAATTTGTTAGAAAACAGCTTTTAGGCATATCATCTTGTTGCTTAACCCCAAAATGCATGAAGTTCCTACTTTCTATCAGTCATCACAGGTGAAAGTACAGTTGAGTATCTCCTCTTCCACCTTTTAAAAGAAGCTCCATTAAGTACTGATGCTTAGTGCTGTGCAGGAACAAGAGATCTTTGCTCATATCTGCTCTCCGTTTTGAATCCTGGAGCAGCACCAGTTAGCACCAGATATTCTGGAAGCATGAACACATTTCTGATAACTCCTTTCAGTGCTGCTTGTCACAGCAACACATCTAGGAATGACAAACATTTTTACCAATCTTGCTTTTTTCCTCCAAATTCTGGGGCCTTGTTGGACTTCATGGGTGGACATCATCGCAGACTCTTTGATCTCATAGTCAGAAGCAGCACCAGTTAGTTTCTCTTCCACTCCCTAAATTTTTTGACTCTCTCTTCCCAGAGATTTCTCTGAAAACAATCTGTTCTGGAAAGAGCTTTAATGCTGAGGGCTTACAAAATATTCTATCAGGAGAAACAGGTTTTGTATGTGTCATGGCAAAAAGAAGAATTGTGAGTCTTCTGAGCATATGCAAAATGCTCATCTAACAATAGTTTAAGACTTTAAAAGAACCTTTACAACTGAAAAATGAAACTGAAAAATGATAAATATACCATTAATAAGTCCCTCTCATCTATATCATGCAACTCTTGCTTTGTGCAGTGTCAGTCAGTCATTACTTGCTGAAGTTGTAGTTACTCAGAACTCTTTTCAGTTTCTTTAAGTTCTCTACCTTAGTTTTCCTTTACTATAAAAATCTCTTGATAGGATTTTTCTAAAGCAGCCAGTAAGAAACAAATAGGTTTTCCTAACAGTTACAGTTGTTATTCTGCTGCTATTTGTGTATTGTATTTCATCCTTTGATAGGAGTGAATTACAGTTATCCAGTTCTGAGATAAAAGCCGAAATTTTGATGTATATATGGTTCATACTCAAGCAGTAGATGCTTATTTTTAGTTGTGATCTGATTAATTTTTGTTTGTTTTAAAAATTGCTGGTATCAACTCAAGTTTTTTATTTACCAGAAAACTTGGTGTAAATTAAGTAATATATATTATATATAAAATATTATAATATATATAATATATATATTTTCTATATAATGAATCACTGGAATAGTGATTCATCTAAATGATAAAACTTGCATTACAAAGTTGTTGTTACCATTAGTGTTGTTAGTATCCTTAAATTAAAAATGAACATGTTCACCAAAACATAAGTATCTGTGATTTAGATAGAATGTGTTCATTGCATTGCTCTTTCAGAAGTATATCTAGTTAAGAGTTTGTCTGCAGAATTTCCTCAGGTCTGGTATTAAAGATACAGTTAGCTCTCATAACTCTGGGAACATTTCAGTTTCATTTGCAATTAATTTGTCAAGGTAGAATGACAGATAACTTATTTTAACAATTGTCTTTATCTGTTTCTGGTGATACAAATAGGAACAGATTCCTAAAACTGTAAATGCCTTTTGAAATGATTACTTGAATAAATTACAGTAAATTACAAGTAATGATGATGGTTAACTAAGTGTTTGCTTTTCGAAGCCTCTCTTTTTCTATAGCATTGTATGTGGTTTGTCTGTCAACTAGTTTTGCCTTTATGTACTTAATGGAGTGTTGCAGTTGTAGAATGTTTTTTTAAAAAGTCTGGTACAACTCTCATTGCCCTGCTGTCAAGTTTGTTAAAGCAGGAAGAGTGAACTTAAAAAGTTATGTTGTGAAAGCAACCTTAAAAAGCCCACTTTTATATTATATTCAAGCTTAAGAATTATGAAAACAAAATAACTTTTCAGGCCATCTAATAGGTTACTCCATGAAAATAAATCTTTATATCTGAGAACAGTAGCAGGTAGTGGGAAGAAATTGAGACTTAAATATTTGCCATTTCTGATTGGATTGTTAAAAAAATCTGGTTGCTTTCTTTCTGGGCTTGACTACTCAAAATTCTAGTATGTTAGATTGATTTTGTCTCTTAAAGTTACCATCATTGCTAATTGTTGATAAGGAGCAAAATCTGACCTTATTTGCTTATAAGGAACAAAAGACTATAGGATTATTTATTCAAAATGAAGACAGTTAATGTTAGTTCTTGAATTTTAAGTACTTCAACTGGTCACTATATATTGGCAGTTGAGGGATTTATACGTGTTCAATACAAACACAACTGTAGTTGCACAGGTGAAAAAACACATTAAAATTTCTGCATGTGTAAATAGTGTTTCCTGTTGTAGTATTGTGGATTCAACAAAAAATAAGAGTTTATTTGTTCGAAATTAACTTGATAAGAATATTTTTTTAGACACAAAAATCAAAAATATATAGTCATCTATTTTCTAACTGCTTGGCTTTTAGACATTAGTGTGGTCATTCCACTTAGCGAAAATTAGTACTTTTTGTAACTGAACAGTTGCCATTTGCCATACAACTTGCAAAATGGTGATTATGCAGACCTGTTCTTAAAGGAATGAGCTAAGTGTTATTTGAAATCAGTGTGTGAATGAGTTGTGCAGCATAGCACCATGTAGGGGATTCAGTGACAAGTTCTGGAATTTGCACAGCTTCTGTTTTCTGCTTCCACTTAATCTATTGGTTATGCTTCAGTATTTCCTACAAGCGATAACTGCACCTTCATGTTTAGTTTCTAACATCAAATGTAAAAATGAGCTAGCTTATAAAATTGCAACTTTTTTGGCACATCACCAAAATAATAATAATCAGAAGGTTTTTTTCTTTTAAGAGATCAAGGAAGGATATGCATTTGATCAGTGTATTCAAATACATAATTGATTCTAGTTGGAGCACATGGTAATTTTCATCTGTGGAAGCAGAAAGCAGTAGCTTCAGTGAAACTGAAGATGCTTTCAAGTGTAACTTGAGCAGTGTCCCACGCACTTTTCTCAGCTTTTCTAATTCCACTTTTTTTAATGCAAGACAAACAAGAGAAGCTCTTTTTTTTTTTTTTCCCTGTCCAATTGGAGTATTCTGTTTCTTTCTTTATTTACATTTTTCATAAAAATAAACAAACTCCAGGGAGTCCAAGAAAATACACTGTAAATTAATTGATTTGTAGCCATTGCCACCCAACGAATCTGCACTTTCCTGTTCATGGTACTTCAAATGGTCATTTTTTTAATGGGTTCGGAGACCTGCCTTACATGTTAAGAAATCAGCAGTGAGAGGAAAATGGTTTCATTTATATGTAGGCTGGTTTTCATGTTCTGATGGTCTAAGAAAAATGTCAGCGACATGTAACTTTTGGCTTTAGTTTGGTTTCAGACAAGATTTTTGTGTGTGAATACCTTGTATAGAATGCCAATACAATGGTCAGTACAAGTATTAAAAACAAAGAGTCTAGTTCATTAGTTGGTCTTTACCTGCAGAAACATGAGCTTGTCAGTCATCTGAAACAACATTAATTGAAGACCTGGAAGTAGATCCCGATTTGATTATAAATTGCAGTTGATCAGTTGGAATTAAGGACTTGGTGAGTAGACTGACTCCAAAACTTTGGACAGAACATGTTTTTCTATATTGAATAACAATGTGTGTCAGAATCATGGCCTGCTGAGACTGACTTCTGTAAAGCAAACCTCAAAATACTATTTTCTGTCCCAGTTATGAATTGTTTGCTCACTGGTGGGAGTGCTTCCTGCAACAAACTTTGGACCTGCAAGTTTTTTGACCTCAGCTTTAGTTCTGAACTTTTTTTAAGTCCCATTTCTCTGCCAGAATTTGCTCACATTAGCACTCAGGAATGCATTCAGAAGCAAATCTCTTCATGATGACTGTTTACTCCGTAACACAATGAATCAGCTTTAGCAGCCAACGCACGTTGCATCCACAGGACCAGACTAGAGCTAGTCCAAAGTAAGCTGTCCTGAAAATGGGCATTATGATGGATGATGGATTCTTAATACAAACGGGTGTGCTCTACAGTTTTGTTCCTCTTATGCCACAAAGTTCACAAATGTGGCTGTATGGCATAATCTCTTCCAGGATGTTTTTGTGCTTACATAGGTAGGCTTAGATTCATATGTCTTAATACTTCCACAGGTCTTGATTAGCAGAATTCTAGTGTGCTTGTTTACTGCCTTATCTCCCCTCTTTAAAAATAAGCATTTTTCTAATCTCTGAAAGGAGGAAACGGCATGGTTTGGTTTTTGTTTCTGTCCATGTTAACAATAGATCAGCAGTGAATAAGCATAGTTGATGTGTTTTCTTCCTGGAGATGTCTATTATGTACCAGATGTCAGTTTAGCTTACTTGGTGCTATTTAGCTTTGTGGAGTGAAAAAGCATTTCAGCTCTTGAGTTGAGAGAGTGCCTGTTTATAACTCGTGATGAGGCTGAGACTAGAACAGAATATTGGTAACATGGCATGGAGGCTAACCTAATCAGCTCTGCTAAGAGGAGGGACTTCCTAGCCCTCAGTAGCTCTGTTCCAGCAATGTTGGAAGAGTCTGATATGTTTTATAGCATCCAGAGCCAATTTGTTTAAAGTAAAATCTTCAAAGTAGATTTTGAGCTGACATTCACTCTTAAGTTGATGTAAATCTAGCTCCCTAATCAGTCATCTTGTGGGACTGCAGCTGAAAGTCCGAGCTTCCTTTCATCTGTTTTGTGGCATCTTAATCTGAGACCGCAGTTGATTTAGGATCTCGGTGCTTGAATTTTTGGGGCACAATTCTAGCTGTGTGTGTGATGTGTTAACTTCACAAAGCAGTGTGGAAGAAAAACTGTGAATGATGGCTGCCTTCCAGGGCATAATTTTTGAAGTCCATATATCCAAACTGCATTTATTGCAAAGCTTCCAGATGCCTATTTCCAAACAAGTTTGTATAATAAATGGACAGAATTGTGGAAGACGTTGGGAGTATTGTACCGGAGCAAGACTGAGACATTTTCTTAACGTCAAAGCAACCAGATGTGACCTTGAGCTACCTGATCTAATGTCAAAGTTGGCCCTGCTTTGAGCAAGTGGGTAGGATCATATGATCTCCAAAGGTCCCTTCCAACATAAATTCCTCTTCTAGGATTCTGTGATTAGTATATTCCTAAGGAAAATGGCAGCTTACTTATTGGAATCAGATTGTTGTACTTTTCTCTTTTTACTGTAAGTAATTTAGATTTGATTATGCTCAAGAATTCTGTGGTATCCACAAGGAATATTGTCCATTGCAAGTAATTGAAGCTTTGTTTTTAATTAAAGGGCAGTGGTATGGGATTTTGTCTTACTTTTTGTCATAAAAGTCTCAGAGAATATCAGCAGCCCATTGTACCAGTGTCTCCATCTCCCATTCCCTAGTTGCATGTTGGCTATAGCTTGAGGACAGATTTAGCATCTGATTCTGGTGTCTGAACAGATCCAAAAATTTATTTCTCTGATTGCAGTTAGTTATGAGTTACTAGGTCTCTATACCTTCTGTTCCAGATTTTTTTTTTCCCCACTTGACATATTATTTGGAAAGGTTGTTCATGAATTTATAGATACCATTAATTCATTAATGACTAATGCTATTATTCAGAATTCACTGATGGACATGAATGGCATGATGGTTAAAGGATAGAAATTGTGCTCTCTATATATGCTTAAATTCAAGTTTGAAGTTCCATTAAGTGATAAGGATTATCATAAAAATGTGGAAAGCCAATTAAAAGTTTGTTGCTACCGAAAGGAATATTCTGTTATATGGGGTGAAGCTTGTTATTTCAGCAGTGATCTTTCACTTGGATTATTCTTTTCCAAGCTATCTCAAATCCTATTGAAAAATTTAGTCACTACTTTCTAGTTAATGACAACCTCAGTGTTTTTTACAGTATTCTGCAAAAATGTGTGAACTGTTGAGTAGATGATGTGATGTCATGAGTTCAAATGTATTTTATTCCAATAGAAATAGCTTTTAATCTTCCAGCATTTTTGCCTAACTAGAAATGTTGGCCTAATTAGATTTTGGGGTTGGTTTCTTAATTCGGTGGCTGAAAATTTTGTTGCACAAGAAAAAATGGTTAATTCATAGAATAACTTTAAACAAGGGATTTTTTTTTTTTTAACACTTAGAGTATGTGTGACAGATCTTGTATTATATGTGGTGTGGGAAAATAAAGATATGGGTCATAGGAATTAACTGAGCTGTATTGCTCACAAATTATTCTTGAATTTTTAATTTAATTGAAGTATATTACTTTAAGTCTAGGAAGTAAGTGAAAGAGCAACATGTAAAGATGACTGGTGAGCCAGTTTTTACTGGTACATGAATGAAAGATTGCGATAAGTTGCTTCTTTGTCCAAAAGTATCCTTGATTTAGATACATTTTAGCACTGTACACTTCCATACATAGATCATTCTGTGCCTGTGTCCTGAGTAGTCCCATAGCCTGCTTGGAGAGCAGAAAGGATGCTGTTGAACACCATGCACTTCCTTCTCATTCACGAATCATAGAATCATTCAGGTTGGAAAAGGCCCTTGGGATCATTGAGTCCAACCATCAGCCCTACTCTACAAAGTTCTCCCCTACACCGTATCCCCCAGCATCTCATCGAAACGACCCTTAAACACACCCAGGGATGGTGACTCCACCACCTCCCTGGGCAGCCTATTCCACTGTCTGATCACTCTTTTCTGTGAAAATTTTTTTTCCTAACGTCCAGTCTGAACCTCCCCTGTTGCAGTTTAAAGCCGTTCCCCCTTGTTCTGTCACTGATCACCTTTGAGAAGAGACCAGCACCAACCTCTCTGCAGTGTCTTTTCAGGTAGTTGTAGAGAGTGATGAGGTCTCCCCTGAGCCTTCTACTTCTCAAACTAAACAGTCCCAGCTCCTTTAATCGCTTCTCATAGGATCTGTTCTCCAGGCCCTTCACCAGCTTCGTTGCCCTCCTCTGCACTCGCTCCAGCACCTCGATATCTCTCTTATATTGAGGTGCCCAAAACTGGACACAATACTCCAGGTGTGGCCTCACCAGTGCAGAGTACAGGGGGACTGTCACCTCCCTACTTCTGCTGGTCACACTATGGCTGATACAAGCCAGGATGCCGTTGGCTTTCTTGGCCACCTGGTCACACTGCTGGCTCATGTTCAGCTGCTTGTCCATTAGAACCCCCAGATCCTTCTCTTCCAGACAGCTCTCCAGCCACACCTCCCCAAGCCTGTAGCCATGCAGGGGGTTGTTGTGGCCCAAGTGCAGGACCTGGCACTTGGCCTTGTTGAAGCTCATCCCGTTAACGTTGGCCCACGGATCCAATCTATCCAAGTCTTTCTGTAGAGCCTCCCCATCCTCCTGCAGATCAACACTCCTGCTTAACTTGGTGTCATCTGTGAACTTACTGATGATACACTCTATGTCCTTATCAAGATCATCAATAAAGATGTTGAACAGAAATGGTCCCAACACCGAGCCCTGAGGAACACCACTTGTGACCGGCCACCAGCTGGATTTAGCTCCATTGACCACCACTCTCTGGGACCGTCCATCCAGCCAGGGCTTGACCCAGCAGACCGTTCCCTCATCCAGGCCATGAGCAGCCAGGTTTTTTTATGAGAATTCTATGGGGAATTGTGTCGAATGCTTTTCAAAAATCCAGGTAGACAGTATCCACAGCTTTTCCCTCGTCCAATAGTCGGGTCGTCTTGTCATAGAAGGAGATCAGGTTTGTCAGGCAGGACCTGCCTTTCATAAACCCATGCTGACTGGGCCTGATCCCCTGGTTGTCCATTATATGACTTCTAATGGTACTCGAGATGACCTGCTCCATGACCTTCCCTGTCACCGAGGTCAGACTGACAGGTCTGTAGTTTCCTGGATCCTCCTTTCTGCCTCTCTTGTAGATGGGTGTCACATTTGCACCCTCCAGTCCAATGGGACCTGCCCAGTTAGCCATGGCTTCAGGTAAATCATGGACGGCAGCTTGGTGAGCACATCTGCCAACTCTTTCAGCACCCTTGGGTGTAACCCATCCGGTCCCACAGACTTGTGTGCATCCGGGTGGTGTAGCAGGTCTCTGACCACCTCCTCTTCAACTGTGCTGACCTCAGTCTGCTTCCCCTCCCCATCTCCCAGCTCACGAGGCTGGGTGTCCAGGGAACAGCCAGTTCCACTGCTAAAGACTGAGGCAAAGTAGGCGCTGAGCACCTCAGCCTTTTCCTCATCCTTAATTTACCATGTTTCCCTCTGCATCCAATAAAGGAGGGAGATTTTCTCTAATCCTTTTGCTGTTAATGAATTTATAGAAACATTTTTAATTATCCTTAACAGCTGTAGCCAAGTTGAGCTCTAGCTGTGCTTTGTCTCTCCTAATGTTCTCCCTGCATAACTTCACTACATCTTTATAGTCTTCATGAGAAACCTGCCCCCTCTTCCAAAGGCAATAGATTCCTCTTTTGTTCTTGAGATCCAGCCAAAGGTCCCTGTTTAGCCAGGCCGGTCTCCTTCCCCGCCTGCTTGTTTTTCAGCACATGGGAGCAGCCTGCTCCTGTGCCTTTAAGACTTCTCTCTTGAAATATGTCCAGCCTTCTTGGACTGACTTGGTTTGAGTTACCTCATGTTGTATAAATCCAAGGCGTTACTAGGCTCTGTACATTTATATACACCATTTTGACTCCTCTCTTCCCATCTGTATAGTCACGTGTAGTCTATGTACATCACATGAACCATGTCTGAGTAAACAACTTCAAGATGTAAGACTTGGACTTTTTTCTTCAATATAGGTGCAAAGAGCCGTCCAAAGAAAAAACACCCAAGAATAGTTAAACAATAATACTAATGCTTATGAAATGCCCTATATGCAGCCTTTGCTCCTACTGAAGAATTCCCATAAATGCTTCTTTGCATTGAAAGGTTCCTTAATATGTGTTGCTTAAAATGAAGACTGAGAGATTATTTTTATGAACCAGAATATAAAGCATAAAAATGAATCACTGTGACCGAAAGGGGCTGCCTAATTTATTAGACTGCAATGTCCTAAGTCTCTTTTTTGTGTGGGAGGGTGTTTTTGTTGTATTATATTGCATGTGAGAATGAAGAAATTCTATTTAAATCTTGATTGATGTAGACTGATGTTCCTCTAAAGATTCCCCAGGATATATTTTCCTTCTTCAGGTTGATTAAAAGATCTAGGCAATCCACTTCTTCGTATCTTCTACGTGAATTCTAATGGATATTTCTTTAAAGAAAGTGCGTGTCAAAAAAACTTAATACAAGATAGACTCCCAAGGAATTTACAGAACTATTACAGATTAGCCTGCAGAGAATTCCTATCCTTCATTTATTCCAAATGCGTTCTTTTCAACTCAGTACAAAGTTTTGGGACTCGCATGTGCATCTTCGTGTAAGATTTGCTGCAGTCATTTTGCATCAGATGTCAAATAAAAGACTCCAGTGATTTAGATGATCTTTTGAGACAGTTCTGTTTTTCAGTGGCCACAAGTTAAAACAAACAAACAAACAGTTTTCCTGTTTGAAGAGGACTGGAACCAGAATCTAGTTTGGATGCATTTTCTGGATGTTTTTATAGATCTACAGAAAATTTTTTTTTTTCATTCTTCTGTGAAATCTTGGATGATACATTTACTTTTTTCCATGCTAAAGTTTTTCAGCATTGTTTCTGTAACCGACTTGGTTTGGGGATGTAGTGCTCATCACATGGAGTGTGCAAAATATTGAAAATGAGGAAATAACCTCTGAAAAAAAGGAAATATTTTTTACTTTGGACTTCATTGATGACTTCAGGAACAGATATGTATTAATACTTAGTATATATTCAGTCTCACTAGAAAATTAGAATCCAGAGCT
Source organism: Athene cunicularia (assembly GCF_003259725.1). Taxonomy (NCBI): domain Eukaryota; kingdom Metazoa; phylum Chordata; class Aves; order Strigiformes; family Strigidae; genus Athene; species Athene cunicularia. The sequence goes on from NW_020799097.1 coordinate 32,293,781, forward strand.
TTGTCCTGGCAGTATAGCTTGTGAAAAGCAGATAGTGAATAATTTCTTTTCCTACACAATCAGATGTCTTTATTTTTAATGAAAGAAAAGTTTGATTTGTAGAGGTTGACACAGAAAATGTTTGCTGCAGATTCCAAGAAGCAACTGTGAAGTATTACTTTATTTGCAGTGGCTTTATAATTCTTAGAATGGACTACATTTTTTAAACTAAAAACTAATAGTTTACAGCATCTGACCATTATTCTCTGGAAATGAAAAAATCAGGCTAATGGCACCAGTTCAAAACTCATTAGCACCGGTGCAAATAGAGTTGGATCAAATCTACCAATGATAAAATGTAAGCACCTAACACTTAGGAGGTTCCCAGAGAGCCATTCGGTCTGCTTTTTAGTATAGTTTACCTTTGCATATGCCTAAACTGTTTGAACATTTTCTGGTTTTACCAAACAGTTGCCTTTGTATTTAACTGTAGATGGCTATGGTATTCAGAAGGGTCTGTTCTAAGGCAAAGGCAGCCTATTTTCCTAAAATGCTCCATTGTATTTGGCCTGAAGCAGATGGGCAGCACCAGAAATCTGCTGAAGCTTTTTAGAGAAAACATAACCATTAAATGTCTTAAAGGACTGTAACTCCACTATTATTGGGGGTTCCTACCTTTGCATTATCTTAGTATTAGAGTGCTTGTCCAAGAAGTGGAAAGTCTGGGTTTAATTAGAACGCTTTAACTATGTTTGTGAAGTTGTGTTGGGTGGACCCCCACACCTGTGCTTGCGCTGTCCAAAGTAGGGCCTAATAGAGGCACCTGCACTAGATGGGCTGTGTCGTGTACTTGTTGGTGCTAGGCATTAATCCTGAGGTAGTTACACTGTCGCTGAATCATCAGTGAAGACAAGGCACCATCTGTCCTTAGGTTTCTTTAAGCAATGCGGAGGCTTTACTCTTTTCTGTCAGCCAGAAACCAACCACTTTATTCCTGAGAAGCAAGATGAAAGTTTGAACCATACTCTATTTAAGTGGGAAGCATGACAGTTGGGTCATGCCCATATGTATTACAGTATGTACAGAGGGAAAATTGGTACCCAATACGTTGTTATTCTGTAGCTCTACTTATTGTAATTGATTTTTCTGCCTTTTTTTGTGCAAGATCTTGTAATAAATTGGTGCTAAATTTCAGTTGTAAAATGTTTAATTATTCTGTAGTAATTGTCAAGGGATTTGTTATAATAGATACCTTTTTTTCTCTTTTCCTGTAGGTCTTCATTATTTCAGAAACATTGTGTTAGTAGGATCTCTGCAGGATCGTTATGTTCCTTATCACTCCGCTCGCATTGAGATGTGTAAAACAGCTTTAAAGGATAAACAATCAGGTAATAAATATCCTGCAAGATAAACAGACCACTCAGATTAAACTTCATAGGTCTCAGATTCATCCCATTTAATTCTGGGTCCTTAACTGAGGCACCTCTATTATTTGTTTGGATGCTCTGGGCTTTGTAGTAATGGAGAGAAAAATTCATGTGGGAGCTGAATTGCTTTCTGGATCTGTCCTGTTCTGTTACATGGTTAATGGTTGGACTAGACGATCTTTAAGGTCTTTTCCAACTTTGATGATTCTGTGATATGCAGGAGGAGATGAGACTGAATAAATTCCTAGCTTTTAGACTCTGCTGAAAGTTAGGTGGGATGAACACAGCTGTTACTCCATGAATAGGGAGGACAAATAGCTTTGATTTTTGAGGACTTCAAGTTGTAGCATCAAGCATGTGGGCTGCATTGTGCTAAGACTTAATACTAGCACTGAAAGAAAAGATAGTCTTCCCATTTTCAGTGATGGTTGGTCGTGTATTTACTGTTGAGACATCCTAGCACAATTGCATTCTAGCATTATATATTGACAAATAAATGCCTTTTATACAGTGAAATACATTAATACTGAGGAGCACATTCTCACTATAAATGTACATATACTAAAATGCATAGCTTAAAATTATTTTTCCAACATTTCTGGGGAAAATAAACTTCCTGTCTCAACAATAGCATAACACGTATCATTACCCCTCTTATTCTGGAATGTATTCATTTTTAAGTTCAAGGTCAAAGAACTGTATTTGTTTCTGGTGATTCACACAGTACAACTTTTCTTTTCCTCTGCAGGACCAATTTACGCTGAAATGATCCAGAACCTGCTTCTGCCAGTTCTTCAAAATAAGGAATGTAATTTGGTTCGATATAATGTAATTAATGCATTACCCAATACAGCAGATTCTCTCATAGGGAGAGCTGCACACATTGCTGTTCTTGATTCAGAAATATTTTTAGAAAAATTCTTTCTTGTTGCTGCCCTAAAATATTTTCAGTAGAGAAAAACATTGTAAGAGACTCGGTTATTACCTCATTAACAGATGAATCGAATAATGTGTGGTATTAAAGTATAGCTGTAGCTGTATTTTAAGAGATATTTATACTTTTTATATGGAAGATAATTTATATCATCCACACTTAGGGCTTTTTAACATCAACTTTACTTTCTAGGTAATGTGGCTGTGCAATATTTTTTTATTTTGTTCTTTTTACTTTTCTATTACCTTTTCTTAATTTTGGGTACCTAGTTATTTGGAGATTAAAACACAGTGCGTACTTTTGGTTGTTTTATTATTGGCTCTTAGACTGCAGAAGTCAGTGTTACTTGGCTAGATTTTGGCTTTTGATGCCAAAATAAATTGGATTTTAAAGTTCTAATAAGGTCTTACACGTTCAGTTGTCGTATTTTAGCACTGTAGGAAATTTAACTGGAAACACAATGAGCTGCTAAAATACTGGATATTTGAAAATGACTATATCTGTGGGTCTTGCAAAGACCATTACCTAGTTGTCTGTTCAGATATCACTACAGTTCAACAGTTTTCTACAAAGTCATTATCATCATTGTTAAATCTGTTATGCCTGTGGGAATATATTTTCTACTGATCTCAAAAACATGTTAGTTTACATACTCAATTTTATTACTGGAACTTTAGTTTTCAGAAGCAAATGGCAACTAAGGATTTTTGAATGTTTAATGATAGCTGCCTTCAAATAATTGGGGTTTTGCAAACTATTAAAATTGCTCCTTACTCTGTCAGTTCTTCAGATGAACATGGACAGTTTTACATGGACTTCCTTGTATGTACGTAAAATAAGTAAATGTTATAAATTTCTGCAATACTTTTATGAATTTAAGCAATTTTTAAATATTGTTAAAATGTTTTATTGACTACAAAGTATTGTAAATATAAATCATTACATCTTCAAATGGGACAATATTGTAAACTTTACCTGTTTAGTGATACAGATAAAATGTTTTTGATATACAGGAATGTTAAAGGTCTATTGACTTTCTACTGGTGCTGAATAGCATTAAGTTTGGTTTTACCTTCCTTCCCTTTTCTCTGTTTCAAACAGTAATTCACTAAAGGCGGGGGCGGGGGGGGGGAAGAGAGTTACATGTGCATTCACTAATTGTAATGAACATTTTTTGAAAAATACAAATTTGTTGTATAATGCATGTTTATTTTTAGCATTGTGTTATTGCATCTGGTGTTAATAAAATGAACAAATGACTCTGATGGAAGCAATTAAAGAAACTGAAATGTTCTGCTAATTACCAAAATTCTGGGGAGGCTTTTTGGTATATAATTAATAAGTTCATATTATTTGAAATGAATATAGCAATAATAGTTCATAATGAAGTGATTTTGCATTTGATATTGTTTGTTGTATAATATAGTCTTTGTAATTTGTTTTTTTTTCTATATAGCTTACAAGATTCTTAAATGAGCATCCAGAGTTTGGCAATGTAGACACTTAAAAGAGGATTTTCCAAGAGTTGTGTTAGACAAGTCCTCATGGCACAAAGAGACCTTAAATACATTCCCACTATAACAATGTCTCCTTTTATTAATAATTTTTTATTATGATGGTGCTACTAAGTTCTGAATACTTAAATTATGTTCTGACATCTCAACTGTCTTTTATTTAACAGTGTTATAGTAGTTGGCTAGTGACTAAATTTTGAGTATCAGTTTAGGGAGCTAAATTTACAAAATTTTCCTTGATTCACGATGAAGTTTAACTAGTCTTAGTACATAAATATACAGATGTCACTATTGAAAAATGTCTGTCTTGCTGTATCTCTCTGGAAATTGGGAAGTGTAAAGCATGCTTTTGTGACTAGTCAAAGCAGAGGTATCCTGGCAGGAATAGCCACCTTTTTTTTTAATAGTAGATTCCATCCATTGAAGGAGGCTTGAATTTGGTTTGTTCTTTGAGGAAGACAGATGGTGCAGGAAATCATGTAATATTTGCATCTAAGTTCATCAAGGAACAGGGCAAATTAAGAGAACATTAAATTCATTTTATCTTCCCTAATTTGTATTGGCCAGTGCAGTTCATATGTTGTCTGGTAGCCCTCACAGTACTGTAGCTTTTGTGGGAGCTGTTTGACATCTCAAAGTCCCAAAGGAATGTGCCATAGTGAGTGGCAGGATGACCCCACGATGTCCTTGAAGCATATGAAGGTGATAATGAAGCACTTACAGACTGTATAGTACACTTGCAGTTGTTCTCAGAACAACACATACAATCTTGGATGTTTTGGACAACTGTGCATGTGTTGCATGGCATATTTCTGCTTTCTGTTTACTAGATGGAAATATGGACTCTTACATACATAATTCAGTGTCACCTGATGCAGCAGCTATAAAGTGCTCCATGTCACCCCTCTTCTGTTTGAATCAGGGCTTCATCCCCCTGCAATGACAGTGACCTCTTCCTTATGCGGGTATCCTACAGCTGCCTGAAAGACAATTATGCTGCTTCCAGAATGAGAGAGAAAAATTAAGGTGTTAACATTCCTTTAGAAAGCTGCCAGTCTCTTGTTCTCTGAAGAAGGTAGTAGGCTGCTACTCTTACTTCACAAAGCTCTCAGTGATATTAGGACATCACTTTAAAAAATGAGATCATATCTGAACTTTTGTTTGCACATAGTGTATATAAATTAAATCCTTGGCTTCTGTTTGAATCTTCCATCAAAAATTAAGCTTTCTGATCTTAATGGATCTAGAAATTGCTACTAATGTGGGAAAAGAGCTCATGTTCTACTGTGGAAATCACCTGGCTTTGCAGCAGAGCCAAGAGATTTCATCTTGATGGAAAATTCACATTGTAACCACAGAACACACTTCATTCCAAGCCAGTTTTATTTGCACAGCCCTGACCAGGTTACCAGGAGTGGTGTTCAGATAACCAAGAGGAAGAGCAGGTGTTCAGACAGAATCTGCATGCTGGCTGCCTGGGGCGGTGCTAGTTGTGGTACTTCACAGACAACCCCCATACCCACCTTACATTCAGCTCATCTGCACTGACCTGCTGCAGAGTTTGCGCTAGCTCCACATATTTTAGAATAGCAAACCAAAATACAGTATCATTTGAGTGTTCCTCACAAGGCAAGCTGCAGTGTCAGAGATAAATGATCAGTAAACGGGGAGGAAAATAAAAAAAGTTGCATTTAATCACAAAGCAGAAAATTCCTGTGGCATGTGTTACATTTGTATTTTCTAATGTTCAGATTTATTACCTCCTCAGCCACAACATCTAGAAATACATAATTTAGGAGTTAAAAGTGAGTTTTACATTTTTACAACCGTACAATAAATGAAGAGTAGAAAAAAAATGTTTTAAAGACCTCAGTTTATTTTTAGGTGAAAGAGCAGTTTCTAATTAATCTGACATTGCTATTTCATCCTTACCATTTGAGATTGCACACGAGTAGTTTTTCATGGATTAAGCAGTTTAGGAAGAGAGCTTATTCTTACTTGGTATCTTCAGACAGCTTGGTATGAGTAATTTTAAGGATTTCATTATTGTATTTATTGAGCACAGGCATAGTAAGTTCACGAACTTGGTATCTGTTGGTTTGTGGTTTTTTTTTTCTTCTTGCTGCTTTTGGGTAGAAGAGGGTTTTTTTCTGCATGATCCCCCACTATTCCTCTTTATCCTCTCTGAGCTAGAGGCCCAGCATCTTGCTGTTAGAATAAAGAAGAGTGTTTCCCACTCGTTTCAGCCTCTATAACGTACAGTTAACTACGTTACAAAAAGCTAATCGAGAAAATGTCACACATAAGGCAGCGGGAACTTTCGGGGTCTGGGCGTTGCCAGATGTAGCGCGTTAAACTCAACGGGCCGTTGCTGCTGTTCATTTATCAAGGAAATTTACTTCGTTAACGCCTCCCTTCATGGCAGAACGGGACGGTTTTAAGGAAGGAGGGAGCGGAGCTGCCCGAATCCACCGCCCTGACTGGAACCGCCTTTCCCGCCCCTTCCTCTGGGGCGAAGGGCGGGCGGGGGCCT
>NW_020799097.1:32300217-32311477 GCF_003259725.1 Athene cunicularia
ATTTTAAGTTGCACTTTGAATAAAACTATATTAAATGATTAGAGTTAAAATGACAAAACTGAACACTCCTTATAGAAATAAAATTCAAAACAACATTAGACACTATTTTGCCTGAAACTGTTAGATAAATTTGTTCTTTTGAATTTGTAAAATTTTCCCCGTCTTGTGCATCATTCCCTTTTTCAGATCTGCAACGCCAATGAAAAAGCACTCATGCTCTAAAAAAAACACGATTTGGTACTTTGTAAATATGAACAGGATTAAATTATCAGTTCAAATCTAGCAGCTACAAGTGAGAATCATTATCTGGCATCTGCCACTTAGCAGCCTGTGATATATACAAGTAGTTTTACTGTGGTCCTGGATGGAAATGTGCCCACAAAGAAAATGCGTCACATAAATGGTGATACTTTTGTCTTCCAATACTCCAGTCTAGTACCTGCATTGAAGCCCATGGAAGAACACAAAACTACAAAACCCCATTCTTGAAACAAAGAACTCCCATCACTTCTCTTAAAAATAAATAAATGGTCATTTCAGAGAAGAGTTACAAGTGTCACTGAAAATAACTACATGCCAGGGTTACTAAAAAGCACATGTCAGTATTTCCCTCCTTCCCTTCTTTAAGGGCTTTTCATTTGACCTTCATTTATATATGTGTGCATGTACATAAAAGTGTCATGGTTTAGTTTTTTCAATTAAGAGTTTATACAACCAGAATGTAAACATGAACTTACCAGTTGCTCATGATGAGTTTCAACCTGCACTAACTTTCAAAAACGCTTTCCTATCAGTTTACATCGGCACAGAAACAAAGCTAAAAGCTTGTATGCTGCAATCCAAATTCACTGCAAAGTAGTGGAAAAAAAAAATTAAATATCATTAAATAAAATTTAATGCTCTATATGTCATTGAAAGTGTAAAAATATTACCTCCATTCTTCCATTCTCTGTTTTCAAATATTTTTTTATGAGAAATAATACCTCTCCAACAATATATATATATATATATATATATATAGGTGAGTTCAAATCCACACTGCTTGAGGAGGCTTCCTGATACGATCTCTCCAACAAGGTAGAATAGTAGTTCTTTCAAGTACTTTGCACCCACACTGGTACAGGGAAGATTTATGTTTGAATCTTCCTTCTTAAGTCAGAGCTGCTTTAGGCACGTAGCCATAGCTAAAATATTTTTAGAGGGTAGTTATGTTCACTGCGGACATTTGGCTTTTTAACCAAATGCAGAAATACCGGTCCTTTTGAGAGATCTTCATACGTAATTTTAGACTTGTTTATGACTCTTGAATTATTTATGACATGATATCTATGCACCTCTTTTTATACTACTTGAAAGAACTTTAGGTATGGATATTAATAGGTTTTCTCCTACATTTACATTAACAAATGTTAGTAGGACTTTAAAGGAAAAAAAGTTTATGCTTTTATTTAAAGCATTTGCATGCAGTTACATAATTGAACTTAAATGTGCTCAAAGTTTGTCCTGCTTTTGGCTACCAGTTGAATTATTTTACCATCATAAGGGAAGCCCAACTATTCTCTACCAGCATTCTGGAAAACCTGTTACTAAGGGAACAGGGAACAACGTTTTATTTTTTAAAACTTTCCTTTGGAAAACTGGAAGCTTTTTCTGGCTCAAAAACTGCTGGAAATGAGCCAAGACCTGGAAATCATCAGGCTTCCTGGGGGAGGTTAGGACTTCTCCAGGAAAACAGAATGTACTGGTCTGTTTTATAATTACTATTTAGAAGCAAAAATATAAGGAGATAACAGTGAAGATAAGTTCAAGCAGTTTAAAATAACATTGTTTATGTGAACTGAGTTATACAACTAACACAGTTTTGCCTGCGTATGTTTCTAGGGCCAAAAATAATTATCTGTGGCGATTCCATAGGTGTTCGTGAGTTGAATGTTAAGCTAATACGTGGAGTTTCTTTTCCTGTCTTCTGCTCCCTCGTTTCTGAAGTGAGGGGTTTTCAGCGTTGCTCTGAAGTCATGGAGCTACTGAGTATTAAAGTCTCACGTTTATGCTACACATGTCTATTTGTTTGATAGGGTCGTCACTGCTTTGCAGCTCTCTGAGGAGCACCAGCTCTAAGACAGGAGGAAGATCTGAACCTGCTAAACAGTCACTTAAGAAACCGAAGTTACCAGTAGGTCGATTTGATGAACCAGAGGAGTCCAATGTAGAGAGGGAACCCCTGGAAAGTAAGTCATGTTTTCCAACAATTGAAAGCCATGATTTAAAGGCCAGCCCCTGAAATTCAGTGCTGATGTCAGTTTAAGAAGAGGTATAGGCATTCTGCACTCATCAGAATCACTTTCTGAGCTTAATGGTTCTGAGGAAAACAGGCAGGGCAATGGGCAGAAGTTGCAGCAAATGAGGGAGAGTCTGCAGAACAAGGGTGGTCAAACATTGTAACAAGTCACCCAGAGAATCAGTGATCCCTTTCCCCTTGGAGATACTCAAATTTTCCTGGATATCCTGACTTAATACTGGCCTTGCTTTGAGCAGGGTTGGGGCCAGATGTCTGCCGAACGTGCCTTCCACCATAAACGTTGCATGATTAGGGGAAATATAGCTGGTATTGGTCTATTAAATACAACTAAAAATGGTGGTAGTAAACTCATGAGGGCACCAGATACCTTTTATTATTAAAACAGCCTGTTCTGTTTCTTAGTCCACAGAAGATTTCTGATTCATGCTGTATTTCGGGATTGGTCTTTCTCTTAGTCTTGTGGGTAGTGTTTTGAAATGCAACAGGATACTGAGTTTACTGAGCCACTCAGTGGGGTCCAGGGAAGCCAGATGATCTGCTATTCTCATTGCGTTGCAGTGACCTCTGTGGGGCTGTATTTAGAGAGCCTAACAAGATGGAGTCACAGATATATCACAGTTAAAGTCACTAGAAACACGCACTTCTTTTGTCAGAGGGGAGAAAGACAGAATCTCTTTCCTCCTTTTTAATTAGCCATCTTCCCTTCGCTAAAAGTGCTAGTCATGCTTTATCTTATTCACTGTAGTTACTGTTTACCAGTAGTGATAACTTATGTTTATCTATTTCAAGGTCTCTAGGACAATTTTTCTTTAATATATCAATAGATTATTATGAATATCCAGATGACAAAGTGACTGAAAAATTACAGTATCATCTCCAGAATGGTTGCAAGCAATTTGAGATTGTGACTCACTTGAAAACTGACTCAGAGTTTGAAGTTACTGCTCAAGCAGCTATTTAATTTTTGTCCTTTTATTCCCAAGAAAATAAGCTCCATCCCTGCTTCATTTAAAACAAATGCATAATAATTATCTTTTGCTTTTTGCTTCAGTGCTCTAGGTTTAGAGCAAGACTCAAGGGGTTTTTTTTGCCTTTAAATTTAGTTGTACCTGTATATTTTTTACATGTAACACTAACAATAGTTTGTTAGAATGCTGACTGCCCATTGTCTTACTAGGAAAAAAACATCAGAGTTTAAGTTGGTTATTTGAATTCCCATGGCTATGTAGCTATGATGGAGAAATCTTTTGAGCTTCTGCATCCACTGTCAGCACATCAGTAGTGCTTGGATATTGGACTGATGACATCTAAAAAATAATATTAGATGCATTTGCACTCCTTGTATTGCCAGAGGGGCTCAAATGCTGACATTTCCTATCCTGATCTACATGAATTTTTAAACAGGCATCCCAATATGTCTTTGTGTATAGCTTGTAGCTGTGTGAGTCTCCCTCCATCACTGTCCTTTTTGTCTGCACTCCAAAGATTTCTGTTGTCGTTTCTCATTTTCAACCCGGCTCCTCAATCACTTGTGTTGCTCACCAGGGCTGAGATGGGGATATGACTCAGGGAGCCCTGAGTTACCATATAGATGGGAGGCTCCGAAGAAGCAGCATGGGATGTGTGGGGTACAGTGAGCTTCGGGGAGCCCTGCAGGCTAGTGCAGGGTGAGAAAACACTCCACCTGGGACGGCGCTGTGCCAAAAAGTGCTTTGTAGCTTCTCAGTGGCCACAGAGGGGGGATGGCCATTGTACAGCATGGGTGGCCTGAGTTACTACTCTTAAGAAATGTCCCTGAGTAAGGGTGCATGAGTGGTGTCAGGGTGTTGGCCGTGAGGTGCAGAAAGCTACGTGGTGCCCGAGTAGGTGGCACTAGCTGGTGTAGGGTGCTGGCAGCAGAAGCAGCACTGCTAATGGGTAAGCGTGGCACGTCGCTTACCAAAGGGATCTGAAAGTGCTGTTCACACCCCACTTAAGGAGTCTCCCTCTCCTGAAAGGGTGTCACAGTAGCTTAGTGAGCTCAGGTTAAGTTTTAGAAGGTAAAAAGTCTAATTTTAGCTATTCAGGATTTTATAGTACCTCCTATGACTGTGGTATGTAGGCTGGTGTTGAGGTATCAACATGCTATTTCTTGACAAACATACCAGCATCCATGAAAGCATGGTGTTTTAAATACAATAATAGAATCTTGACTAAAATGCAAGCTAAGATTAAAACCTGAGTGCTTAAAATTACAAACACAGAAATTGACTTGGTGGTTTAGACGTAGGGAACATCTATCTGTAGAGCGTACCTGAGTGATGCAAGTTCTCACTGTGAATTCATGAGAAGCTGGGGTGCTTTAGAGCCTTTGGACATGGAGTTGCGTTTTTATTTGCATAACTGAATATGATCGATCATATGTTTTGCTGACTGTAGTCAAACTCTGAAATTACTTTTGTATGACTCTGGGAAATGCTTTAACTCAAGGTTGCCTTTGAAAACAAAAGAGAATTGATTTTGAAAATTAAATTAAGAGGCAAACATTGTCAACGTTATGGGCGTTTTAATGAACTTTACCTGTCATTTTAGAATTCCCTGATGGAATCAATCCTGCTACAAAAGAGAGGGGTGGTCCTAAAGGCCCCGAACCTACACGTTTCGGAGACTGGGAGAGAAAAGGACGTTGTATAGATTTTTAATGTATAAATGTGTCTGTATTGATAATAAAATATTTCTGGTTGTTGAAAAATATAATGTACAGAAATATCTCACCTGGATTTGTTGTTTTTGTTTCTTGTTTCTGTCATGCTTGTGTTTAATTTTCTGAGGGATGTTATGTAAATAAACATGATGCTGCAACTCGAGTTTTGGAGCTGTTAACTTGCTTGCTGTGCACTTGATCTTTAATGCTGTTTACACTATGCTAGTATAAATACAAGTACAGTGATGTGAAATTAGCACTCAGGATGATGTACACAGCGTGAGATATATAAGGGCTTGGATTTCTTTATGTATTTAAACATTAGTGTCTTAAAAGTGCTAGAAGAGCTTTGCAGTTCATGAACCATTTATGAAATGTACAGCCACCTCCGAGGAGATCAGTGCTTAGAATCACAGAATGGTTTGTGTTGGAAAGGACCTTAAAGATCATGTAGTTCCAACCCCCTGCCATGGGCAGGGACACCTTCCACTAGCCCAGGTTGCTCAAAGCCCCGTCCAACCTGGCCTTGAACACTGCCAGGGAGGGGGCAGCCACAGCTTCTCTGGGAAACCCAGTGTATATCGCTACACTCCCTGGTAAGGAGTCCCTCCCCATTTTTCCTGTAGACCCCCTTTAAGTACTGGGAGGCCACTGTAAGGTTTCCCTAGAACCCTCTCTTCTCCAGGCTGAACAGTGTTAGTCAGTCAGGAGAGGTGCTCCAGCCCTCTGATGTGCTTGAGCAGGGCCATGTCCTTATGTTGGGGGCCCCAGAGCTGGACACAGCACTGCAGGTGCGGTCTCACAAGACCAGAGTACAGGGGGAGAAGCAACCTGGTGGCCACACTTCTCATCATGCAGCCCAGCGTACGGTTGGCTTTTCTGGGCTGTGGGTGCACATTCTGGGTCACACTTGGTTTTCCACCCACCAACACCCCCAAATTCTCTGCAGGGCTGCTCTTAATCCATTCTCTGTCCAGCCTGTACTTGTGCTTGGGATTGTCTTGACCCATGTGCCGTACCTTGCACTTGGTCGTGTTGTACTTCATGAGGCTTGCACAAACCCACCTCTCAGGCCTGTCAGGGTCAGTCTGGATGACATCAGAGTGTCAACGGCACCACACAGCTTGGTGTTGTAAGCAAACTTGCTGAGGGTGCACTCAATCCCACTGTCCGTGTTGACAACAAAGATGTTGAACAGCGCTGATCCCAACAATGACCCCCGAGGAACGGCACTTGTCACTGCTCTCCACTTGGGCATTGAGCCATTGACTGCAACACTTAAGAGTGTGACCATCAGCCAATTCCTTATCCACAGAATGGTCCATCCAGCAAATCCATGTCTCTCCAGTTCAGAGACAAGGATGTCATGCAGGACACCATCAAATGCTTTGCACAAGTCCAGTTAGATGACATCAGTTGCTGTTCCCCTATCCACCAGTGCTGTAATCCTACTGTAGAAGGCCACCTATTTTTTCAGGTATGATTTGCCCGTAGTGCAGCCACGTTGGCTGTCACCAATCACCTCCTTATTTTCCATGTGCCTTAGCATGGCTTCTGGGAGGATCCACTCCATGATCTTGCTGAGCACAGAGGTGAGACTGACTGGCCTATAATTCCCTGGGTCTTGTTTTTTTCCCTTTCTAAAAATGTGGGTTATGTTTCTCCTTTTCCAGTCAGTGGGAACTTCACCAGCCCCTCCTTGTTTGTGAGAACAAGGTCCAGCATAGCAGCTCTCTTCATCAGCTCCTCTGTCACTTGGAGAAGGAAGTTACCACCAATGCATTCCAGGAACCTCCTGGATTGCTTAATCCCTGTTGTGTTGTCCCTCCAAGAGATACCAAGGTGGTTGAAGTCTCCCATGTGGACCAGGGCTTATGAACGTAAGGCTGCTCCTATCTGTCTATAGAGGGCCTCATCCACTTAGTATTCCTGCTCAGGTGGCCTGTAGCAGACCCCCACTATAATGTCACCTGTCCGTGCCCTCCCTTTAATCCTGATCCATAGGCTCTCGGTCAGCTCCTCATCCATCCCCAGGCAGAGCTCCACGCACTCCAGTTGGTCACTGACATGGAGGCTGTTACCCCCTCCTTGTCTCCTCTGCCTGTCCTTCCTAAAGAGCCTGTGTCCTTCCATTCCAGACACAAGAGCCATCCCATCCTGTCTCCAATTTGCCAATAAGATCATAGCCATGCATGCATGTGAGCGTCTCCAGCTCCTCTTGTTTATTCCCAGTGCTACTTAGCTGATCTTAGCCTTTAGCACAAGTGGTTCAGTGGTAAAAGCCCCCTTCTTCAAGAACCATCCCCTCTGTCTCCATTAGAGTGGGTTGAGATTTCTGTCCTCTTTGTGGAGAGGGGATGGAAACTGTTTTGTCTCATCTCAGACTGACAGCTGTAAATGGGATGATGGAAATGGAGATTTAATTCTGAGAGGGTCGGCTCATGGTTGCAAGTAGCGTAGGGGTGCTCTACATGCAGTTTTAGAATGCTGTTCTTTATCACCTAGCTTATTACGTGCTCTTTGCATTATCTTTTCCTTGATAAATGGAGATGCCTGTTTGAAAATTGGCTAAATGCTGCTTGGGGAAAAAGAGCATTACTTTCTGACACCTTATGGTCAAAGGGGACTGATTACATTAGATGATCTAATATTGGAGGTCTTAAAACTAAGTTATCTGGCACTGAACTAAAGATCTTTGAGTCAGACTGAGCTCAGTTCTTCATTCAAGAATTTGCCTAGTTGTAAATACTGTAGTAGAGTACAAATCTACTGCTTGTGTGGGTACTTACTAATAAGAATAAGCTGTCATTATTAAAATGTGTGAACATATGCTCTATTTAGTTCTGGGCAAGTTCTTTTTGATAGCCTAAACAAATGGATCTTCTCTAGTCTTCAGCTGTGAATGTTTTCTTCACCCCTTTGTGTTTCCTTCCTGGAGTTTTGCTGATTTTTCAACCTCTTCTCTTTTACTCTACATGCTCCAGCTTATATATTCACAATTCCTATTAGCTGCTGCTGCCACAGCACCACAATGGGCATTAAAACCGAATAAAAGTTTCTTGGAGAGCCCAGGACAGTCTCCCATTTTATGGCCTACATTTCTTTTTCCTATATGGATATTTTTGCCTTTTGCTATGCTGAAGCAAGATGTACATGAATGAAAGTCAGCTCTGCTCCATCATTTCTGTTGTTTTGCATTACTCTGGCTCTGTGTAAGAATGCATGGCTTTGCCCAGCTTTGCCTTTTGCATGATTTTATTAGAGCATTAAAGTGTGTTAGTCCTATCACAAATCTGTACAACCTCCCTAAAACTCACTTGACTTGCAGCCAGTGGGGAAGCTCCTCACTGAAATCTGCCAGTTTGTACACCCAGTGTGTATTTCACTGACAGAGTATCATACTAGTTGTGAGTTAAGATGTTTGACTCGCTGCGACGATACCGTACGGAAGTACTAAGTCTGTTCAGTTAGGTTTATCAACCAAATACCTCACTGAAGAGCAAAATAATGTTTGCTAAAGCCTGTTTTTCATAAAAGATGTTAACTAGTGGTAATTACGTTTTGAACTTTTAGTCTTCTATAAATTTAAATTCTGCACCATGGTTTGGATGTTGGAAAATTGGTCTGTATTTATACCTGATTGATTCTAGTTTCCCTTCTAGGTGACAGTTATGTTTTCCCAAACTCTATTGACACTTTGAGTTACCTAAAGATATGCTGGGTCAGCTGTCTTTAATATATGCTGGGTTTAAAAATACTTGTAGCAATGCTTTGCCTCTTCAGTTGCTAGCAGGCTAGAAAATACTTCATCACACAGTACACCACCTTTTCAAATAGGAAGCAGAAATTTTAACTGGAAAATTCTGCCTTTTCTGCATCATTATTAATATATTTAACATCTCATTAGTGAAGGGGCAGTAACACTACTGCAGTTATTTTATTTTTGAACTCTAAAACTTATTCTCCTTATCCATGGATTGTTGCATGAATTTATCTTCTCTTACTAGACTTTACCCTTCCCAGCCCACCCTCCACGAATGTTTACCTAGTTCCACTTCTTGGGATTCCTTATTTTCAGTTCTAATTGCTACCTTCAGCACAGGGGCATCTGCAGTCCTCCCTGGCTCGGAACTGCACCTTTTTGATTTCGCATATAAAGAACCGTTCTCATTTTTCCATGGTTTTCATTATGTTTCAGTCAGTTCTCTCCAGTCTCCCCCTGCTTTGTGATTAAGGGCTGACCCAAGTGCTACCCAGGCCCTGCCTGTCTGCTGTTGTGCAGGCGATGGCAGCCGCAGTCGCAGCCACAGGTTGTTCCCGCCAGAGCTCAGGCGGGTCCCAGGTGCTCCCTGCCCACGTCCGTGGAACACCTGGATTTGGAAGATACTTCCAAGAGCTCTGGCCACACCAACAGGACAGAGTGCTGCACAAAGGCAGGAGTTTTGCTTGCTTTCAAAAACTAAAAGGCGTCTTGCTAACAAATGTAAACAGCTGCCATGGAGTTGGCACTCACAAAATAGAGGATACCACTTCACTCTTGAGGAGCTTCAGTCACTTTTTACCACCTCCCAGGCCAGGGCCAGTAACCACCAAGTATTTTCTTAAATTTGGTTAGGGAATGTGTCAGTAAGAGATAAGAAACTGAACATTTGAGCAAAATAACACGAAACAGCCGGAGAGTGAACGCCAAGGGCCCTTTTTGTGTGGTCTGGCAGTCTGGCATTTACCTAAAAGAGGAGCCGCAGGCTCCGGTAATAATTAAGTCCAAAATAACATCCTGTGGTGCTGCAAAAACACTTGTGGTACCTGTCAAAACCAATCGCGGTCTGAATGCACAACCGATACAATGACATCGTAGGGCATAAATGATCATTTCTGGTTTGTTTTCTTGCAGTTTCTGCAGTTAGGAAAGAAGCACTTCAGCACTTTTTCATGCTGTCTTCTTGCTCTTCCCAGATGATTAACATTAGCAATTCACTGGGATATAGCATTAGAGTAAAGCAATGGCTTGTGGCATTAGCCATTAGATTAGCCACAAGTATGTTTTTATCATAAATACTGATTGCATCTATTTTTGTAGCTCCTTTTGTTAGTATAACAGTGTAAAGCAGCAGGGGTTGTATCTATTTTCTGTTAAATTTCTGGGAGACAAAGCAAAATTGTTCTGCCTGTGTAAGCAAATTCTTGTAATACTGGAGGATGCTTGATGCTCCATTTTGTTTTCTTTACTAAAAAGCTGTATGTAACATTTCTGCAGTAGGTTTTCTCTTGAACTCGTTTCTGCTAGTTTGCATAGATACATTTAGTACATTGTTAAAATTATGAAGCCTTTATTGTTTGAAGGAATTGCTCTGTAATAACTTTATTACAAAGTATTAAAGTTGCACTCTACAGTTAAAGAAAATTTTTCCTATGTATTGCCTTTTTTGGAAAGTATATATTTCAGTGCTGATTTTACTAAGTTAAAACACAAGGATTATTATGTAGTTGAATCAGAGTAAAATTACCCTTTATGGTAGCAGATGTTTGTAAAGGCCCTTAGAATGTTATAAAACTTTACTCCTTTTTCAGTTGACTGCAATAAATGATCACAAATTCCAGCAGTCTGTAGTGACAGATATGTTACATGTCTTTTTATGACACTTATTTTGGTATTGTTATTCAAAAAGGACAACAATACCTTGTTCTGAGGTGTCAGGAAAATAGCAAACCTGTGTATTAATTTCTAAGAGAAGAGAATTTTGAAGTTCTGTGGTTTGTAGTTGTTCATCAGTCACTAACATAGCATTAAGCATATCAGAGCATAAGGCAGTTATTTGAGATGTGTTTCTGTATGCTGATTGTGATCAAAACCCTACATATTTGTGGTCGCTTTCATGCTTTTGTGACATGCAATATGAAAATACCTTTGCTTAGCTGGTGGTTTCATGTCAGACCAGCTGAGATGTGCAGTCTACATTCTAATGTCGGTATGGCTGTGCTCTCTCTTACATGTTGGTAACTGGTGGTAGGGCTTAGCCATGCATCATCGTCCCAAGGACTTTTGTTGCAGAAAGGGTGGCACAGTAGAAATTGAATCATAATTATAAAAGTTTTTGACAAATCCTGAGAAAAGAGCTCTTTTAATACAGTGCTGTGAAGAGCAGAACTAATGTAGTCCTATTTCCTATGAATCACCTCCTGTAGATCCATTGTCTTTCTCCATGTTCCCTCGTTGACTGACATTATCTCCACCAGGCAAGAGACAGGGCATCTTTCTGCCCATCTTTCCTCCTTTT
>NW_020799097.1:32311527-32328015 GCF_003259725.1 Athene cunicularia
CCCCCCCAATCTTTCCCAGCCACTGATTTTCACAGAGCTTGCGCGAACTTAATTACCTTGGAAACTCTTCTCTCCTTGACACCTTTTCAGAATAGGTTGAAGTTACTCATTAGATTCTAAAGTCATGAAGCAATGCAGATATTGGCCTCCCATCCTTTGGAAACCAAGCTGAGGAATAACTTTGACCATATATATTTTCTTCAGAAATATTCAGCATCTCTGCATTTTTCTACTGTGAGAACGGATTTATTTTTTTTTTCCCTCAGAGAACACTGAAAGTGCCAATTAAAGCTTAAAGCAGTAAGACTTTGACATGCATTTTTGAGGCATTATGTCTCCCAGTCAGCTGTAGTACTGGGCCTGTAAAAAAATCACATATTTTAATGTTGCTGTTTTTAGGATAAGAATGTTCAAAGAAGCTCTTTAAGGTCCTCACTTAACTGATTAATATATAATAAAGCTGACATATCTGGCCATCAAAACACAGCTCTAATTTTCAAATGTTAGTCTGACAGAATTAGGTGAGCTATGAAATGAACTGGTGGTCAGGTTAGTTCTATAAACCAGATACCGAACTATTATTTATACTGGGACTCTCCTAATCATCTGTTTTAATATTAAGTGACTTACCTACCCATCCGTGCTTGCTTCATAATTAGTTGCAAGAGAGGGAGACGCCTTTAAAAAGTAGTCGTCTTAGTACTGGGAAATGAATTCTTCATTACAAATGGTGAATGGGAGGAAGTTTTAAGCATGTCCTCTCCATTAACTTTAAAGGCTGTGTAAATAGCTGTCCTAAGCAAGATACCATGAGGTAGATGTCACCTTTGTGGTGGTGACAGCAGAGAAGCCATGGTGTCATTAAACACGAGGTGTGAACTACTGGCTTCCTTCTCAGAGGGAGGGTTGCAATGGGGCAACAGGACCTGCTGTGCCTCTGCTGCCTGTGCCCTTCCCAAATGGTGCTGGCAGGGAAGGGGACATTTAGGGCCAGCTCTTAGGCACCCTGTAAAAGGGAGTTTGCTTCCCTTAAAATGAGAGGAAGAAAGCTGAACCTAAGACTTTAAATTACTTCTGCCAATCCACCTCCCAAACAAATGCCTAAAGCATCATACAGCCAAGAGGGTAACCTGGCGATATTTATATCCAGGTGACAGCAAGTACCTCAAAGCTAGGAATTTGTGGGTTTTTTTTCCCTAACAAGGAAAGGGTGAAGTGCATCAAACTAACAACTAAACTGTCTTCATCCAATATACTGCTGAGAGGGAACCAATATCAAGATAAAACTGGCTAGAAAAAAAAAAAATTTGCTCAGTAAACCCTTAGTCTATGTGACTTCCTCGTGAGAAGTTAAAGAACAAAGGATGGTGTGTTTCCAGTTTCCATATGAAAGCTGGGGAAAATTTAATCGTCTCCTAGAAGATAAGTAAAAAAATGTTGCTTAGCTCTGGGAACATCCTGCTTTTAGCCTATTTTTTCCCCCCAGGGCTTTCACTTGCAAGTTCTACAGTACGTATGTATGATCTTTAGACAGATTTTTTCCCCAGATGTTTTACTTGAGATAGGACTGCAGTATAATGACAGGTAACTGTTTGGTCTGGCAGGCATATTGCTTCATTCTCCCTGTATATAGTGATGTCATTTTTTTCTGCCTGGCAATGACAGTTATAGCTCTTTCATTATTAAATTGCATGTTCTTTAATCCTGCTTTTAATTTTTGCCATCCTTGAATCCATTTTTTCATAGGTACCCTTAATTCCTTTAGAGTAGTAACGGGATACTTCACAAAATTAATCACAAATTTCAGATGTTTCTCCTTCTCCCTCCTTTCTCTAAGGGAAATCTTTTGATAATTTGTATTTTGTATGTGAAGATCTTGATGACAGCCAAATAAAAAAGATAATCCTAGTGGACTGGAACTCCTCTATCCCTGAGTTGCATCTGACTCTCACATTCAGTTTGATTATGCTAGTAAAATGTAGCTCTTGTGGGAAGTCAAAGATGTAAAGAGGGAGAAGGAGATGCCTCTAACAATTAACACCAATCTCCCAGTAAGTTTTACGCATAAACCCAAACTCATTTTAAGGCCTCCTTTAATTGTTCATGGTTGAAGGCAGCTTATTGTTACAGTTACATTATAAAACATGGCTGTGGTCCAGTCTGTCCAGTATAGACATGCAGATTAGGCCAGGACAGTCCCAAAACAAATCACTTAGGTGATTTTTACATGTTGATGGCTTAGTTTGCACTACCTGAAAGGAGGTTGCAGAGACCTGAAGGATGCACCTCTTTAACAAAGTAATAAGCGATGGAACATCCCTTAAATGGCACAGAGCTTTGGGTAAATGGTCTTCCCAGAACCTAGTGACATCATCAGTGAGGTGCATGCCTGCTAAGCGTGATGTCAGCTCAGATGCTGGACATGACCCTCCCATTTGAGCACCAATGCAGTTGCTTGGAATAGCATGTGGTTGATCTCTGAGCCAGGCAGTTGCCTTCTGGTCTTAGAAATCACCTCCATTTTGAAGATAAGCTGGGATTTATTCCCCCTTAAGTACAGAGATCTCAAAGAGGCATCTGTAGCCACCACTGTTTAGGGAGATGTCCTGCAGCCTCTTGTTCCCTTGCTCAGGAAGATCTCTGATGGGAGAGCACCTGGCAGGGAGAGGCTGAATTACATGCTGAACAGGTGCAGGAGGGCAGGCAAATGCACATTTAGGCAGCTGATGACCAGATGGTCCTTCCTGCAAAACCATTTGTAGTAAAGTGTGGATAATACCGGCAGCATCGCAGAGGCTTGCAGTGCTCCGCAAACCCTGTGTGGGGAGAAAAAGTGGAATACTCTAAGCAGGATTTGTGCCATGATTGTGGTGCTTTGCAGAAAGCCAGAAAACACAACGGTACAGGGATACAAGGGAAGAAAAACTATTTCGTTTCCTCATATTATTGAAAATAAGGGGAAAGAACAAGATCTCCAAAGCATTATGCTAACGTGCTGTGTCACTATGCCTATCTGAGGTAACCCTCTGTATGTGTATTACTAACCAGTTGTGTTATATGGTGTATATATTGCAATACTTGTATCTTGAAATGCCTCATTTTGTCTGTTTTCTGGCTTGCAGCCACTTATACTTTGGAGCTGAAGAGAAAAAGAATTTTTTGATTGTTGCCACCAGTAGCAGTTTAGTTGTGCCAGGGCAGACAGGCACCCGAGCGGGAGAGGTGGATGCCTGGGAAGGGGTCACAACCATCCGCCAAAGGAGTGTTGTGGGGGCAGTTGTGCTGCCTGCCCCGTGTGCCCCGTGCAGAGGCCCATGAGCACTCGCCGCGAATGGGCTCACCTTTGCCAGCAGACGCTGGCTGCAGGCATAGAGGGGAGGGGAAGCAGGAGGAGGGTTCCCCACCTGAACTGGTAGCAGGCCTGGGCTAAACTGCTTCAGGGGCTGGACCCTGAATCCCAACAAACAGGTCTCTGTTTCTGGAGTCCTTCTTTCCATTCCTGAATGGCAAGGCCACTGTAACATCTAACTGACCTTTTCTCCTAGCCTCTTCCTTGTTGCAGCAAGTCCTGCAGTCCTGATATGGCAGGGACTCCTGCAGTTCAGGAAAACCCCAGCTGGCCAAGGAGGTCCCTCAGTGTGTCCGTCAGCAGGTCCCACCTCATGCCTCTCCTGGAGCCTGAAATGTTCGGAGAACTTGAACTGGCAGCACGTGGAGGTGAGCACTTGTCCCTCACTAAGAAGAATGGTCCTGACCTACAGTGCTGCATACATTTCAAGTCTAGTCATCAAACAAAAATGGAAAACTTATTTCTTTCATGTCATAATAAAACTTTCAATTCTTATCTTCTTTTTGTGCTCTTCCATCTCTACTTTGGCATGATCCCAGTATTTTCCCTGTCACAGCAGTGCATGTGGTTTTTCTTTCAGCTTATGAGAACAAAAAAGGTTTATGTCCTTTCAGATTGTGTTGAAACAGGGGACTGATGGCAGAGCAGCATTAATGATGGTACTGGCATTATTTTAGACCACAGAGGCAGTGGAAAACATGACATTGGCTTGTTATCCCTGAGCAGAGGAAAGAACAAGTGTTCCTGGTCTTTGGGAGAAAATTAATGCATGGAGCTTGCTTCATCATCTGCTGTTTGCAAGGAGAGAAATGGTAAGGTTTGAAATGACATGATGAGTGGGGATGGGGAAATCTGGCAAGAAACCCCTCTAACATTTTGGGCTGCCTGGTCTGCAGGAATAGCAGTCCAAATTTCTCTTTGTAGTCCACAGAACACTTCCCATCTGCTGTAGTTCGACAGCCAGACACATCTTCATAAAACTTCAGAAGTGGTCTGAATGTCGTACTGTTCCTGGACACACAACAAACTTTTCCTAAGCCTGTGTTGTCGGCCTTTTTTTTTTTTTTTTTTTTTTTTTAAGTTAGGCTTTCTCCAAGGAAGTTGCCTTATCAGAGCCAGTTTTCACATGAGTATGCTTCTTTGCTAGACTCAGGGACAAGAGACCGTGGATGGGTCCAGTGTATTGGAGAATGACCACTGATGCCTTGGTAATTTGTGGACACTGATTGGCACACGGGAGTTATTTTTACTTAGTACATGAGCAGTTGAATGCACTACAGTGCATCACTGGTAGCCCACATCAAGAACAAGTTCTGTGGGAAGCCAGTCAGCCTAGTTTCCTGTGAACAGTAAGAAATGTACAGTATGACCTAGCATATCACTGAATGTCACAGCCCCCTCTCACACATCCAGTCCCAAATTCATCACCCTTTCCTACCACCTCCCTCCCAATATTTTCAGCTCTCTTCCTCTGTTCCTTGGCTACAGGCTGGGCAAAGCCAAGCAGCTGCGGAATATATGACTCACTGTGCTTTCCTGTTATCCCAGGCAGGTGCAGGATAACTTACAGTCTTGCTTAGAAGCATCTCAACATTGTCCTCTGTGAGGGCAGTTAGGGTCTGTAGGCTGCTAAGCCCAGGTTTTCCTCTGAACTCCCTGAGAGCTCTTAGCCACTGTATATGTAGCAGCCTGGACTCCCAGCATTTCCTGCTGAGGACTAGACATGTGGTTCTCTCTGGTCTTCTTTGGCAAGACAAAATGTGTATGTTGTTCCTCTCCATGGAAGGAAATAATTTCAATGACAGCCTCCCACACAGAGCTGAAACTGAAAATTGTAACTGTTTCTAGAATATGAATATCTGCATACATTTGCATATCCTTATATATATACACACCTAATACAGAAATGTTTGCAGATTTCATCCCTGTGTGGGAGGGTGGCACTTCATGAAACCATTTCACAATGCATCAAAACTTGATAGGTAACAATTATAATAAAATATTTTATGTAGTAGAACTTCAGATAATAGTGTTTCCCCTGGAGTTTGGTTAGTTTATAAATATTTTTTATCATTTTGAATACTGAAAATTTTACAGGCAGATCAAGACTGGCGTGAAAAGCAAATCTAATGTCTCATTTGCACTACTAAGAAGTTGTTTATCAAATGCACATTTTTTGTAGTCATATAAGAACTTATAGTATCTGCTGAAACTATACCCAAAATCCAGCTAGGCCAGTATCCTTCATCTGACAGAGGTATCACCCAGTTCTTTGGCAGAAGTCCCCTTGTAGCAGCCACTGTGAAACAATGTTGGGATAATTTTCTGCTTCAGTCTTCCTTTATGTCTTACCATGGTCTTACAGTTTAGCTTTTAAGCATAGGCAGTTTTTCAGTAGTTCTCTTTCAGGCCTTGTGTTTCTCAAGCAATCCTATGTCTTGTACACAAAATAAATTGGCAAGAGACAGAACTAATATACAAAGGTATAAATTAGCTTTGGAAGCAATTTAAGGAGCGTTTGATCAGCTTCTCTTTTGCAATTGTTTCCTTACAGTTGATTTTTTTAACACTCTGATAGTCAAGAGGACTTGTAGTGTTTCCTAAGTGGAAAAAGATAGTCAATAAAAAGATAAACATCACTAAAGAAAGTAACATAAAGAATAAATTTAAGATACTAGAGACCTGATCAACTGTAACATTTCTATTGACTTTAATGTATGTGAGACTGAATCCAACATGATTTTTTTTTCCGCATTGCAAATATTCAGCTGAAGCCACAAGAAAGCATGTTGGTATTTCTCATTTGTAATAACAATGTCGTTATGCTTTTAGAGTAATGGGAGAAGAAATGTGAAACGTTGTCAGAGGTAGTTATATTTCTTAGTGGAGAAATCTATCAGCTTTTGCTTGGTTCTGTTTTCAAAATTTACACTCATAGGTGAAGCCTTGCTTCTGCCTATTCATATGGCATTCAATCCTATTCATATATGTTATTTTAATGACTTTTATTTCCACATTAAATTCTAATATGAATAGCATCTAATTTCCATGATCTGTATCCCACCCTCTAAATGCATGTGCCAAACCAAGAGATTGGCGGACTACATCACTCTTAGTTTCTCCCCAGGTATGCACAGTTTGCTATATCCCTGACATTAAAAACAATTCCTGGCCAAATATGGCTCATATTTCTTACTCTTCTTTTCCAGCTGAGGCTCATGCAGCTTTTGTACCTGGTGCTGTTTGTTCTTCTACTTGTAGGCTGTGTTGCTGTTCTGCAACGGTCACAGAACTGGCACAAAATGCTCCCTTCACACCATCAGTAAACAATGGGAAGAATTTGGAAAATACATAGAGACTCTGTAATCAATGCTCTCTTAGTTTATGGTCAACAGTGCTCAGACGGCTGCGTCATATGAACTAAACCACGTCAGTCATAGCTGAAGTGTGTTTAAGAACAAGAAAAACAAGGAAGGGTGCAAGAACAATTAAGATTGTGTGTGTGAATGAATTTATTATAGTTGGCTGATGGTGGGGAATGCCAATTGCTGCATGGAGTAAGGAAATAGTGTCTGCAGAGGACAACAGTAATTAAAAATTTCTTTGGAAATATATACATACCCCTTACTCTGTAAGAATCAACCCAAAGGCAAAATATTCACATAGTTTATTTCCTAAAGAAGTGCACAGATATTAATACTCTTAGACGCCAATGTGAAGTATTTTTAAAGGCAAAGAAACATGGATATTGTGTGCAGCCCGAGAAAGCATCAGAGCAAAGACACTGCTGCTGTGGGTTCATTGTTACAGTAACAAGTGTCTGTCTTCTCCCTCAAAGAAGAAATAGGTATCAGCAGAATTTTGGATAAATTATTGATCTAAACCCTTACAATAAAAAGAAAGGATTATTTTCATTGCACATACAAGACAATGCAAACCGAAAACCGTGAAGAGAATCAATGGTGAACACATGCATCCTGGCCAGGACAACACACACATGAACAGTTTGCACAACTAGAGGCATCTGAACAAAATCTGATAACACTGTTTAGCCGGGTGAAGGTCACCTTGTTTGTGAAGGAAAGAGTGTGTTTCTCAGACTCCCTAGCAATCAACACCTGCAGGCTATTTCATACAGCACAGGGGCACATGTCAGAAAAAGCTATGTAACTGGGCTCTGCTAAAGGCCACACTGAAGAGAGAAACAGAAGACAACTGAAAAGCTGCATCTATTGGTTAGACTGAGGTGAAAACAAACACATGCTGTTTGCAGGCAAGTGACTTCTTGGAAACAGCTGCTAAAACCCCGATTTTAACACACTAAACCACGTGTGTCACATTCAGACTGCCTGCAATGCGTGGATACTTTGTCACTTCCTACAAGTCTTCTTCAGAACAAGTAGGTCTGTGTGTGACCACAATAAAATTTCTTCTTGGAAGGAGCAATCGCATCAGTGCTTGTGCAACACCTTAGGTTCTTTTAACCACTTTAAAATGGTTCGTTTCTGTTACATTCAACATTTTTTCTCATTTCCCATTTCATCTTAATTTCAATTTACTATCAAGTTCTTCATTGTTCTAGTAACAGCCAATAGTTTTGCATAGCGTTTATGCTAGAAGTATATTTCAAACAAATTGCATCTATGGAAGTTGTTTATCTTTTAAAATTTAAAGGAAAAGAGTAGGACTCCTCACAGCAATCATTCACTAATAACAAAACTTCAAATTCTACCAACCATGTAGATTTCATCTGATATATTTTTAAATGTTTTCCTCCATCCACATTTGTATTAATAAAAGTAAAAATACTTTAAAAAATTCGTTCTCTATTTTTAGTTTACTAAGAAGGGGCTTTTCCATTGCATAAAATATGACCTTTTGCTTCTGACCACAGATGAAAGATTGTAGGACTTCAGGACTTTTAGGATTGAAACAGAAGGCTGTACCTCCACATACATAAGCCCCACAGCTAAAGCATGGTGTGTAGAGCACCCAGTGCATGCATTTTCAGGCCCAACTGGTACATACCAACCGGCCACCTCTCAGCTCTGCAGGCTCTGCTGTCTTCACCCTGGTTTTCCAAGGGGCCAGAACTTCTCAAACTTAATGAAATATTGCTGGCTACAAACTGGCTTTAGCTGTAGCTCAGGGTCCTGCTGCCTCCTCCCAAATGTTTACCTCAGAGCGCAGGAGACTCACGAATCCTCTTGTCGTAGATCCCCTGAGTGGTCCAAACTATCCATGCATCCTCAGGCAGCAGTAGCATTTTTCTATCATCTGTCATTTCTCAGTCATCTGCCATTTCTCATACTGATGGCTCTTGTAGCATTTCTCACAGACAAAGTAATCTGGAAATATGCATCAGGCTGCTTTGTAATGCCTCCAAACTGCTTTGTGAATTAGGTACAGTAAGAGTACTAGTCTTCAAACTAAGAGATACAGATTCTAAGACACATATCTTAGTCTCAGCCAGAAATGGGATTGGAAGTGGGAAAATCTGCTTACCTTCCAGTTCTGCTCCCCTGATGAAGATTCTTGGGAGCTGTGATTCCAGGATGAGTCAGGCCAAAAACTCTCCTGTATCTGAGACAGCTTGATGCCATAAAGGGTCAACAAAGTGAGACAGCTGCTCTCAAGCGCAGGAAATAAGTGTTTCCCTGAACCTCAAAATCCATGACACATTCTAAAAGTAAATACAAAGTAGATAGGTATTACAGAAAGAATAAAGGAGAACAAGGCAAATGCCTTCACCTTAATCTAAGCTCCAGGGATGCAGGACTTGGTAGTAAAATGTTCTTTAATAAATCTGATATCACTTTAAAAGGAGGCCAGTACATTACCTTCATTTTATAGTTGGGGAAACTAAGCCCTTGAAGGTGAAATGACTTGGCCAAAACCAGGCCTGGGTCTGCCTGTATTGGATTAGACCCACTTCATCCAGACAAAAAAGCTGTCTCTGACTACAACCATCAGACACATCACAGGAAAGTACCAGAAAACTCACATTGCATGTGTTGACAAATCTGCCTGTTTACAATACTGTGGTGCAGAAGTGAGGTTGATGCAACTGGCAAATTAAATCTTCAGTCCAAAAAAAACCCATAAGAATTTATTTTTTCTTTCCGTTTATAAGATACAAGTAGGTTATGGAAATGTGTGCTACAAAAAAAGATCAAAAAGCTCAGAACTGTAGTTTTAAATTACATCATCAATGTCATGCAAACCACCCTGAAATTAGAGAGCCATTTAAAGAGTTTAGTTTATCTGTCATCTGCCTGAATGCTGAAACTGGAAGGACATGAAACCTTGTCTTTAACTATTGAAATGCATGGAAAGAAAGTCACAGAGAATATAAGAAACTTGTATAACACTGACATGAACACATTTCAATACTGGTGTGACACTCAGGAAAATTTGTTCCTTGGTTATCTGAGGCGCGGGCAGTGAGATTCAGCTGAAACCAGAGGAAGCTGTGAATTGCTTGCAATGTTTTGACTTACAGGCACCTTCAGAATCATCAGGGAGATAGAAATATCCACTGCTGATCTTAAGAGATTTCATGAAAAGCAGCCCCAAACTAGA
The DNA here is from genome assembly GCF_003259725.1 of Athene cunicularia. Lineage (NCBI taxonomy): Eukaryota > Metazoa > Chordata > Aves > Strigiformes > Strigidae > Athene > Athene cunicularia. The sequence continues at coordinate 32,321,459 of NW_020799097.1, forward strand.
AATTAAACTACTTATTAACATCCAAGTCTAATCAAACTAAGAAAACACCCTCTCCCATGGAAATAGCAGAGGAAGACACATGTTCAACAACACCTTTCCATCAGACATAATTTTAATCCGTTTTTATTTTGCATTCTTCCATTGGTTAAAAGTCATACTATCATCATAAGTCTCCCCTGATGAAAGGTTCAGCAGTACATCTTAGCATCCCAATTAGGATTTCTACTAAATAGGGTGTCAAAAGAATGACATTTTACAGAGCTGCATGATTATCAGAATTTAAGAACTGTTGTAGTAGGTAAGATCTAAGATTTGTTAGAACTATACATTTAAATTAAGTGACATCGCTTAAAAGTACACAACCATTTTATTTTAATCTTAACTACTGTTAATTCACTTATTAAGAGCCAAAGATTCTGCTAAAGATGACCACTTGTACTACATAATAAAGAGAATACTAAAATCTTATCTGGCAATAAAGAGCTGTCATGCACATGAATGCTCAACGCATGGATATTAAAGACTATTCCTAACATACTATATGATAAGAATACATAGATATAATGGCTGACCTTGGGTGTGTCATTTACACTGTAGATCCAGAGATGATCTCACATCATCAGAGTTGTAAGGGTAACATTGCTCATTACAAATTATCCTTTGGAGAGCAAGTAATTATGTCCTGCCTATCACTAGACTATTATTAAATGTGCCGTATTAACACAACAACATTTAAATAGAACACTGAGTCTAAATTATCCTGACACAGCACTATTCAAGTGGTTCACTGGACACCTTATTTCAGTAATCTGCATGTCCCATGTAATTCCTGCAACTGGTCTGATTAAAAAAGACCCCTTCTGCACAGCATTCAAGAATGTGAGCAGGATCTAGCAATGTACTAAAGCTATTAGCATGAAATAGCAATTGTTACAGCATGACTTTAAAGTTTTTCTTGCCTTTCCTGCAATAGGAAAGGTGCGTATCACTCTATACCATAGGCTCTGACCTGCACTTTTTAAGGAACAGAAACAGTCAGTTCTACTGCTCCATGCATGTACCCCTGTCTTCACAGAATCAGGTGCTGAAATTTAAAAATACCCCAAACCAGTGGTTTTTAGATAATGATTCTCTTTAGTAGACCCAACTTCACATTTAAGATACATGTACTTTTATTTTTTTTTTATCCTAGAATCCCTCTGCTTTCTTTTTTATTCATTATTTTATAGTACTCTGTAACATGCTTCATATTTTTCAGGAGACAAGTCCCTCCCCCAAAGACTTGCAGTGCATACTGGAACTCTGCATGGGAGTAAAGCCTGAAAATAGACCATCTTTCTGCACTTCAAAGGCCATAGAATAATCTGACAGACAAGTGACATTAAAGAACACAAAATGAAGATTCAGAAGCAAAAAATGAGTTATGGAAAGTAGATCCTGATCTTGCAGTCAAACAAATGGACACTGTATAGACAATTTTTAGAAATGAGACATAGGACTTGTCTTGGAGTCTCTAACAGGTTTTTTTATTACCACAGACTGTCTTTAAATCTGCCCTGTGATTTTTATATGATCAATCTTTTCCTTTTTCTCTCTGTAACTTCTGCACCTGCTAACTAGCTGGACTTTTTGTTCTATAACCTTCTCCTTTCACTTCCTAAATAAAAAGATAATTTAATTTCAGTAAATTAAACACATGGCTTTCTGTGTATGTCTTGGAAGAGTATACATTTCTTCAAGAAAAATATGTTTCCAGATAAAACATCAGAAAGCAACAATGTGCCTTTAGGGAGTGTGAAAACACTCCAGGGCTAATTATATTTGCCAGAATGTTGAACATGGACTCATCAGATTGATTAAATCTGCAATAACAGCAATTCATTAAGCCATAAAAGAGAAAATTCAATATACTTTCTAAAGATAGAAGTCTATTTTTAAACAATCAAAACAATATTGCTTTTAGAAAATCCTTGCTGCTTTACTGTAGTAGTATTTTGACCAGGACTTTGAGGTCAAAGATGCTGTAGTAATAAAAGCACAGACATTGCAATGTTTTCTTTTTTATTACATGATGTACCTATCTGGGCCCATGTCCATAAAGACAAACGTGCCAGGTAAGGAGTAACCAGTGCCATACAGCACAAGAGGGAGAGGAAACAGCTGAGGGACAAAGGACCAACATAGATACTCTATGGAGATAAAAACTCTCCTTGAAAGGCAATGCAGTTACAAGGGGGTTTCCACAAAAACTTCCCCATTTTGTGAAAACCTGATCTGATCTGGGGGAAATTCCAGAGACAGCCTAAAGCGAGGCAGTAAAAAGTTGAAGCAAGCTAGTGAGCTGGAGAGAATCCCAGACAGCCAGATGCCTGTCCAGAGAGAGCACGTTCTCTTGAACACACTGCGTAGGGCCATGCTGCTCCTCAAGAGCTGGAAATTCTTGGAGTCGGTGCTCATATTCTCCTGACATCACATTTCCTGTGCAGTATAACTGCAAGTTTTGTACACAAAACAAGGAAAACATCACAGCAACCATCACTCACTTCATGCTTCAAGAAGCAGCCACCCAGAAGATTTTTTTAGCTGCCAGATGTAGCCACTGCACTGTGAACACATCCCAGTATGTTTCTCCTCAAGTGATCAATCACAGATGGGCTGAAGGAAGAGATTATTTTTTTCTTTTTTACAGCAAATCACTTTTCTCATTGCTTGAGTATCCAGTGGCTGAGGAGAAAAATGTTTTCCTGCAGATATGAGCTCAGCTTGAGTGCTATGGACATTCTTTTATTGATAAAAGACTCGCTGCTCTCTAAAAATATCCAGCTTTTGAAGTAGAAATGATCCTTCTTCAACATCTCTGGACTTCAGAGAAACTCAGAAGCCAGTATGATTTGCCATCACCCCACCCCCTCAGTCTCCCCCAGTATGAAATTATCTTGGAGGAGAAAAAGGAAAAAGGAAGTATTTAAAATGTTTCTTCTCAACATTTCCACTTCTTTGAGGAGTATTCTACCAAGACAAAAATAGGTGGCATTGGCAGGATGTTTTGTTGATCGAGAATGCCAATTAACTCAGACACCAGCGTGAAAAGAGTAGGCTTATTTTACTGTTAGTAATTGAAGGATATAACCAAGTAATAGAAAATAGCAATAAGGAAAATACAGAATAGTACACTTAATTATTACTACATACAGTTAATGATAAAAAATAAGCAAGGTAATGCACCTAATCATTACTACATGATGGGGAGAACAGTGATTAAGAAAGATCCCTCACCACTTGCAGACGTTACCATCACCCAGCCCCGCAGTGGCCGGGCAGCCCCGGTTACAGCGAGGGTTTGCAGAGCCTGTCCTGGCAAGGGGGAAATCCTACGTGGGGCGTCCACCCACAGGTGAGGCTGCCAAAGTCGCTGTGAGCGGGTCCAGCCCTATATACCAAAAATCAGCAAGTCAGAATGACTTGCACTTCTTTTTGAGTGGAAACATCTGGCTTCATCCTGCTGTTGATTCCACCCAAAGCCTGGCCAGGGCTTGGGAGGGAGAACCAGGGGAGTTTCTAACAAGGCCAAACACTTGGGTTCTCAGCCTTGAACAAGGCTAAACAAGGGAAGTTGGATACGCATTCTCCCAATGTTTCATCCTCACTATATTCTGTCTAAGTTACATCTTTCACTAGTGAGCATACATATTTTGTTAATGATCAGATACTAATAATAAATGCTAATGGTAATACAGATTTTACTAATTAAGAGATATTAATAATGGATAATGTTTGGTTGTGAGGTTCATCTAGAGGTCAACTTTGTTTCAGGGTCTTTTATTCAGGCCCTAGCACTACAAAGGACCACTGCAGACTTTCAAACAGGTGAGATCTAGCACGCAATTATTAATTGCTCCTCATCATAAGGGGCATTGAAAAGATACACACTGATTTATTTGCACTAGTTTTTAAACAGTACTACAGAAATGAGAAGGCAAAACATACTGAGGGAAAAACATCTCAAAAGCTATGTGTATATATAGATACACTTTTGTCTGCAACAGTCTGAAGCTTTCAATTCATCAGCTAGTCTTTAACCTGAACTCTCTGCAAGATCATGATGTCATTGGGGTGAAATAATGGGCTACATGAATCACAGTTCCTATTGTTGAAGAACTAAAATTAAGATTTGTTCTATGTGAAGCCAAGATCAAAATCTGTCCTAGCTTTAGTGTCTGTCCTGTTGTTTATCCAGTCAACAAAACATTTTTAAGCTTCAGACCTTTTGCACAGTAGCACATGAAACAGTAATAACAATGGAGCTCATTTGTCCCTCTTTGTATTTTCTTTTTATATTTCTCCAAAATCTTTCAAATTTATGATTTTGCAATTAATTCTACATCTGATTATTGCTCTTCTTCTTGGCTAGATATCAAGGACTACTGATATCTAAGGCTGGTATTCTTATCCTCAAAGCCTGAGTGAGCCAAATGCGTGACTCACAAAGTTCCATCTAACAGTCTCTGTTCAAAAAGCCCAATCTTAGAATGAAATATATTGAAAGGAGAAGAGTCAGGCTGAAACACAGACATAGCCTTAAATAGATGAAAATACACCGTGAGCTTGGAATGTGCAAAGCATTTAGTTTTTAAGATCTCTTCCATGCTTCCATCAGAACCATATGGAGCTTCCATTTCCTTATATTCTATGCCTACACTATCCTACACTATAAACCACACTAGAATATAGTGGCCAACTACATGCAGTAGTTTAAAATGTAATTGTATATATCCATATTAGCTCTACAGTACGTTGGGTTTTTTTTCCGAGCTTCACAATTATGACAGACAGCAAAGCTCATTGAAATGTATTTAGTCATTGGCATCCATCTATTTAATTTATAGTTATCTCCCAAGTACTCATTTGTATTTACAATTACAATGCAGATTTACTAATGGCTCTCAAGAAAACAAGACTGTTGGTGAAGCATCATCATGTGCTGGGATGTCACTAGATGATGCCACTTCATAAAAGATGGAGATCACTTTTTAGTTTTCAGAATTTCTGTCTTAATTTTCTGCAGGGCAAACACCACCACAATCTTTTGATTTCAGTGTATTTCAAATGCTCAGCACCTATAGAAATTAGACTGCATTATCTGCGATGTCATAATGTTGATAATTCATCTAATGCCAGGTGCTCAGTCTCTGTGTAGAAGGAAGAACGAAGAAACTGGAAGAAAAATTTACTACATCTAATATCTCATCTCTCCAGTCAAGTTGCTGTACAGAAACCAGAAGTTATTGAAAATTCAGCCTCACCTATAAATCTCACTCCTTTTACACTTTTAAACCATCTCCAGAGTGACACTATAACTGTTTGCTTCACGGGCCAGGCAGTAAGTGCTCCAAGTGTAAGATACACATGACTCATGCCACTCCTGGGGCAAGCCCACAACGGCTGTTGATCAGACTTCCAACTCCAGTGACCCTACAAGGCTGTCAAGCATTTAATACCCATTTTGGGGATGATGAGATATATAATCTTGTTATTCCTATGTACATAGTATTTTCAGCTACAGTTTAGACAGCCTTGTCCCTAACAACTTTTGCATTGCATAAGGATTCTTTTTATAGTATCAGTTCATTCTGTCCTGTATAGTTTAAGTTTTGTAAAGCATAAATTAAGGTGTTATGTTCAAATATACATACAGTTTTTATATTAACATTAAAAAGGTTTATCAAATCAGAATTAAAATTGAGCTTTGAATAACTAAACTTTCTGATTTTCAAAGGCTGGGGCTTTTTGTGTTGTTTTTCTTTTTTTTGTAAAAATAGTGCATTTTTTAACACTTTGTTGAATTTGTTTGTGGGGCTGTATTTTTTCTTTTTAAGTAAAGAAGAAAAATGTGAGGAAACCCTTGGTATAGTTGTAGATTCCCTGATACAGATGTTATGTAATGTGATGTTACTATGGCTTGGTCTCTTTTTTTGGATTGAAGATAGGAGAACTCGAGCTGGGCAGGAATTTTCCTACACAAAGTACATTGCTGAAAAATATTTATTAATTAAAAACAATGCTGATAATTCATTTTTTAAATGTCTAACTTTTGTACACGCAGGTATGAGATGCTCACCCTCTCTACTCTTTAGAGTCAATGAGGAGACACAAACGATCCAGAAAATGATTCACTTCCTTCTAACACAGGCCCTTCCAGATGGTAATTCAGCTCACCGCCATCAGGCACCTGTCTGAGAACAAGACAAACCACCTCCAGGAATGTCTGTTTCTCTCCACTGGCTATCAAGGGTAGACAGTGTGACTGGCTCATAGCTCAAGATTTTTTTAAGTCTGTGATAGAAATTCCATCTAAAGTGTTAGCTGAAATACAGTGGTTAACTTTTCAGGTTCTGCTATTGTCTGCCAGCCAAGGACAGCAGATACCACATTATTTGACCCTGTGGGCTGCCCAGACTCCCCAGCCTGGAGAGCCAACTCGAAGAGTTGAGTTTCACAAACATTACTGAAATGTCTATTTCCCAGGAAGTTTTATATATATATATATATATATATAT
>NW_020799097.1:32328065-32448525 GCF_003259725.1 Athene cunicularia
TTTTTTTTTTTTTTTTTTTTTTTTTTTTTTTTTTTCTGAAGAGCATGAAAACATGTGAAGCACCAAGGTTTCTTATGAATCCAAAATTCTCAAACTCAACAACTCGAACTGGAACCCTGTTTATTTCTGGACTTTGATATTTGATGATGAGGCATTAGAAAAACACAGCTATTTTATCACCTGGTTTCAATCCACTTAATAACTTTGCACCTGATACATTCTCCTCCATTAAGTCAAATTTATGCTAATACTGTCCTGATTAGCAAATACTATTTAAAGCTGGTTTATGGGATGATTTCTGAATAAGGTAGGTGTCTAGAATCAGTGAGTTTTAGCCAGAAAGATTATATCCAGTGAATTTCAGCTATCAGATTATAAGAAAACATGAACTTCACAAGTTATCACAGAATCATTGAATACAAGGTTGGAAGGGATCTCAAGGATCATCTGGTCCAACCCTTTTTGGTGAAAGCATGGTCTGGACAAGATGGCCCAGCACCCTGTCCAGCTGAATCTTAAAAGTGTCCAATGTTGGGGAAACCAACTTGTACCTATTACCCCTTGTCTTTTTCATGTGACTCTTTGTAAAAATGGAGTCTCCATCTTCTTAGTAGTCACCCTTTAAATACTGGAACGTGGTATCTATCTATAGCTATCCCTGCAAAACAGTGGAATAGCCTCCAAGATGACAGTGACAGCTAGGGAGGGGTCTTTTCCATGCTGGGTAATTCTGTGCTTTTACTGAACACAACACAATCTCTAGCATTGAAAACTGCAGAACTCCAGTATTTAAGTTTCTTTACGGAAAACTCAGCCACATGAAACTCACTCAGTGCTGAAGATATGGGTCTTGAAACACGAGTATGTACTTACTGGATTGGATAGGCTGTCCTCTGCAGGGCTTAACAAAAGATGAAGCAAAGGGCACCAAGCTGACAGGCTCAGTACAATTGTGTACCTTCTTCTGAAGGAGCCTTAGGTGGCAACATCTCTGGCCTCTCTGCACCATATTTCATGACATGGTGTGGGCAGAACTTAACTCATTCTATAAACCACACTGTATCCTGAAAGACATATTTTCTTCTTTTTTTTTACCTTCTGAAAAATGCTTCAGGCAATAACTTTGTATATACAACACCCTGCTTCTCTTTAGGATCTAGAAAAAGCAACAAAGGCACAGAAGGGATACATTTTTGTCTTAGATTCATTTGAGCTCTCAGGGAAATACCTAAAACACATTTACAGCATGCTGTTTTTAGAGCACTATCTATTAAAATAATAATAACCTATTCCTCTCAGCCTCAGAGTGAAACAGGTGATTTCATATTTCTACTACTTTACAGAAGCATGGATAAATACTTTGAAGGAAAGGACAATTTTCAGAGCTGAGCACAAGCAGATCTTCATGCTCGACAGTCAGAAGAGGATATCCCACATCAATCCACCCAAGCACGCACACAAAGCAGGAGTTGGACCCAGGAAATATGTAACTAGGACATCTTGTTTTAAGGCACTAAGGGCCAAAGCACACAACAAACAATGCACTTTGCACTTGTGCAGGTTTTATCAAGCACAGGATCTGCATCAGTTGCCACTTTTCATGGCAAATATCCCTGCATTCATTTTAAAATCAGAGTAACTGATGTACATTAAATTAAACCATTCACTCAAAGCTCTTTGCTACCTTCTCCAGGCTGAACAACCCCAACTCTCTCAGCCTGCCCTCACAGGGGAGGTGCTCCAGCTCCTTGATAATCTTCGTGGCCTCATCTGGACCCACTTGAGCAGGTCCATGTTCTTCTTGTGTTGGGGGCCTCAGAACTTGACACCTCAGTACTCCAGGTGGGGTCTCACAAAAGCAGAGTAGAGGGGGAGAATCACCTGTTGGCCACACTTCTCTTGATGCAGCCCAGGATACAGTTGGCTTTCTGGGCTGCAAACACACACTGCTGGGTCATGTTGAGCTTCTTGTCAACCAACACCCCCAAGTCCTTCGCCGCAGGGCTGTTCTCAATCCACTCATTGCCCAGCCTGTATTTGTGCTTGGGATTGCCCTGACCCATGTGCAGGACCTTGCACTTGGCGTTGTTAAACTTCATGAGGTTCACACAGGCCCACCTCTCAGGCCTGTCAAGGTCCCTCCAACATGTCAACTGCACCATACAGCTTGGTGTCATTGGCAAACGTTCTGAGGGTGCACTCAACCCCACTGCCCATATCTCTGACAGAGTTAAATAGCACCAGTCCCAACACTGACCCCTGGGGAAAGGCACTTGTCACTGCTCTCCACTTGGACATTGAGCCATTGATCACAACTCTTGGAGTGCGACCATCCAACCAATTCCTTATCCACTCAGTGGTCCCTGTTAGGTGCGAGCTTAACTGGTAACTTGATGTGCAGTATTCTCAGTTCTTTCAGTTGTAACTCTTTCAAACTTAGGGGATAATTAGTTTACCATTGAATCTGAGTAAGATACAGAGAATGATTCAGTAATTTAATGGCTGACAAAGACCTGAATTTCTATCTGCCTCACTTAAGTATTTTATAGACTGTATATAGGCTTCATTTTTTTTTCCAGAAGGGTTGGATTAGAGGAAAAAAAAAAGAAAGTTAGAATTGAGCTGACAAAAAGGATGTTACTGGTGAACAGACTCAGCAGAGGCAAAGGGACCTAATACAAAATGGAGAAAGGGGAGACTAGAGACATGGTACTTAAGAAGGGGAACGTGTAGTGTTGTGCAGTCTTGGTCACAGAAAATCAGCCTGGGCTCCACCTTCTGCAGGTTCTTTGGGTCTAACACACAGAGTAGCCCCGGGATCCACTTGCCTTCCTCAGAGCCTCACACAACCTCAGCAGGGGTGCAAAAGTACCAGTCTCCTCATCATAAGGTCTCTGCTCCTCATAATGCTCTTTTACAGACAGAAACACATACTCTCAGAGAAAGTTCAGAGGGAAATTAGTGCTATGGCAGTGGCCATTCATGAAGAGACTGGAATGGCTTTTTTTTTTTTTTTTTTTTTTTTTTTTTTTTTTTTTTTTTTTTTTTTTTCCCCAGCGCTGGCCTGGAGAAAGACGCCTGCCCCAAGTACCCAAGACTACGTAATGCCACCGACACTGGCAGATCACTTGGCTGTGTGTTTTGGGGTGTTTACCACCAGTGGGATGCCACTTGGAGAGGTACAGACTACTCGATACCCCATAAGTCTAAGGGTAAAGTAATTGCTTTAAACAGCAGAAGGCGCAGACCCACCTTCCCGCGGACAGGGAGCTGAGTCTAGTCCGACCACACCGAGGGCAGGTGCGCTACCCCGGCCATGCTCTGCGGAGCCCGACCCCGCAGCCTGGGGTTCCCCTGGGGGAGGTGAGGCGAAGACTTTACAGGTTTGAGGCCGGCAGGGCCCCAGGGCGCAGCACGGGCCCCTCACAGCGAGCCCCGGGGCTACGAGAAGGGCCCCGAGGCGCACGGCACAGGGGCGGCAGCGGGGGTCTGCGCGTCTCGGGGAGCGCCGTGATGGAAGGCAGATAACCTTTAATTTCGTCGTGACCGGTCTCTGCTTCTCCACCGAGCTCAGCCGTAGCTACGTTATCCTAAAGTGAGAAACCCCCCAGCTGAGGCTTTATGCAACGACTGGCCCAGCCCTTTCGTGAAGTTTCACTGCCGCGTCCTCTTCCTGCACTGCCAGGTATTGATCAGGAGAGGCTGTGTCGGTGGGCCTGCAAGGGAGTCGCTGGGCGATGCTGGGGGTAGGTGCTAGGCGAGTTGAATGTTGAGTGTCCAGAACAGTGCCCTTCAGTGCTGACTCAGTCATGTAAACGTCAGGCTCTTTGATCTTCCATGTGTCGGGTTAAATATGTCACAGATACAGTTTTGGTGATGAATGAAAATTTAAAAATTATATTACTGTCAAAAATTACCTCTCTTTAGTCTAATAGTTTTATTTGACACACAAGTAGCTATATATTTATATTTACCTTGCCTTCTGTGGCTTTGAAATGGAAAAATGTAACACATTCCTCTTTCATGTAGTTGATTCATTAAGATGTTACCGTAAATAAGATGATTGCACAGTAAGTTATTGTTTTAAGGATATTTCCTGAATAACAACCAGGTGTTTGCACTGTATTAATCATACAGAACTCCATAACTGCCTTGTTCAGTCCTTCCCTACCTCGACTGGCATTTAAGTATGGTGAACTAGGTTGTACAACCAGAAATGGCACTATGTTTGTAATTTCCCATTCCATTCCATGAATGCTACTCTTTCCGCCATGGCCATAAATTGTGCAGTGCCTTCCGGAACACTGATGCATCAGAAACACAGAAAGAACACTTTATTTTCCTAGTGTATAACCCTAAGAAGTATATCATATGGATTGTACCAAAGATATTTATATTTTGCAAGGAACTCTTCTTAATCATTTTCTAGCACAGCTGTTCTTGCCCCCAGACTTCTGGTTATTGTGTAAAAGACTCATAACCAGTGGTTTTCTGGAAAACATGCTTGTATGTTTTGTGAATTATGGGCACTTGAGATTTTCATGCTGAATGCTGCTCTGAGTTGCTTGCTGATGGTATTCTGTATGTGTGTTGTTCCATAGCGTAGGCCTCAGATCTGGGTCACTCAAGATCAGAGGCTGGAATTCTCCCACTAATTTTTGTCCTGCCTTCTGAGTTCCCACTTTAACCATCACCTGGTCTAATTTTCATTTGTAAATCTCCATAGTCCTTGGTATCTTTTGCCTCTTCAGTTCAGTAGCACTGACACTTTTATTTTCCTCCTTCTTATTTGTGTTATTGAGCATCTTTATCCACTGTTCCTTACCTTGACACCTCTCTGACATATCTCTTTCTTTTATAAGTTCAATCGTTGATGTATCTTGAGTTTTTTTTTTTCTGTTCAGGTTCTGGAGGACCTATCAATCTCTTCACCAAGCTGTCTTCTGCTTGTACCTGTAGTTCAGTTTCTGTATTTCTAGTAAATTAATTTACTTGGCTATCTTAGTAAAATTTGACTGCACTTCTGAAGGCTGTTTTCTTTTTTGCTCAACCCCACTTCTCCCTTGCTGTCTCTCTGTGTGCCAGAGGCATGGCTTCCTTTCACCCTATCCGCCAGGAAAGCTGACATGGAAATACTGTGTGATGCAATGTGAGCTTCAGTATTGAGGGAACTTTAAATTCTCTTTCTCCCTTCAAGTTTAATTTGCACTTTCCTAATCCTCTTCTGGCAATTCTTGTTTCAAATTTTGTGTTGTATTAGCTTCATAGTGCCATCCACCTTTGCCTATACTCTTGTAGTTAAGTGTATGGTTTTCTTGGAGGGGAGAATGTGGAATGATGAACAACTTCTAGTTTCAACTGTTCTAGAGGCACTTGACTGAGTGATGGTCATATATGGACACTCTGTTGATTTCTTAAGTTTAGGAAGTTTCCTTCTAGGAAGGAGAGTTCTGTGAACAATGTTGAGATGCCTCCATTATACCCTGAAGTCTAGACTTCTGTATACTTCCAAAAGACATGTGACTCAGAAGAAAAAATATCAGTTGTTTAGTTGAAAATCAAGCTTGCCATGAGCACATAATGCTCCTGTTGAAGTCTTCCTTGTTTTATCAGCCTTTGTTGAAACTTGTTGACCAGAAGAAGAGGAAAAGCAAAGGATACTTCTTTCAGTTGCAGCCAGCTGTTTTTTCCTAATATGTTTCACATTTAATCCATTGTGGTTGAGTGCTCATGTTGGTGTCTGCCAAAGTTGTAGTTTTGCTAGTCCTGGTATGCAGTGATGTCCGAGACAGCAATTTTTAACATTGCCCTATTAACTACCGAGAGGCTGTGAGCTGTCTGTGTGGCTTTCCCCAGACTGTGACAGTCTCCTTCACCTCTTGCATCACTAACAGCATCCCTTTAATCTCCAGTTGTGTCTGTCATTAGTTGGGAGCTCCCTATTGCCAGTTCTACTAAAGATTCTCTTCATCCTGGGTTCTGCAAGCCATGAATGTGAAACTGTTGATGACAAATTATTTAGGACTTCTCTGGTGTCAGTCCTGGTTCAGAATGTATGTTTTTCCTTTTGTTAAAGTAATTGATTCTTTTTTTCTTTGAAATGCTGTCTGCTTCAATTTCTGTTACTTTCCTCTTCCATGTAAGCTTTGCTCTTTTGTCTGTTATCCTCCTTTCTGTTGTTCTGTAGCATCCCCTGAGTTCTGTTTCTTTCTTTCTTCCTGTTCACCTAATTGTTGGGTGACATTGTGATTAACTCTGGTTGTGTTAGCTGAGTTGCAGCTGTATCTTGGATTTTATTCTGGCAATGCTTAAAACCATTGTTTTCAGCATGGTCTTTCAGATAGCTGGCAATTCAGCATGGGTTCTTAACTGAAGATTAGAGGCTGTCATCACTAATTCCTTCCTCTTACTGTAGGTATTAAAGTCCCTCTTAAACCTTAGGTATTATGTTTACCCTAGGCTTCTGTTCAGATCATCACATCCAAGGGATACTGAAGTCTTGCAGACTGTACTTTGAGGGTCTGGGAATTCTTAGGTATCTAGATATTACTTGAAATCATATAAATATCCTCTTGACCCTAAAAAATTTAATGTGGTCCTATTTGCACATTTATCCCTCATTACTTTGATAGTATCTACGGTAATGCCACTGTTGAGCTCTTCCTTCATATCATTGAGGCTCCTCTGCTGGCTTTTATTTCTGCCATCAAAAAGGTGACCATCAGAATTTACTGTTGTCCTACTGATTCACTCCTAAATTAGTGAATTAGCTCTCCTTGCTCTTGGTATATGGCCACCATCAGCATTCCTTCTGAGGAAGTTTCAAGCATGCGCCTTTCCTGTATTATCACATGTTTGCTCTGTGTAGGAATTAAAAAAGCTCTTCTTGGTTTTCCTCAAAGTAATCTTGCTGTTGTTATTAGAGGTCTTGTATCAAGAACAAACCCATCCTTTGGTATCTGGCCTAATTTTTTTCACGTGTGAGGTGTGCAGATACATTAGACAGCTTTGTTCAGCAAGCCTTTTGGAAGGTGAAGAATACAGCTGAGGACACATCTGCCAGAGTAAGCATTAAGCAATAATTAGGATTGCTGACTCTGGCAGTGGTTTCTGGAAGTGCTTTTTATTTTGTATTTGCCTTCTAACTGTTGAAATAGCAGCTATGAATCTGACTCCCATTGCTAAAATGTGTTGGAAAGTACCTGCTGTAGGGCCATACTGTGGTTGCCATATGTCACCTTCAAACTCTTAAGTCTTACAGCTACTGGAAAGACTAGATGACACCTCTGTGGGGAAGAAGCTTAAAAATCAAAGGCTTTGGAACTGCCTTTGCAATCATTGAGATTTTTGGAAGAGTGAGGAGGTTGGAATGACATTTGACAAGGCAGTGCTTGTCTGTTCTTTACAACCCTATCTGAACAGCCATCTACATAAGGCAGTAGATGGCTTCACAGTGTTATACTACTGGGAAGCAGTTATCCTACTGTTTCTCATATTTGCAGGAAATAGTAAGAGATGTTGTCAGTAACTTAAGTCATCCTGAATTTTGGAAAGAGATAAGCAACTGAAGTTCCTTTGTGCTTCTTTTGTGTGTATAACTAGGTAGAGCTAGCAGGAATTGGAAGGATCTAGGAGAAGCAAATAGCTCTAGATCTGCCTGTCTTGTGTGTCGACTATATTGAAAGCTGTTGTAAAGCATGTGACTACTTTTCCCCCTATCACTGTAGAGGGAGACTAAATGCAATTTTATTGTTCCAGTGCTGTTATTTGAATCTCTTAAGTAATAGCACCCCTTAGAGACCTGTCAAATGGAGCCAAAAAACCCCCCAGCCTGTTAATTTCAGTCAGCAACCTTTTGACTATAGGGGCCATAATTTGCTATTTCTACGTACTTAATATCTACATATAACATGCTAGAAGTCTCCTAGGCTTGTGTTACACTTGGCAGCAAGGCTGGTGGTATTTGGGTGCTGATATTACACAATACTGAATGAAGTACTTGGTAGTTGAAGAGTGTGATGAAGCACAGACAGAGATGCTTTTTCTTAGAAGGGACATGGTATTCAGCAGTATCAAAGGACTAGCCATGAAAGCAAACAGGCCTGTGAAGTAAACTGAAGGCAATCAGTCTTGGTCTAGTGTGACTGTCTCTGCCAAATGTGGACAATAAGACTCCGATTACCGTTCCTAAGGATGTTTGAACAAAAGAGGTATGTTTGAAATCAGTGTGAATGTTCTCTAATGTATCTTTTCTGTTTGTTACTCTTGTATTTGGATGTTGGCTTTAGTGCAAATGGATTGACTACTGAAGTATGCTTGTAAATTAATCCCTCTGTCAAGAAGGCAATTACCTGAGTTGTCAACTGCTTTAGAATTTTCACTGTAACAAAGTTAAAATAATGTAATTGTAAGCTTGCAGGCCTTTGTATAGATAATTGCGGATGTCTTGGGCCTTCAAAAAAGGCAAATAAACTTATGTATCAGAGCAGGTGTTCTGGTGTGCTTTTTGTTTTGTTTTGTTTTTTTTTTTAAATGTTTAACTGGTAGTGCTTGAAGCCTGGTTAAATGATCTCTTACCAGAATTCTAGTACAAAGAGTCCCATCAACACTCTTGCTTGTTCAACCAGAATAAAATTGGTTTACTTTGATTATAAACTTAATGAAAATACTTTTCAATATTTATAGTTTTACTGTATGATCTTTGGATATTTGCATATGACTGAACACTTTGTCTTTCCTGTCTGAAGAGTGGCAAGTACAGGCTTTTAGAAGTATGGGGAGAGACTGAACAGGGAAAACTGTGGTACTGAAATTTGTGTAGGAAGAACCAATTACAGTTTTGGCTTCAAGTGAACCTAACTTCCCTAACAACTTGCTAATCTCAAACACAAAGTCTCTTAGCAGTGGGTGAAAAAAAAAAAAAAAAAAATCTAATTTAAGTTGAAATGGGAAAACTAGCTATTGAAACAAATGTGGAATATTCCAGATATGTTTATAGGTGTTCAGACTCAGGTTTTTTGTAGATGATTAAGTCTTGTGTATGATCACTTATGTGGCTTAGAGACCAGCTTAAATGTGTATGAACATCACTTTCTGAAGCTGCTTTTACTGCTTACTTGTTTTGATGGCTGGTCTTCTCACTGTGTTAATCTTGTCTGTATATTTAATAAATATACTTCTTCCTCAGGAAATAACCTAAAGCAAATAAATAACTCTTATAGCCCACTGCCTTCAGTCTGTGGAAGGCTTTAGCTTTTGCCTCTGACTGTAAGTGTAAGAAAGCCTTGGAACACCTTATCAACAGTATTAGCTTGTTCTAGGACAAGGCACTAGCTGCTCTACCTCCTCAGGTGAAGACTTTCCCGTTCCTCCTCTTAAGGTGGAGAAACTGCTGAAGTAGGACACCAGGGGAAATGGAACACAGTTGGATTGTGTTGGAGGTTGCTTCTATGCATCAGCTCAAGTGCAACATCTAGCCCTATACTGAAGTTCAAACACAGTAGTAACCAATCAGTAACTGATTACTGCTCTATGGATATCTTGTACCAGTGAATGTAGTGGCAAATATCAGATGTGACTTCGGGTTACTTGGATCAAGAAATTATTAGTACTTTTTTGTGTGATTATGTTGCAAGGTTGATGTTGCTGCTGATTGATCATATGAGCATAATAGACTAGAATATGAATTGACAGATACAACAACTGGAGGCTTCTAGCTGTCCAGTGAGGCTTTGCAATATCCTTCCACAAAGAATAATGAAGCCAAACCACTTTGATTCAGGGTGGCCCTTGCTTAAGCTTAGCAGCTGAATGATATATCTTGACCTCTAATAATAGTAAGGAACTATAAATCCTAGTGATCATCTGGTACTTACATGGTTATTTTTCTCACCTTCTAAGACCTTAAGGGACCAGAAACTGCACGCAGTCTCTCCTGACACTATCGCCAGGATTTTGTTCATGATTCCCTACTACTAAATAAAAATACCCCAATGCTCTTGTTTCTGTTCTATATCCTTTTACCAGTTCCTGACACTTATTTCATGAGACTGAAACTTTGTTAGGAATTAGTTGCTTTTTGGCCCTGAGAGCTACAATTGTTTCACCCAAGAAAAGAGCTCTTCAGAAGAACACCCCTCTTGCTGGGAGGAGCATGGCAGCTTTAGCTTAAAACTTGTGGGCAGGGTCTTGCAGTATTGGATGACTCTAGTGGTATGTTTTCTGCCTGTAAGGAAAGGATTTGTTCCTATATCCCAACTCTTACAGTGCAGAAGAATATTCTGAAATAAGTCAAGGAAATCTGCTTAGCTTCTAATAGATCAGGATTGTCTGCAAATACAGGTTCCTGCTGTTGAAATTGTGTGCAGGGCCTGAAGTCTTTTTACCAAAGCCCTTAAAATGGTATTTGTGGGTGCAATCTCCATTTTTCAGGACTGAATCAAACATGACTGGATGAGACCCTAAGTGGCATGATGTAGCTTTGAAGTTAGCATTGTTTTGACAGGAGGCTGAGCTAGATGACCTCTGGAGGTCCTTTTCAGCCTAAATTTTTCTGTGACTACTATTAAAAATATTTGTGGGACTTTGGGTTTTTTTTATTATGTTGCAATTTTTTTAGGTTCTCTGAGGTGGATTATAGAGTTGTGGAAAACCTTACATCCTTAGTTTGCTGCCCTATATTGCCAAGACCTATACTTCTCAATCTAAGCTGTTTCCTTTGTGAGCTAAAAAACTGGGACAGTTCCTGAAAGGTGATTATTAGTATTGATGAGACCATGCTTCTGCCTTTTGAAGTTCAAGACACCCTAGCTCTTTTGGTTAGGGGTTACTGATGTGTGTCTCCTAGTGGTACCTAAGTGTGATTCTGCTGCTTAGTGACATGAAAAAGATTCCACTGCAGGATGCTGTTGATACAAGCTGTTTATCTTTGCTCCTAAATCTCCTTTTGTGGAATTGAAACTGATGCTGTCTTGTGGATCTGCCCTCTTTGGTCTGAACTCTGTAAAGAAAGCGCAACTGTTCTGTAGCCTTGAGAAGTCCTTGTCGGAGGAAGCAGTTAAATATATGTATGTGACAAGTAGACTTTTAGGGAGGTACCTTTTCCTGGAGGGTGACTCCCTCCCTCTTTAATTCCTGCTTCCTGTAGGATTTAAGAAAGAGTCAGTTATCAGCCATTACTCAGGGAGTAGTCAACAGTTAATTTAGCTCAGGTGTTCCATTGTCCTAGACTGGATCACTAAGGTTTGTTTCAGCATGATTCAGCTTTACATTAGGAATTTAGATGCTTTTTGTTCTCTTGTGGCCACAACTAAATTCTCCAAGACTTAATGAGTTTGCCCTGTGAACAGGTAAAGTTGTTCAAGTACCTCAATGTGAGAGCAAGATACCACTGAAGAGTAACACTGTGGAACCCATGAGTAGTTGAATCCATCTTCACTCTACTGTTAACAACAAATGGTTTTCAGATATTACTGAAGAGTAGAAGTGAGTTTGAGCTATTGGCATCACAGAATGGGATAGCTTGGGCAACTAGAGGACTACAGTAGATGGGAACAGGTGCTTTAGGAAGGGCAGGCTGGGATGGTGATAAGGAGAAGTTTTTGTTTTCTGTTAGAGTAGTGGGGCCGTGTGCAGCTTTGTGTAAAGATTGCCAGTGAGCCAGCTAAGAGTTTATGGGTCAGGATTAGGGTGAGTGAGCCAGCTGAGAGTTTATGGGTCAGGATTAGGGTGATGGTGTGGGTATCTGCTTCAAATCCTGATAAGGAAGAAGTAGTATTGAAGCCTTCCTCAGACAACTCGGGCCTAATATTCACAGACCCTGGTGCTCTTGGGGGACTCAGACCACCCTGATGCTTGCTGGAGGGACAGCACAGCAGGGAACAAGCAATCTCAGAAGCTGCTGGTGTGCATTGATGATCACTTACCAGCACAAGTGCTTGAGGATGGACCTGATAGACCTATTACTTACAAGAAGGGAAGCACAGGCTGAAGATGTAAAGCTTAGGAGTAGTCTTGGCTGCAAGTGACTGTGGGATGAAAGAGTTAAGGATCTCAAGAGAAGGGAACTAGCAGAGTAGAATAACAACCATAATCTGCAGGAGAGAAGACTTTGGTCTGTTCAGGGATCTGCTTGGAAGAATCATTTGAGAGGCGATTCTAGAGAATAGAGGTCCAGGAGAGCTGATTAATTACTTTTTTCTCCAGGAGTCACTCCTTTAAGCTCTAGTGTGGCATATCCTGATGAGCAGGAAATTGCACAAAGGCAGCAAGAGGCCTGCTTAAATGAACAAGGAGCTCCTGACAAGACTCAGACATCAAAATGAGGCATATAAGAGGTGGAAGCAGAAGTAGATGACCTGTGGGGAACATGGAGATACTGTCCAAGCATGCAAGGATGCATTTAGGTAGAAAAGACAATGTCCACATGGAGTTGAATCTGACAAAGGATATGTGAATGTCAATGAGAAAGCCTTTTAAAGATACTTGGCAGAAAAAAAAAAAAGAGAAAATGTGGTCCTGCTGCTAAATGTAGCAGGAGCTCTGGTGTTCAGGGATGTGGAAAAGGCTGAAGAATTGCATGCTTTCTTCACCTTGTTCTTTACTAGTAAGACTTGCCTTCAGGAATTCCAGGTCCCTGAGGCTAGTGGGACAGTCTGGAGCAAGGAGGACTTACTCTCGGTAGTAGAGGAGGGTCTGGTTTGAGAGTGCTTGTAAAGAAACTGAGTGTACCCAAGTCTGTGGGCTCTGATGGGATGTACCTGTGAGCACAGACAGAGCTGGCCAGTGTAATTTTGAGGCCACTCACAATAACTCTAAGGTCATGGTGACTATGGGGTGTCTTGAGGACTGACAGAAAGCAAATGTCATTCGTCTCTGAAAAGGGCAAGAAGGAACATCTAGGGAACCACAGGCCAGTTCGCTTTCCTCAGTTCCTGGGAAGGTAACAGAGCAAATAATCCTGAAAACATAATGGAGATGATGACTGGGAATAGTGTGGATTTATGAATAGTTAGTGTGGATTTATCATGCCTGACCAACCTAATAGCATTCTACAATGACCAGTAAGCCAGATGACTGGCTTGGTGGATGAGAACATTGGCTATCCTCTTGTGAGGCTTTTGAAACTCTGTCATATAACATGCTCACTGATAGCTTGATGAAGTGCAGTCTGGATCAACAGATGGTGAGGTGGATTGAAAATAACTGAAATGCCAGCCTAAGAGTTGTGGTAGGGAGCTTAAAGTTGAGCTGGAGGCCAGTCACTAGTGACATGCTTCAGGGGTTGATACTGAGGCCAGCACTGTTTAACATCATTAATGACTTGTGTGATAGGACAAACTGCCCCCTTGACAAGCTTGTTAAACTGGGAGAAGTAGTTGCTAGAGCAGATGGATGTTCTGCTACACAGAGCAGAAGAATTGACAGGCTGGAGAAATGGGCCAACAAACTGCATGAAGTTCAATAAAGGGAAATGCAAAGCCCTACCTATGGAGGGGGGTGCTAGTGGTGCAGAATTGTTACTTGGGGGTCTTGTGGATTACAGATAGGTCATGAGCCAGTAGTGTGCCCTTGCCACAAAGAAGGCCAACAACACTCTTGGACTAAATTTCAGGAAGAGCATTGTTAGAGGTAGGTGATCCTTCTCTTCAGCACCGATGAGACCACACCTGTAGTACTGTGTCCAGTTCTCTGCTCCACAGTATGAGAGAAACATGGACAGACTGGAGCAAGCCTAGCAAAGTGACACTTCGATAGTGTCTGACATAGAAGGAGAGACATACAAGGGATTGTTTAGCCTGGAAGAGAGAAGGCTATTGGGGAGATTTTATCAATGTGTATGAATACCTGGATGTCAGGGAGCAAAAATGACTGAGGCAGACTTCTCTGTGGTATCCAGTGATGGGACTAAGAGCCAATAAATACAAATTTAAACACAAAAATAAACTTTTACTGTAGGAGAGGTTGAATGCTGGAAGAGGTTGCCCAGACAGGCTGTGTCTCCATCCCTGGAGATACTCAGAACCTGACTGGGAACAGCCCCAAGCAACCTGCTGTAGTTTGCTCTGAGCAGGGGGTCTGGACTAGATCCCCAGGGATCCCTTCTAATCTCAGCTACTTCAGATCCAATTCAGCTATTGTATCACTTATGAGCCGTTTTGGAGTCCTACTGCTGATAAGCTTCTATTTTTCCAGTGCAAGCATCTGCCTATATAGATAAAAAGTAGATTCTTTGTTTAAAGTTGAGGTCCTTTATGAGGAAGTGATTAAACAGCAGTAAATGCAGACTGTAGTAGAGTCCTGACTTCTTTTGAAATAGCTGATACAGGAATCTTGATGTGGTTTGTGCATTCACGGGTTAAAAGAACCAAATCTGGATGTTTGAAGCAAGTGGGAATTGAGTGGCTATGTAGAAAGGTTACTGATGCCCTTTGACTGAAATACCATTTAAATCTAGCCAGGAGAATACCTTCACAACTTTAAACTGCCTCCTAGAGCTGGCAGAAAGTTGCTTAGAACTGGAGACTCTTGTGTCAGAAATATCTCTGTATCTTAAAACTGCTGGTTGGAGCTCTGTATTATTACTACAAATGTCCCCTGGAAGACTGGGGCAAACCAGACAACTACAACAGAATCCTGTTCTCCCATTCTGACCTCTTATCTGATTGATGTCTGTTGAGAGCTTGAGCAATACTAGTCTTTAAATCTTTCTCTTGAATTGCTTCACAAAAGACCATTCACACAAAACTTTCATTTTCTTTGTGAGAACTTGGCAAGCTTAGATTTGAAGGGCTACTGTTTCATATTCATCTTTGCTTACAGTAGTCTTTGAGTACATGGTATGATGCTAACTCTTATTTATCTTTCACTCTCTTGTCTTGATCGCTTGTTGCTTTCCAGTAGGTGATAAATGTATGTCTGAGTATATACTGTCGTGGAGTTCCTACTTGGTGTTATGGTATACTTGACCCAATCTAGAGAACCTGAGTTCCTGCTTTGTTTCCAGCTTATCCAAAATACTTACGAGTAGATCTGTGTTACTCTGACCAGCAGAGCTAAATGCTTTTGTGTTCTGGGGTCACCTTCTGAAGAAGAGGAAGAACTTGGAGGTTCAGAGAACGTCCTAATGATGCAAGTCTGTGGTAGGTGTGGATATAGAGAGAGCACTGATTCTGTAGCTTCTGGATATGGTGACAGGTTTTATGGGAGAAGTGAAGACTGCATGGGTCAATGTACTGCCTATGCCAGTAAACCTAGACTGTCAGTTGCCACCTCTTTCTCTTGGGGAAAGGTATTTACTTCCAGCAGACCATGGAAGAAACAGGGGTAGAGACTGTAGCTTGGTCCCTGTGAGAGTGGAGCTGGGACAGCAATGTGTGATACTTAGAGGCAGTGTTGACAAGCAACTAACTTTGCAGCTGTGATTTGGTAAAAGAGCAGTTCTGCTTCTCAAAGCTGTGCCTGGCACTGATGTTGTGTAAGAATATGGTTATATTGATGAGGAGTAGGGAACTGTCCCTCTTGCATGGATGAGAAAAGGAATGTGATATTGCATGTTTGGCTATTGATTGCCGTACTCTTCTTGTGTGCTACCTCCTTTTGAAGGAGGAGGGAGCAAGAATCTGTAATGCAGTTTTACTGAAGTGCTTTACTAAATATGAATAAAGCTTCGTAGTACAGGACTTCATCGGTACGATTAAAGGTAGTAGTAGTAGTTGTCCTATAAGAATTTCTGCAAAAGAAGATGGAAGTGATTCCTTGTGTGTAGCCTTTTATTCTTGAATGCAGCTGAACTTGCAGGTGTATTCAAGACATGGCAGTGACTGGCGCTGAGTGATTATTTTAAATAAGCTCTCTGTAATGTGCATAAGTAATTTGTGTTTAAATTTGTCATTCACAACAATTTCTAGAAACAGCGAGTGTATCATTAAGTAATCATACTTTTAAGTATATGGATTGATTTTCCCATTAGGGCAGGTACCTATGGGATATTTGTTCAGTTGTCTGTTGTCTGTAGATGATAGCAAAAACATCCCTTTCTCCAAACATGGCAAATACCATATTTAATGTTCACCCTTTAGATCTCCAGCAAAAATGTGCTTGTGCATTTGTGCTCCCCTTCTAAGCAGTGGTTAAACAGAAAAAACACACCAGTAACACATTGTGTAGGCTTTTTGGTCTTTGTTGTCATTGCCAAGTGATACACCTAGCTGAGTTATTCTCAACTTTAAATTTATTGAACTGTATTGGGTCTGGCTGGGATGGAGTTAACTTCAACTTCCCCATAGCAGCCCTCATAGTGCTGTGATTTGTATTTTTGGCTAGAATGGCATTGATAACACCAGGTTTAGCTGTTGTTGAGCTGTACTAGCACAGTATCAGGGCTGCCTATCCTTCCCCGAGCCCCCCAAGGCTAGGTGTGGGCAAGAGATTGGGAGGGGATGTAGCCCAGACAGGAGATCTCAACTGACCAAGAAGATATTCCATACCATATGATGTTGTGCTCAGCAATAAAAGCTAAGGGAATGGGGGGTGAGGAGGGTATTCATTGTTAAGATGTCTTCCAGAGCAACTGATATGTGTACTGAGGCCCTACTTCCCAGGAAGTGGATGTGGCCTACTGATATGAAGTAGAGAATAAATCTTTGTATTCCTTTGTTTCTGCGCGTGGCTTTTGCTTTTCTTTATTAAACTGCCTTTATCTTGACCCATGAGGTTTTTTCATCTTATTTTCTCCCCCTTGGTGAGAATGTGACAGCCAGCCAAGGTTAACCCACCACAACTGCTGAGGGTTTCTTGTGTGTTCCAAGTAAAAAGTAACTATCATGCCTTTTAGTAAAGATTGTGAAGCCTTGGTTCACTTTCCTGGGTGTTCTGCAGCCCATAGCAAGCAGACTCTGGAGGAAGTGATGCTAAATGCCTGTTCACACTTGTCTTGTTCACTGCAGTTTCCATGGAGTTTGGGTGTTCATGGAGTTCCTGTTTAAAAAGGTTACTCCAAAAATATGTTTATACAGCAAAAAGATTGTCAAGTGTTTGGTCTTAAATGAGACTTTACAAAATATAATAGATTCAAGATCATGTGCTAGAGGATCCTGCAAAATTTTAGGAGTACATATTGAGTACTTCTCAAGCAACCTTAATTCCACTCAGAATGCTTACAATTCTGTATTCCAGGTTAAACGCAGCTGACTACTTTGGAATTGTATTCAGTTTTTCTTCCTGGCTTCTGAAGAAAACGATACTTTGAGGAAAAATATTTTACAGTCACAACTTCTTTTCTTAGGATGACTGAAGGTAGCCATCACTTTGGAAAAATAGCTTTCAAAAAAATGGAGTGCAAAGGTTTTTTCTGTAACACAAATCTAGTTAAAACAGCTGTGAAGAACACTATGTAAATTTGTTTCTTCCTTTCCCAGTTGCACGTAGCTGATAGTGATGCATGATGTCTGAGTGTTGATGCTTGTCTGTCATGCCAGAATGTTTAACAATGTTAATTTGAATGATATTTAATTTAGTATGAGATCACTGTAGTTTTAGGAAGCAAGAAAATGCCTTTAGAAAAAATGGAAAGCACATTCCAGCCTTGTGTGACATCATGCATTTTGATTGGATATAAAGAAGTTATTTTATTTTTTTTAAACTATGCAGTGATCAACTACTGGACCAAGTTTTCCTTGGGTGGTAGAACATACCCTTAGAGGTGTTCAAGACAACTGAACAAAGACCTGAGCAGCCTGGTCTAATTAGATCTGATTGGAGCATCAAGTTAGCCTAAATAACCTCAGGAAGCCCATTTGCACCTAAATTATTTTATAGTTTTTATACACTGACTGAGGAAATACAGTAGCTGTATCTTTTAGAATGCAGGTGTTAAAACATTTCACAGAGCACACATGCCTTGTGTTTTGTGGACTGGCCCAAACCCAGTCTAGGCTGGGTATTGAAGCACTCAAAGATCTGAGCTGTTTTCTGAGATTTTGGGAGAGTACAGCAAGTGAGGTGTAGTTAGCCTGGCCTGCAAGTCCTGGGGATTTGTGGGAAGGATTTATGTCCATGCCGTGGGAGTCTGAAGTGGGGGAAGGGCTCGTTCTGTCTGTCCTCTTCGGTCTGCTCTTTCCCATGGTCTTTTAAGTTAATACCCTGAGGTCCACAGAAAGTGATGCTCTGAAGATTAATATTTTTACAGTAAAACTCAGGGATCATCCAAGAATGGAGTTGCTGCATTTGCATGGTAGGCTGTTCCTGTGCCTGAGAACTGCAGTATATTAGTGTTTGGAGGTAGGCAGATAGGCTCTCTCTAGGTGAGAGGAGTGAATAGTGCCACATAAGAATCTACTTAGTCTGGTCTATTTAACCTGCAGAGGAAGTAAGGAAAGGCAGTATGTAGGGTAGGAAAGTAGGTGAATAAGTCTCTGCAGTGCACGCAAATGATGTGGGTTAATCCCAGTAAGCATCTAAGTGACCACACAGACACTTTCCTCCCCTGCCTGTGGGCCAGGGGAGAGAATCAGAAGGGTAAGAGTGAGAAAGCCTGTGGGCAGTTTAATAGGTAAAGCAGAAGCTGCACAAGCAAGGAAAGCAAAATAAGGAATTCGTTCAGTACTTCCCATAGGCAGGCAGGGGTTCATCCATCTCCAGGGGGGCAGGGCTCTTGTTACATGTGATGGTTAATTGGGAAGACAAATGCTGTGATTCCAAATGTCCCCCTCTTCCTTCTTTCCCCAGCTTTTATTGCTGAGCATAACATTGTATGGTATGGGATGTCCCTCTGGTCAGTTGGAGTCAGCTGTCCCAGCTGTGTCCCCTCCCAGCCTCTTACCCACCCCCCGCCCACTCACTGGCAGGAGTGAGAAGCAGAAGGGGCCTTGACACTGTGCAAGCACTGCTCAGCAATGACTAAAATATTGGTGTTATCAACACTATTTTGGTCACACATACACAGCACCATATGGGCTGCCGTGAAGAAAATGAGCTTCATCCTAGCACAAACCACCACAGCCGACAAAATTGGTACAAGAAACTAATTGGCCAGTTTTTACAGATGGTTTCAGTATATTTCTACAGTCCAGATTCTGAAATTTGGCACTTTGCTTCTTGTCTACAGACTCGAATCTTTGGTTTCTCTCTGCATCTTTTTCAGGCATAGGTTCATGTGGGAGAGGTCATGGAGGTGCATTTGCCTGCTTTGTAATACAAAATGTACAGGGGAGAGCATCTCCAGAGTCACTGAGGGTTGCACAGAGGTTGTATAGTTTGGGGAGTGTTTGCCTAAGTCTCTTCAGTTGTATTTGTGTAAAAATGGTGAAGGGAAGCTGATGAATGCAACTGCTAGATAATGTCTCTCTGGTAGAGAAAAGTAACCTTTCATTTTTGTTTATGGCAAATGGGCTATATTATTATAAACACATCTTGCAAACAAACCTTATTTCTGAGGGTTTTGTCGTTGTTAAAGGAAGAACTTCAGTTGTTTCTTGAAGATTTTTATTTTTTTTTTTTCAGCAGATGCTTATATAACCTTTAACCTGTGCCTGGCTATGTTGGGGGGCTCTTACTATATCCCAACAGAGTAGCATAGATGTACACATTTATTTTTTTTCTTATCAGTAATGTTTTTACTTAATGCTTACCAATCAACTTATGAAAACATTTTGTAAAAGCTCACTGTTCCCCAATTATCCTTTTATTTCTATTTTCTATATAAAAGGAATATAAATTGTACAGTTAAAACAGTAAGTCTTTTAGCAGTTCCTTTCTGACAAGGGAAAAATTGCAGTCAAGGCCAGCTCCAGAAGCTTCCTATTAATATTATGTATTAATGCTATGTAACCTTGTATTTTTTAGAAAGTACCAAATGCTGCTAACAGGAGATGGCAGTGTACACACCTTACTTTAAAGCTTGAACTCTGACACAAGCAGTCTTTCTCTTTACCAGCTAACAGGCAGGATAAAATTAGGGTACTACTCCTAGCCAAATTGAAATTTGATTTTTGAAGCTGTTAGTTTATTGAATGTGCCAGGGTTAGCACCTCTGTCACTTCTGGTTCTCAGGGCAGTGACTGTACTTTCCAAAGGATGTGCTGTAGCGGGCTGGTATCCCCCAGGGCTGGTGGGAGTGCTGTGCCAAGTGTCCCATGTACCCTTCATGTGTTCTCCATGTGCATGTGCTCTGAGTAACCAGATGTGAGCGTGGCAGGTGTGGCTTCCCGCCAAGGATCAGGAGCGGCTCTCTGACAGTTCAGTAACCTGTTATGATCCTGCTTACCTGGGCAGTGTTAGGATGGTTGAGGAAATACTGCCAACTCAGGAGCATGAACTTTGGAAGATTGACCTGAAACTGCCTTTAAAACAAAACACCGATATTTGCATTAAAAATATGTGTTTTAGTGAGGAAAGTGGTCTATTTAAATCCTATCATCTTAGAAATAAGATGAATAGGAGGCCTTGGTGACATTTTGGGGAATGAATCCCCCCAAACCTTTTTTTCTTAATACTATTTTACATGAAGAGTGGTCAATTATGTATGTATGTAACTTCACAGTGAACTCTAAATATTTTAATTTGTTTGACAACTTAGCATTTACATGATACCATCACCTAATGTTTGGTAAAATTATGATTTTTTATTTTATTTTTTTTTAAAAGCACATCTCACAAAACTGAGATTTTTAATAAATGGCTGTTTGTTTATAGGGCAGAAAACTTTAATTCTTTCACTTTGTCACCTTATAAGATGGCTTGTGCCAGATGGGTATTAGACAAGAAAAAGGCTGTGCATCTCAACAATAAACTGGCATTACCTGTATATCTCCAATAGCTGTAACTGGCCAGTCCTCTGATTTACAAACTGCATTTTTCCATGTTCCTTAGTTTCCTGTATAAGGCTTTTATTTTTGAAATGTTGTATGACTTGAATATATTCTAGAATTAAAGTGGTTATCAAGCCATCCAGTTAATTTTGTGGCTTAAACATAGAACTGAAAGAATATTCATGTCACTGTACTACTTTATACAGCCATTGAAATGAGGATGCTGTCTTAAGTTTTTTTAAGCATTTTTAACAATTACTGATGCTATTGAAGCAAATAGATCAGTGAGCTGAAGGAATAATTGAAACTGGTTGATACGTATCTTTCTCTGACCTAGAGGTGGAACAGGTTATGCAGGGTAAGAATTCCATTTGGACTCTTTGGACTTGTGAATAGGATTGAATTTAATGGATTTGTTGATAACTTTCATGAAAAATGGTTATCCAGAAAAAAGACGACAAATTTGGAGGGTTTCTGTCCCTGAAATTCTATACCATTTACCAGACACCGGCTAAAAATAGCCAAGTGATGCTTCTAAGGCTTGTTTTCCCACTGTTCTTGCAATATATCATGAGCCACTGAAATCTCTGCTGTTATCAAGCTGGGCTCTGGAACAGTGTGTTTAGTTGCTTGAATTGTCTGCCTTCAGTGCAACTTCATGCTGTTGAGTTTGATTTTACTTAAAACTACTGAACTAGCTCCTCTTGTTTGAACTCCCCCCATGATTTTTTTAATGTGGCTAATTTTAAATTCTCAAATTCTGGCCTTGATTGTCAAAACACAGGTTTACTAAGCTAGCTATAAGAGACTTCTAAAGACTAGAGGTATGTTTAAGATACAGTCTTTTGTTGCCTCTGTTTATATAAAACAGTATTTTGCTGTATACTTAGACAATGACATCTGAAAAGCATGTAAAAACTGTACTTGAATGGTTTTCCTAGTCTTTGGGTATGGAAGTAAAGCGAGGAAGCCCCTTCTACTGTAGAAGAAAAGAAAGCAGGCGTAGTATGGGGGAGTAGATGTGACACAAGAATGTCTTCAGGCCATTCATTCTGCTTAATCAGAAACTAATTTAGGATCAAGTGATAGGTAAATAGCCCCATATCAGCAGTCTCAAAAGACTAAAGGTTCAAGGACCTCAAAGGACATTTTATTTGAGAATAAAAATTCTTGTATTGTGGTTCTTGCACAGTTTCTGTTGAGTCAAGATCTTTATGCGACATCTGCAAGGTCTTTTATTCCTTCTAAGATTTGTTCTTTAATTCACAAAGTCTGATTCAGGGGACATGATGAACATTGCAATTAAGTTCTTTGTGGGGTGTGTGTGTGTGGGTGTTCTCGGATTTTTTTTTTCTCTTCTTCCTCTCAGAGTTTGTGAATCAGAAATGTTTGAGGATGGTAGATGTGATACTACCTTTTTGAGGGAGAACTAAGTAGCCTCCAATGAAGTTAGTAAGAGATGGTCTGTGAAGCAGCAGGATTAGACTGAAAATGAGTGATAGTAATTGTATTGGTTTTGAGCATTTCAGTATCACCTTGGCTTAATCCCTGTCTCTAGTGTGTTACACTTGGAGGAGAGAAACTCAGAGGAATCACTATAGTTCTGCTTTGTTCTTTTGGTCTTCCCTGGGTAGCCACTGGAGGAGGGACTGTTTTGTGTTACCTAGCTCTTCTCGTGTTGAATTACATAAAATACAACTTCTGCTTACTTGTTTTCCTTCTTTTTCTATGTATCTGATATGAGTGCTTGTCTTCTGTTCATGAAATTACAAAAATTGAAGATGTTTCTTGAAAAAATTCATTGATAACCTGGTTGAAATCTTGCGTAGCAGAACACTTGTGCAGTATGAATTGCGTGGGGGATTAATGGAGAGAGAGTGAGCAATGCATGGGCATGCTTGCACTGATGCAACCACTGAGGCTTTTTGGTGAGGCTTTGGCCAAAAAAGTGATAGTTTTTAGGAACTGGCTAGCGATCGTTCAGGATGAGTCAGATGTGTAGATTTTCTTGCAGTTAATTCTCTGTTCCACAAGATGGAGCCAGTTATTTGACAAATGAAGTCTGTCAGCCATCAGCAGAATTTGAAGACACAGAAGAGAACTAAAGTAACTTCACCGTGCTTTATGGTCAAAGGACAGGCAGGGTGCAGTTGAGTGAAAGGAAGAATTGTAGTCTGTCAGAAGTCTTGAAGATGTTGGCCCAAAATAAGGTTGCTACAGACTATATTGAGATGTAAAGCAGTTAGTTCTCTCTTATATGTAATACTTGGCTTCCTTCCGTGTAGAATTGCTAATTGGTAACTACAAGCACGTAGAGTGAAAACTAACTTTGTTTTTATGTGCCTCTGTAATACAAATCTTATTTAAACTCAATCTTGACAAGCTTTCTTAATTTAAAACTTTGTCTCAGATTTATTAGTCTCCTGGCTAACTGGTTTTATGCACACAGTGTAAAGGGTTCGGATTAGTTGCTGAGATGTAAAACAGTCACCCTTCCCTTTGACAGCAAATAGAAAATGGAAGGGCTGTGTGCTTGCTTTCTCTACCCCAGTTCTGACCTCAGGTGCTCTCTGTAAATTGTGATGTTTAGTAAGAGTGGGCAGCACCTGTGTTGCAGCAAAAGAAGTGTTTCAGTATTAACCTGCAGTTCCATTAAACTGAACAGATGGTAGTGGACTGATGGAGGGGAGGAGATTTTGAATTACTGTGTTAAGGGAGGCAACCATCATCATTCTCCTACTTTGTACCCATATCTGCAGTAATCTTATACTTCATTCTTTGTGGACATCCCCCAGTTATGTCATATCTCAGTACTTTTGTTTCTTTTGCCTGTTTTTAGTCTGTTCTGGTCTCCATTGCTTTTTTTTTCCTGTTTGTGTGACAGGTAGTCCTATCTCCCTAGTCTTGTCTAGTAGTGGATAACCTTTCTCACTAATTCCTTACTGCAGGTAGAAACTGAGTAGAGAATGGAGTGTTGACTGAGATGTTTAAAGCAGTTAAAGGATTTTTATACAAACGAATCAAATGGAGACATAAAGGAATGTTTCACACTGTATTGACTGCCTGGATTCATATACTTTTAGTATATAAGGCTTCCATGTTTTTTGTAATGCAGATAAAAGTAATTTTGCCTCAGCCTTTTAAATGAGCAGTATCTTGTGAACCTTTTGTACGTGATACAGGACTATGCATTCATTGATGCAAAATAAAACTCAACCAATTTGTAGTAAAACTTAAACCTTGGGCTTCTAAAAGCTAATGTGTTTTGTCTTATGTTTGCTTTGGAAATACCAGCTTCAGTATTACCATTTCTGTCATTCTTGCCCGAAGGTCTGTATCAGCTGTACCCACAAAAATTTGGTTGTTTCAGCTATAATTACATTAGCAGAGCATCAGCAATGCTGCAAGTGTTTATTGCAGCTTCTTCAATCAGCTTTCTAATCTAGTGGAGTAGAACATATATTCCAAACTGAATGAGTTATAGGGACAGGGAAGAAAGGTACATAAAGGAGTATATGCACACACATTAGGCATGTGCAAGATACTAGTCCAGTTTAAATAATATGGAGGAGAAACATCTCATCAAAAATTACATCCTGAAGAAGGGAAAGTGTGGGGAAAAAGTGGGGAAATTTTTGAGATATGTTGGGACAAAACCTTTCACCTCACCAGAGAATATGTAAAAATGATGCCGTCACAAAATTCACACTTTGAAGTGCATTTTTAGAATAAAAGAATGTCGTATGAAGATGGATAACTTTCAGCAATTTAAAAATTGGCTTATGTGAAGACTGGTATCTGAAATTATGTAAATTTCTTTCAGGCTCTTAAGTTTTAAACAGCTGAAGTCAGTTTTTGAAATGTTCTCAGTTTTTCAGTAGCTGTAGATATTTCTGCAAGTAGAGAGAATGTTTGTACTGTACAATAACCATACTGCTATGAAGACTAAGTGGAGAAAAATCTCTTTGGGTTGTTTCTTAAATTCACAAGTTATCTAGCAATTCTAAAACCTTAGACATACCAGGAAACATTGTGTCTTGTGACTACATGGTTCTTTCATTCTTAAGAGTCAAAATAGCATTTAATAAAGGAGTCCTTAACAGTCTAAATATGTCACAATTAGTGCTGTTTCTGTGCATCTAATTGAATTCTTGTTTCTGCTCAAAACTTGGTATACAATTCCTGAATGCAGACTAACATACTAGTGGGTGTGGTGGGCTGACCCTGTAGAGCAGCTGAAGTGAAAGAGGAAGTCATTCACTACTTCCCATCAGCAGGCAGCTATGTCCTGGAAAGCAGGGTCTCAGCATGTGTAACAGTTGTTTGGGAAGGCAGATGCCATTACTACAAATGTTCCCCCTTCCTCCTCCTCCTTTCCACCAGCTTTTGTTGCTGAGCACCATGTCATATAGTTTGGGATGCCCCTTGGGTTAGTTGGGGGTCTGCTGTCCCTGACTGTGTCCCCTCCAGGCCTCCTGCCCATCCCCTGTCTACTGGGTGGGTATGGGAAAGAAAGCCTTGATTGTACAAGCACTGTCCAGCCATAGCCAAAACATTAGTGTTATTGTCACTGTTTTAGTCACAGATTCAAAGCCCAGCTCCATATGGACTGCTCTGAAGAAAGCTAAGTCCACCCTAGCCTAAGGAAGGTTGCCAGGCATTCACAAGAATGACCTAACACACTCAAAATTTTGTCTTGCTAATTTCTCTGGAAAATAGCACACACCTTCAGAGCTGACTTTACTTAACTACCTATTAAGAATTGAAAAAGAAATTTAAGTCTAATCAGTAGACCATTATAAGAAAGAAAGAAGTGAAAGTTAAGATTGAAAACAAAAAAGTTTCTCATTTTGGAAGCAGAAATCTGTCTTTGGGTTGCTGAATTTTTTCCCTTGGTTCATCCAGGCAGTGTTTCAGGGACTTCATAGTATCCTAGTATATAGTCGAGGATAAACGTTGGTCACTGAAAGCAAAGGACAGCAGATGTCTTGTGGCTTTTTTCCTTAAATTAACTTTAGCAAAGAATGGAAGAGGCTGAAAATATTTTTAAGCAGTTATCTGTATCTTAAATGACTGAAGAAATTACTTGAAGTGCATTTTTATATAGGAGGGCTGCACTGATAGTGTGCAGCAAGCTGCTGAAGTACAGCTCAGCTCTTCTGGTAGAAAGCCTGTATTCAAATGGATTGCAATAGAATAAAAATTAACATTGTATTAAAACATTTAAAATATTTCGTGTTAATATTGGCTGATTGGAGTTGCACTGTGTAATGCAGGTATTGGTAGGTAAGATAGTGTTACTACTGACATGTAAAGGTGTTTGAAATAGCATAAAATAGCAGTCATCAAGACCTTTAATGTCCAGTCTTAATTTCTGAAGCCAAATGTTTGTCTTCTTTCTTGGCTAACAGAATACATAGAAGCAGATAAACCAGGTTACTTTTATAAATTTTGCTGGAGAAAAACAAATGTATCTTTAAGGACTCAACCAGAAGAAACCTGTGAATGTTTCTAAGTGCAAAATCCTTCCTGTGTAAAGAAATAAGTCTCCTGACTTCATACAGAATAGAGATAACTGTAAATTGTTTATTAAATCAGTCCAAATTACTGTTAAACGTTTGTCACACAGGAAGGTTTACAGACTAAGCTTTAGTTGACTCTTTGGTTAAGTCAAGCACAGCTGGTTTGATGCCCACGCAGAAAACATTATTTTGTAACTTCCTTTGCTTAACTGTGGCTGTAATTGATTTGAATTAATTAAAACATTTTTCATTTGAAATGTTTAATATTCCATATTGTCATGAATGAAATAAATTCAGAGATTACGCATGAATGTTTTTGTCTGGCCTTAGGTTTGTCTGTTATTCCACTGCTTAATTTGTTACTTTATTGCTTAAATATATTTGATTTCCCTGTTATTTCAGAAATAAGTACAAATTAATGAAATCTGAGCTTCTGGGGAAATATGAAACTTATTTTCCAAGAGAAAACCAGCTAATTCACAAGCTGTATTGTGATCTGTTTTTTTGTTAATAAATTCCAAGTTAAAATATTATACTACAAAGTTAATGATATCTCTCTTAATTTATTAAGAGAGACTTCAGTCATATCAAGCCCTCATTCTGGTCTTGCCTCATTAATGTAGAACTTGCCTATCTGGGATATTACAGCTGAGGAAGAACATCAAGAATAGGAATCTCATATGGTGTGCAGTTGTACAAACTCTGCTGTGGTAAAAAGTTTATAGTGACTGTGTAAACACCCTGTAGGATAAAAATACGGACATCATATAGGTACTACAGATAAACACCTCTTCTCCATATAGTAACCTGACCAAAGCTGTCTTCCTGTTTAGAAGGCAAATCCTTGTGTTACAGTTCAGGGGAAAAACTGGAGAATCTGTTGGACACACAAGACTTTGCCTTACCTTTTTGCTTCTAAATCGTCATGGCTTCATTAAGCAATTGCATAAACTGAAGTACTTTATCCACAGTGGAGTGGCTAAGGAGGTTTTTTGATTAAGTTTCTTCTGGTGTACTACTTTAACTGAAACTTGATTAATATGTTGAGACAAATGGCCAGCAAAACTCTATCCTGAAGCACTAAAACTTAGTGGTATAAATTGTAAGTGGGATCTTCCTGTACAATAGATACTTACAGACTGTAAGGACAGAGAGAGCATTTTGTGTCTGTAGTGTTTTATAGGGGAAAATAAAAATGCAGGTCAACAGCTTGATAGCTGTTAAACTATTTAAGCCACACATTGCAAACAGCTTCATTGTTCATTCTTACATGACAGTAGTAGTTTTAACATAGAAGTGGCATGTTGGAAATGATATGTTAACAGATTAACTGTTAGATCTCTTGACCCCTGAAATCTAATGTTATGATGGTAGAACTTATTTAAAAAAAATGACAGTCACCTTAATCATTTTGGTCTTAAAGGTCAAGCAGTGGACATCGGGTGGTCTGACTTTTTGAGATCTTGAACAAGACAAATTAAAAGCAAGGTGGCTATCCAAAATATAGCCAGCATTTCCACTAGTAAGAGGAAGGCTTCTTGCAACAAATCAGGGGAGCTGTGAATACGTCTTGGGATTTTTGAATAGCAATTCAAAAGAACGGAGTCTAACTGAAAGGATTTCTTCTGCTTCCTCATTTTTGCTATTGTTGCACTATCAGGGCTTTTCTTTTTTTCTGTTCTGTCCCTCACAGATGAGTAGACTAGGGGTGGGTGGGCAAGAAATTGGGAGCAGACACAGCTGAGAGCTGCTGAGTCTTAATTGACAGTTCTATACTATATAATGATGTGCTCAGCAATAAATGCTCAAGGAATGGAGGAGAAAGAAGGGACATTCTTGGTTATGGTGTTGTCTTCCAAAGCAAGTGCTGTGTGGGCTGAGGCCTGGCTTTCTAGGAAGTGGCTGGACGCCTGCCTGCCACTGGGAAGTAATGAAGAAATTTTTTTTTTTTCCTCTTTTTCTCCTTTTTTTTTTTTTCCTTTGTGCAGTTTTTGCTTCACTTATTAAAACTGTTGTTATCTCAGTCTACAAGTCTTCTTGCATTCCTTCTCCTTTCTCCCTGTCCTGCAGAAGAGGAGAGTGAGCAGCTCTGTGGGTGTTTGTCTGGGGTCAACCCAACACACTCCTAAGCCAAAGATCAGGAGAAGGCGGCATAAAATGATTTTCTAGGCCCCAGGAAAGCGTTCATACAATATATTAATATTGAAATGCAAACAGCTGCAGTTGCATGAGTGGCCTAGATGTGCATCTGTTGTACAAAGGCAGAAAATAATTGCTCAGAATGATTTCTTCCTCTTCAAAGCACCTTCTTACTTTTGATGGTTACTTAGAGCTCAGAACTAGATGGACTTTAAAGCAGTATGTTTAACAGTGGTGGTGTACTGACCTGGAATAAACTGATATAAACGTGTTTAATTTGAGACTGTGTAGTAACTTCAAGTCAAATTTCCCAAATGTCACTGTGGGAGTTCAGGCCAGCATACTTTAGGTCTGTCTCAAAATGCTAACACAGCTGAGAAGTATTGGTAAGGTTTATAAAGCCACCCGATTCTGTGAGAAAATTCATTGGGCTGTGAATGGCAACTCATAGTGTAGTTTAGGAATCAAGGGTACAGAATATGTTAAGTTTTCCACCATTCTAGTCATGTATATTTTCATCAGTTGGTTTTGCAAATCTCTGTATAATCAAGAGTTGCATGTTACTGTTGTAAAGTCTCCGCTATGTGAGGTATTAAAGGATTTGTTGCATTAATATAAGATTGCCCTGCATATAATATCAAGTTAAGTACAGATGCATGTCTTAGGAAGCTTTTAATTGGAGAGAAGGGGGCAACTTCTACTCATTTCTGCTGATACTTGTATCTGATGCATAGCTGTAAGGATTATTCAAAATGTAAGCAAAATCTTCTTGTTACTAGTAAGCCAACTTTCTAAAGTGTTTTTTTTGTTAGTTGGTTGATTTTTTTGTTGTGTGTGTGGGGCAGTGTACACAGCAAATGACTTCCTAGCTTAATCTAACTCAAATGTTATGTGACATCACTTAGAAGTAGAAATGGAGATTATTAGAAGTAATAGATATCCTAGAGAAAGAGCTGTGAACCTTTATTCAGACTTGTTTATTTCTGCTGTTAATATAGAATTATGCCAAAGAAAATCTTAACATTATATGGAATTTTAAAAGTAACAGATTTATTTCCCTATTCCCCTTAGGTCCAAGATGGGCCTCTTGGAACACCGGTGTTTTTATTTGCATCAGATGTGCTGGAATACATCGAAATCTTGGGGTCCATATATCAAGGGTCAAGTCTGTCAACTTGGACCAGTGGACACCAGAACAAATACAGGTAAAATATTCTAAAATATGTTTTAAATTTGGAGGAAATGCAAGGAGTACTTTTGAAAGGATTAGAGTTTATCATGCAACCCCAACTTAGATTTTTTTACAATCAGAGCAGTTCTTAATGTGTTACATTTCTACTCTAATGAATTTAAGTTCTGAAAACTCACTTCAGAAATTTGTTTAGCTATCTTTTCTGTATCATTTAAAATGTACTATACCTTGCTGTGGAGACTTGGAAAGCTGTTTCTTTGTGGTATCTACAGAAAATATGTTGTAAGCCTTTTCCTTTTCAGTAGGGGACAGTAAGGTAGCATTCGTATATCTGTCTGATTCTTGACTGCATTTTTTTGGTGTACCAAGTACTGACTTCCAGGTATGTTCCAGTCTGAAGCCTTTCTCTGCTGCCAAACAAATTTTCTTACTTCTGTTCCTCCCGGTCTGAAGAGCCATCCTGAGAGATGAAAGCTTATATTTCACTGGATGGGTTAGTTTACACTGTAAACAGCATATATGTTGTTAGCTTTTGTCCAGCAAGTCTTGGCAGCAGCCTTCCTGTGCCATGGGAACATCTCCCAAGACATACAGCAGCAGAGAGGTCTCCAAGTTAAAAACTTGCATGTCATTTAAGACACCAATACCATTCTGACTGTTTCAGGATTTAAATTACTGATGGACATGAACTAACTGTTTCCTACCACTTTTCCTTAGTGCATGCAGGAAATGGGAAATACTAAAGCAAGACTACTCTATGAAGCTAATCTACCAGAGAACTTCCGAAGGCCTCAAACAGATCAGTATCCTTTTTGTTTTAGCTTTCACATTGAAATGACTTTTAATGCAGTTTAGATGTTATGACTTTCTCAAGGAACTGCTACATTTGACAACTCACCTTATTTATTTCTTTGATATTGTTGTATAAGAAATGACAATGGAATTTGGGAATGTTCAGAATAGATTTAAATTACTTCAGTTATAGCAGATCTGCTTTGTAATGAGATTTGGCAAGACGCAATTATTTTTGCTTTCAAAAGAGGTGACTTCATAAATTCCCTGTATGTAGAAAGTTAGAGTAATACTAGAGAGCTCTTGAATATTCTGTCTTTATCTTGAGTAACTGACAACTGAAGTCAGAAGCATTTGAAGAGGAAACAATGAGCTGAAGGGTAAAATAAGCCATTGGATCTTACTCAAGTGGTGTATGGTTTCCTCCTCTAGATTAAATATTCTGTAACTTCTAGATTTAATATTCTGTGACTTTTTGGAGTTGAAGTGTATACATTCTGAGAAGTGTGCAAACACAGATGACTAGCATGGGAATATCTAAAACCAAACCTCCCTGACAGCCATCACTTGTGTTGGTGTGTGGTTATCACCATGTACCTGGAAGGGGAGGATTGAAGAAAAAGTTTGTCTACTGCCAGTAAATAGCTTTCCTCAAAAAATACCTTTTTCAAATGTACTGAATCATTAGGCTAATGTATAGTGACATTAATTTAGGTTTGTGTTAGTTCCTGATTTAGTGATGTTAGTCCACAGGTAGGATTTGCTTCACCTGATCTTACTGGAACTCTTCAACTATAATGAGATCCTAAACACATACTGTTAAGTAAACTGAATCTTTCCCCAACTCTCTCAGCCTGATGATGATACAGGCTATGGAGGCTGATAAATGGACTTAGTTGTAGCTGAATCTGAATTTTCTCTTTCTATATCCAAAAGTCATTTTGTTTCTTCTGCTTATTAGATACTGTGCTCGATGTGCTATGTGCAGAAGACTTTTTTTGGAAGGGTTAGATTCCTCGTTATAAAATGCACTTGAGCAAAACAGATATGTTTTTTCATATTTCAGTAGCTTTTAAATTAAACATACATACGCATAAGAAAAAAGTGACTGGAACCAGATAGCACTGTAGTATTCCAACTGTAACATTATGGAATTTATTTCAGCCATAAGACTGAAAGGGTTTGACTAAAACTTACTGAAAAGTGGATCTTGAAGATGTTTATTTTGTTCTTACTGCAGCTAACTTGAATTCACTGATGCTATTGCAGGAGAAGCAATAATGCTTTACTCTAAGCTTTCCTTGTCAGACCAGACCAAAAGTCTCATTTTTAGACTTTAAAAATAGTTCTTTTGTTGACACTGTATACCTTGAAATCATTACATAGCCTTTTGAACAGTTGTCAGTTTCTAAGTGGTAGACTTAATCAACTAACTATATTTCATTGCATGTCTTTTCTTTATTAAAAATCAGTGCCAGGAGAGAGGAAACCAACATTTTCTGTTTTATTTCTTAATTTCCCCATAACTTTGGCAGCTACTTACCTATTTGGCATTCATGACAAGCTGTTGTGTTATGGTCTTTTTTTGCTTTCCCTCTTGGCCCTTTTTATCACTACAAAATCAGCATTGCATCTCATCAGTATTCTGAATATGAACATTCTCAATATTCTCAATATTCTTTTGGATGAGCTATGAAAATTCTTTGTGTGTAATGATCACTTTTGTATATGTTCTGTATTAGTGTTTTAACTTATTTCTGGTTTTTAGGTAGTAGAATGGAGACACAGGAGGAATGTATATGTGGGATCTTCCCAAAATCTCCTGCTAAAAGTCCCCCATTGCTTCTGTTTCTTAATCACAAGACTGACCTTTCTGGGCATTTTTTTATTCTTCCCTTGTACTTGGCAGGGATGCTCTGGCATGGAAGTTAACTTTGAGGATCATCTTGATGTTTTTTTGTATGGCAGCTTTAGCTTCTTGTTTCAAAATGTTTTTTTTCCAAGAGTAGAGCAAATGATTTCTTTGTCTCTTAATTTTGCTTACTTTTTAAAACAGTTTTGACATCTGTTGAGTTTGCTTAAAATTCTTTTGTTAACGAAAGCACAGTTGGTTATTGATCTGAAGAAACTTAGATGCGGTCCAAAAATTCATGGATGTTGATGTGGCGTAACTTGAATAAAATGGATATTTTTCAAAATATGCAGCTTAATGCCCCAGTGTAATAGCATCCTGAAAAATTAAACCGTATGAAATATAAATGCTTACAATTCTGTGTTAATAATTTTCAAATTAAAACTTTCTGATTGTCTGAAATATTAAGTGTGCATTCTGGAAAACTGCTGAAAATAGGGAAATATTTATGCAAAAGAACTAAAATATCTTAACACCAAAATCTCAGCAACCAAACCTTAGAGCACTTGACAAAATAAATGGACCATCTGAAAATGTTAATTTTATAACTTAGGAATTTTTGTTTGAAGAAAGTATAGGTTGTTCTTAGGTGTTTTATAACAATCAAGTTTCAAATCTTTTCTGTTTACTTATAAATTAGTTTTAATACAGTTATCCAGTTACAGCCCAAAAGCATGGAAAAAAATTAAATTCCCTCTCTCTGTCTCTTCCCCCCACTGAGATTATGTAATACAGTAATTTCTACTGCAAGTTGAAAAAAAACTTTCTGAGGGAATCCTGTTTAGTCTTAGCTAAATTTGAAAAATTATGGAAGTTGCATATTACACAATTTCCATTCATTTGTAATTTGATAATATACATTGATTTTTTTGGTAAAATGACAGTTCTTTGGTATGTGTAATGAATAATACAGTATTAGTACCAAGGTAGATGTACTTTCAAAGTGCTCAGGATGCCCTTTAAAATGTAGATATATTTGGGAAGAGATAGAAAAGAATGTTTCGGGTTTTACAACTTTTATGAAGCAATGTCTTCAGGTGACACTTGCATAAAATTTGAAACTAAACATGATTGTTGATGGTATAATTTGATGCACAGAATGAAGGTATTGATGGTAAACTATAATTATTTACTGTATATGACTACCTTTGTTCAGGTATTTGCAGTACTGCAGCATTGTAGCTTATAAATACCAAGTGAAAATGTCCCAGCTGTGGAACACTGAGTTACTTTTAGTCCGTCTTTCTCATACTGTTTCATTAAGACATTAAACTGATTAATTCTCTGTAGTAAAAAGAAACTCTTTTTGGACACTGCAGTTATTCTGTATGTAGTAGTTCTGTTGTTCTAAAACTACAAAATGAGATGGAGAAAGAATCAGGTGCAATTCTTTAATTAGAATAACCTGTCAGCTTTTTAGGTTAATGTTGCTGTTTATCTGAATGTGTATTTTCCTTAAAGTAGCTACTTCCAGAGCTGTGGAATTTTTCATCAGGGATAAGTACGAAAAGAAGAAGTATTATGATAAAAATGCAGTTAATGCCTTCAATGTAAGTAAACAAGTTTCACCAAGAATTCTGTCACTTTTTTGAAAACTATATAAGAAAAATGTAGAAAACATTAAAATGTCTTTCACAGTTTAAAACTTCTTGATACAGAACTAAATGCTTTCTTTTGTATCTCCTGAAAGCTCTTTCTAGGTTCTGTAAGTTCAACATACCTTGTATATTATGTATGTAACAGCAAAGCATTATGATCCAACGAATAGCTTTCTTATGACTCTTTATATTGTGCTTTTTTCTTTCAGTGATGGGAAGTTCAACAGTGTACTTTGAGTCCTTCCTGAGTATCTTTTTCTGTGTTACAAGGATAAGATAGGATTACAGTTTCTGGTGACTTTGTCTTCCCTTATTCTCTGTAATACCTTGATGAGAAATCCTAGGGTTCTGGGCCCCTCTTCTGAGGGTCTTATTGTCTGCTGAATGCCAGACTGTTCTTGCAGCGAGGTGCACTGTAATAGCAAACACAAGCCGTATGGCAAACCAACTGTTTAATCATGTAGCTGTGTGTTCAGTACAGTAAGTTGGTGAGTGCTCTTCTGGCAAGCGGTTTTGAGAGTGTCAGACTTTGCTGGAGTTCACAGACTTGTTTGGTTTTTTTGGATACAGCTATTTCTGGGACATACAATCTAGTTTATTTATATAGGTGCATTTATGCTTGAACACACAGTCCTCTGTACCTACATTATTTAAGTATGGCCTA
The DNA here is from genome assembly GCF_003259725.1 of Athene cunicularia. NCBI lineage: Eukaryota > Metazoa > Chordata > Aves > Strigiformes > Strigidae > Athene > Athene cunicularia. The sequence continues at coordinate 32,362,692 of NW_020799097.1, forward strand.
ATATGTAATTTACTACTCCATCTTACTAGACAGTGAACTTTAACAGGGAAACGGGTGCAAGGGTGGATTTGAGTGATAGTTTCATTTCAGAAGGAAAAAAACCCAAACAAACCTGGAAACTAGAGAAGTGTATTTCATTAAGCATTGTTGAAGTAGGGGGAAAATTGCTTCACTTAAGAGGCAGAATACAATTGTGGTTTGAATTACATTGTCAGTTACCCTTCTTTACTTCTATTCCAAAATAGAAAAGAGGAAGAATTGTTTAAAATTATGCTTCTTAATAAAAGTTCAAAAGACTCCCAAGATCCTTCTGAACAGACAACTAGGTGTCTAATATAGTAGTCCACTGCTGCCTTAGAATGTTTGAAGGAGTAATCAGATTTTGCTTTATTGTGTTGCAGACTAATATGAATCACTTACCTGTCATAGCAACAAGGATAGAATCCAGACTGCTGAGTAGGGAACACCATTTTATTTCTTGCTACCTGGGTTTTTCTTTCATTGACTAATGTAAATGACTTAATCTCTCTGAGATAGGAACAAAATCTGATTATGAAGTATCTTAGCAATAGATGACTCATGCAGATTCACATTCACCTGCATTTCTTCAAGGCCACCAAATATCAGGTTTGAAGTAGGCAATCTGAAATCACAGTTAGGGCAAAATCCTAAAAGCACACAATAGTAAATTAGCTGAACTAATGTAGCACCTATAGACCTAGTCTGCTGCTTGTATTGGGTTACCCTCCTTGGCTCTGTCCCCAGCCCATCTCCCATGCGCCTCTAGTGCTGTGACTGGTATTCAGGGATCATTTTTCAAGTGGGCCTGGGACTGACAAGGAAGAGGAAGAAAAGGTGAAGCTGAGCCTCCATTCTGTGTCTGCTATGCTGCTTTTCTGCTCCTGGATACTGTTGGCAGGGAAGAGGGGAAGTTACTTCCAGCACATTGAGGTCTGTGGGAAGTTTGAGAAGGGTGAGGAAGGGAGTTCTGCGGGGACATGCATTTGTACCCCTGTGCGGGGGATAGTGATGGTTTCTAAAGCTTTGCTTTTGCAGTCCTGATGACATCTGAGACACCTTCCCACTTCCCACCATGCTGGTTGGTGGCTAAGATTCCCTGGGAACTGAGGGGCAGCTGTGGAGGAGGGGGAGATTCCTACTTGTAGCCTTCAGCCCTCTACCAAGTGTTTTGGTACCATCAAAGCACTTGCTAGCATGATACTTTCATGAGCAATAGTCTTGTGAACTGTTCAGGTGGGGTGTTTGTGCTATGTTGTGGCAAGCTCTTTTCTTCTGGAAAATTTCTTTACCCCACTTTTGCAGAGAGCACCCTGTGTCCTGTTTTTAATCAAAATGAGCATTGTTGGGGTGAGGTGAGCTTTTTAGCACACTTACTTTTTTTTACCACCTCTGAAATAGCAGTGCCTTCTGCTTGGGTTAGAAACAGTTTAAGTTGGAGATGTGTATGTATGTTGTCATTTGGTAAAATGAATCCCTTCTGGGTATGAACAGGTAATACAGAAGTGCAGAAACAGGCTTGCTGTGCCCTAAGGGCTGCTTTCCTTAACCAGGTTATTTCGCTGAGGTGGGGTTTAAAAATTTAAGGGGCTTTCCCAGATTTCATCCACTGTTATAAATTGCTTGTAGTAAAAGCTTTCTGTAGCAATTAGCTGCGCCTCTGCGATAACATATTTAAGAAGGGGAACCTGGGAGGAGTTGTAGAGTTGTGAGAAGTTTCGAGGAGAACATCTATGTGAACACTGAGGTCAGTGGAAGGAGAAGGAGAAGGGGAGAGGTGTGCCAGAGCAGAGGCTTCCCTGTATCCTGTGGTGAGAGAGCAGGGCCTCCCCCTGCCACCCATGGGGGTCTGTGGTGGAGCAGATACTATTTTGTGGCCCATGGGGGACTCATGCCAGGACAGGTGACTGTGCCTGAAGAAGGCCCCTGTGGGAAGAAGAAGTCTCACTGTTGTAGTTTGGCACTGGGAGGACTGCAACATACAGGAGTGTCCCATGCTGGAGCAGCTAGAGAAACGCTGTGGCCCTTGGGAGTGACTTGTGTCAGAGCTGGTTTGTGGATGACTGTCCCCTGTGAGAGGGGCACTGTGCTGGAGCAGGGGAAGAATGCCAGAAGTCATTCTCTCACCCTGTGGTTGAAGAAGCGGCAGGACTGACTGCACCCCCTATTCCCTGCCCCGTGCACTGCTGGAGGTGAGGAGGTAGAGGTATCGGGAGCAAAGCTGAGCCCAGGAAGGAGGGAGAAATGGGGAAAGGTGTTTTCAAGATGTGGTAACACTTCTACTCTGTCTGTTAAGTGGTGTTGTTAGTGTCTGTATTAAATTTATGTTCTCTTCCCCTAACAAGTCTGTCTTTTGCCCATGACTGCAATGGATAAGTCATCCCTCCGTGTCCTTGTCTTGATTCCTGAGCCTTTTGCTTTACTTTCTCCCTCCCAGTGCTGGGGGGAAAGCGAGAAGTGAGTGGCTGCGTGGTGCTCGGTTGCACTCTGAGCCTGAACCACGACACCTACCCAGGGAGGCAAACTGGTTTTTTTGTACCTCATGGAAGTATCTTCAAATGAATGTCAGCTCTTTGAAAAACTCTTACAGTTGAAATGAACTGTAAATACTTAGATACATTGTAAGGTTTTATGACTAAAACTGTGAAGACAACTGTATGGTATTTATGATATTTAGGAAAATGTGTCCTTATTCTCAAAGTATATTCCATTTAAGCAGCGTAGCCCATGACGGAGTTAGAAGTAGTATTTCTCAAGCCAGCCCCTATCATAATTCTCTCCCAACATTAACAAGAGTCACACCAGTATGAAAGATTAACACTTCCTTTCTCAGAAAGTAATTCATAGTCATACTGTGGTGAGGACTTCATTTGTCAAGACTTCTAAAGACTGACTGTTTAAGAAACACACATCTCTTGATCTGACCAGATGCTGTCCTGTTTTGCTGTATGATGTAATTTTGAAACATTCAGAACTTTATGTTTTTTAATGCTTTTTATGTATGCCTAAATTTAAAAAGAGAAACAATACAAGTAAACCCACTTGAAACTGACAGGATGTTACTTGGGTGGATATATATTGTGAGGTTTTGTCTGAATAACACGTGATTTGGTATTGTTAACAGCAGGAACATTTTTTGCCCTTTGAATAATTGACGGAGGAGCAGCAGTAGCTGTTAGCAAGTCAACTTATTTTAAATATCCTCAGCACAATACCATCATGTTAGAATTAATTTTCTGCAAAACCACCTTCTCGATTTTTAGGCATACGTAAGCTCTGAATGATGCAATAAAACCCAATAAAACAAACTATACATAGTAGTGCAATTATTAGGGCATCTTTATAGATGTGGTGCATCTAAGATACAGCGCAAACAATTGTGCATTATGCTATGCTGTTTGACTTGATTTATCCCTGAAAACTTGTACAACGCGATCTAAAGCTTGCATCGCTTCTGTAGTTAACTACAGACTTGTTACCATAGGTCAAGTGGCATGAGGTTATTTTATATCTTAAAACTGTCCTTCAGGTGGGTGCTGACATGAAACTGTTCAGGAATGTCATTCTACTTCAGACTTGCACCTGATTATCACTTCCAAGCATAAGCAAATCCCTTTATATTTGTCATAGAGGCTTTTTGTACACAACAAGCCTAGAACTGAAGGGTAAAGCATGCAGAGCAGTTTCTCTTCTAACAGTCTTAGTCCTGAAGACAGTTGCTTATTAAAACTTTTGATTGCTTTGCGTTCTCATTAAACTCTTTACGCTCCTTTAGTTCACTGTCTCCTGGAGCACGCTTAGAAGAGAACAGTTTGCAGTTAGATACCTTTCCCCAAGAAACTGAACTTGTATGCACTTGTATGAACTAAATGACTTGAAGGACTTTTCCAGAATTGTCGCAGTAAATGTAAGTGGAGCAAATATGAGCCTTGTTGGAGACACCCTTTGAGATGTTTGTTTTTATGAAAATAATGTCTGAACAGTGTATTCGTCTTGACTGATGATCTCTGTATTGAGTCCCAAATACTTGTAATCAAAGCTATGCAACTGTTAAGGTGGAGCGATGGTTAATGAGGCTCATGATGCAGTGGCCAAGAGAAATAGCAAACGTTGCTTGTTTTAGGTTTTTGGGAGTTAATAATAATCTCCCAAAATTACTGGTTAGAGGAAGTAAGCTTTGAAGTAGATGATTACACAGTTTACCAGTAATCCAAGAGGAAATGTGTGACTTTCAGAATTGAGGTTCCAGAAAGAATAAAATCTGTCTAAAATGAGCTGTTGAGTAACAGCTGCTGGAGTGATTCTTTGAGGCACAGGACTGCACTAATGAAGGGGTTTCTGGTACCCCTTCCAAATCATTTAATTTGACTGTATCTACATGCTGCTAAGTGAAAAGTTTACTAAAATTGCACAGTGGTTCAGGAAGCCAAGTTTGAAGCAATCATATTTTGCAATTTTTAAAAAAAAACTTAGCACCTCCTCTTTGATGTAAAATAAAAACTAAAAATACAGTCTTTTTTAAACTATTGTTTATTTTTATATCTAACATAGTGACCCTTATGCCATACAAGTAATGAGGAGAAGCAGTGAGATCACTGTTGAGTGTGGATAAAGATTAGCTCTGTAGGTATTATCACAAACAATCTCTGCAGCTTTTAATAAAAATAAGTATGTTGGACAAGAAAGAGCACAACTTCCCAGAATGCCTATGGAAGTTGCCTTATTCAGGGTGGATGTTGAATCAACTAAGTGGATTCCAGATACTTTCAGTCTCAAAAATTATGAACTGGAACAATCTATTGCATTACATGAAGTAAGAATATATTACCACATCCTGACAATGTTTAGAGAATAGTAAACGAAGTTTCTATATTTAAGAAAGGGCATGAATTATGTATGGAGCAGAAGTTTCATATAACTCTTAAGTTCACTGAAGGAAAAGCATAATGGGTCATTGTTTTCCATTCTTTCTTAAGATGTGTATAATTTAAGAAGTATGAACTTAGGCAACTGGATAAAATGTGATGTGAATTTAGACATTGTGATGGCACATTTTCCAGAAAGTTATCTTAAAGGAGATTAAATCCATAAAACATTTACCACACTAAAATATGTCACATAGCCACCGTAAGATGAATAAATTGGGGTATGATAGCATGCATGAACAGTAAGTTCAGAAGCATTCAGTCATTGGCTTGGAGAGAGGTTTGCAGTTACCTCTCCCAGTATTGCAAGAACCGTAGCAGGTTTTTTAGTGGTCTGTGAAGAATTTGTGAATCGAGTAGTTTTGAAATATGCTAATGAAGATAGGCATCAATAGGAAGCACCGAAATACTGTACAAAAATGATGACTTGAGGGCAGGGATAGTGAAAGTGGGATACATTATTTAGCCAGATCATGCTGTTAGAATGGGTTGAATTACAGAATCACAGAATAGCTCAGGCTGGAAGGGACCCTTGGAGATCATCCAATTCTCCCTGCTCTAAGTGGGGTCAACTGCAATGGGTTGCTTAGAGCCGTGTCTATTTGGGTTTTGAATATCTTCAGGCTGAAGACTGCATAGCCTCTCTGGGTGACCTGTTCCAGTATTCAGCCACCCCATAGTAAACTGTGTCTCAGTTTACGTTCAGTGCCTCTTGTCCCTGTTTCTGAATACCACAGGCAACAGTCTCTCTTGGTCTTTGATCCCTGCCACCAGGTACTTATATACATTAGTAAGACTTCTCCCTCTCTGCCTTCTTTAGCTTTCTCTCTTCTAGGCTAAACAGTCTCAACTCACTAAGCCTATCCTTGTCTTAAAGGTGCTCCAGTCCTTTAATTGTCTTAGTGTTCCCCTGCTGGACTTAATCCAGTCTACCTATGTTTGTCTCTCTTGTACTTGTGAGCTCAGAACTAGCCATGTTGTTAGCTCATGTCCAACTTGTCCACCAGGATCTCCAGCTCCTCTTCTGCAAATGTGTCTTCCTGCCAGTTGACACCCAGCCTGTAATGGTGCATGGGCTTATTCCTCCTCAGGTGCTTGGCACTTTCCTTTGAACTTCATGTGGTTCCTGGTGGCCCATCCTGTCAACAGTGCTCTGAACGGCAGCACACCTATCTAGTGTACCAACTGCTACTCCTCATATTTTATCATCTGAAAACTTGCCAATGATGTGTTCTGACTCATTGCATGGGTCATTAATGAAGAAATTTACAGTGTTGGCCCCAGTGTTGACCTGGGTATACCACTAGTGACTGCTCTTGAGCTGGGCTTTGCACAGCAATGGTTTAATGAATGAATTAGAGATGCCAGGGTGTGGATTTTCAGTATGCTCACTGCATTTCCATCAGCTCCCACATGCAGGGTCTTGTTTCTCCAGCTTCTGTAAGTACTTCCATTTGAAGAGTAGTAGTTCACACAGCTGGACCACCTAGCTACAAATTACTATGTCCAAGTAAACAAAACTTCTGCCAAAGCTGAAATATGTGGTGACTGCATTGCCAGTTTAAAGTGAATCATGAAAACGTAAATGATTGCAGCAAGGCAAGCCACCTAGGAGAAAAAAAAGGTATTGTTCTGAAGTGTTGGGAAGCTCTCACTAAAGAGTTTTCACTGGAGGAAATATAGACAATGTTGGTTAGGTTAGACAGGCGAAATGGAGGACACTCCAGTAAGAGATTAAAAGCATCTGTTTTGTATATCCTGTGTCAGCCTTTAATTAACCTATGGTGACTCTCCATAATATCTCAAGAGGTGGTTATCTGAAGGAGAAGCTAAATAATCTAAAAAAGTTGTGGGCAACAATAGGTATGGATGCTTTTGGTTAGAGCTAGAAAAAGTATTTTTCACTCAAGTCTAATACTGTTAAATATGTTTGTATTTTCCAGAACATTGAATTATTGCATATCTGCTCAATGTGAATTTTATGAACACCTATAGCTCTAGCTTGTGCACAAGCTTCACTGTATTCCTGTAATGAGATATGGGTGCTCTGAAGGGATGGGGAAATGGTGTGTTCAGAATATTGGTGGAATATTTTGTGTTTTGTTAAACATGGGACACTCAAGAATTTTATGTGGTATCCAGTGGTTAGCGCACTGAATAGGGGAGAAATGTTAGCTTCTGCAGAAATTTATAGGTAAGTGTTATTAATAATACATGAGTAGTCTTATACTCCTTTCATTTTTTCAAGAATAAGCCTCTTGAAAAAATGGCAAGCAATTGGTTGTGTGTTATATGCATCTAATAGCAGTCTATAATTGCTACTGCTTTAAAATAAGACTGATTTTAGTGTTGTAACATTTGTTGGAGATGTCCAGTAATAACGTCAGAAGTCTGCAGAAATAAGAGAAACATATGTAGTAGTTGAACTTAAAACCTGTCAAATGAGTGTAGAGTAGTCCTCTTCATTTAGGTTATTTCACTGTATATTGCGTGCATATAAAATGGCCACTCGAGGGCACCTCTGTATTTGGTTCAGCTGCTGATTTCCTGACTCTATTGACATGGGTTGATAATGCACTAATTTTTTTTTATCTCTTGAATCTTCTGAGTGATAACATACTAAATTTCATATTTAAATGGAAGCTTAATATAGATTTCTAAGCTTTAACTTGAATCCTTTTTAATAAAAGGCTAAATAATAATATGCAGAGCATATGAAGAGCAGGATTTTGGAAAAACTGCACAGAAAAGTTGGTGAAAACTTCATTTAGTACATTGACCTTAATGACCAATAGTGTTTGTATGACTGAACACATTTCTGATGTTCTGCCATCAGAAATATGTTAGTGCAAACTGAAGTAAAATAATTCTGAAATTTTGTATGTTATATTCTGTGATAGCTTCATTTAATGCTGCTTCTAAGCTTACTTTTTTCACTTGAAATAGTAGCCATTGGGCCAAATACTGTTTGTATTAATGCTTTTATGTTAACTATTAATGTAGCGTATATCTCGATAGTGCCACTACTAAGTAATAACTTAATAAATGCTACAGAATTTTTTTAATGGGGACAGGTAACACATTGCCATATGAGAGAGACAGGGAACTAGAGTAATATTGTAAACCTGCAGATCCTTTCTTTTCCAGTCTTAAGTTTTATGTGAACCAGAGTCTTACAAAGCATAGGTGAAAATTAAATCTTACAGTACTACTTCATGTGTATGTGTTTTCTTACTCAGCACTGAATGTACATGATGCTTTGAAGACAGTATTGAGTTTCATTATGCAAAATTTTTTTTTACTTTCAACTTTCTAAAAAGGAGTCCCAAAACACAAACAATGGAAAGAGATTCATGAATTGCTTCTGACAAGTCTTTTGGTGTGAAACATGATCGAAGTTTTGTGGATGTAGGAGTATAAATGTACAAACTTCAGAAACAGCTCCTTGCCTTCATTCCATCTTTTAGGCAATTCTGAATTCACTTAATCAAAAGACTAAACTAATCTTAAGTTAAGAATGAAAATTAAATATTCACATGCTAGTTGTCAGATTGCAATACATTCTTAAGCACATCAACTTTATTGTTTTTCCAGAAGCATGTATGGTTGGTTGCAGAGGTTGCCGTCACTTTTGGTTCTTTAAAGTGCCAATAATCAAGGACATCTTAGCTGGCAGCTTTCCAGAGCATAGTGCTAACATACATTATCAGAGTAGATCAGTGTGTGCTTCTTTACTTGAATTCTGGAAGATGGCTGGATATTGCTTTTTGGACTTTGATGTGAAAACTTAGGTGAATTTATTGCTTTACACGTATGCCCAAAAGTGGGGGAAGCTTTGATCACTTGTGTTCAGTGGTTGTGATGGTAGATCTTACTCTTAGTACCTACTTGCCCCAATGTCTTTTTCCATTGGATTTAAATTAAACAAAGCTATTTTCTACTTTTCATGCTGTCTGCTCTTCAGCCTTCATAATACGTGTCAGTATTGGCCAGTCTTTCTAGAATCTGATTCTATAGCTTTTTTCTTTTTGTTTCCACTGGAATATAACAATTGGATTAAAACTGACAAATTAGAAAAGTGATGACAGAAGATAATTATTGCTGTGGAATAGTGTTTTTTTGCAAACCAGATTTTCTGGTTTTGCTACACTGAAAAGGGGATGTCTGCTTGTAAACAACAGTATTTTAGGTACTCAGACTTGGACTCAAGCATGGAGTAGATCTTTCTTTACTGATGCTTCTGATCGAGTTTATAGAAACAAGTCATTATTTCTAAAGGCTGATAAATACGAAATAGAAAACCCATATGTTACTTTGTAGGATTACATAGTGCTCATTTTCAGTGATCTCAGTCTCCTAAAATCAGTTTGAAAATTATTATTAAAACCTTGCTTTGCAGTCGTGAGTGGTGATCAGGATTCTGCTATAAATATTTAAAGTACATTTGTGACTTTCAACTAATTAAAGGCAGTTTCACAAGGTCTGAGTGCAGCACTTACTCTGGGAGAGTTGGATGCGTGTACCTGTTACGGGTGAGTGGTTTGATCTGGGAGTTCGTCTAACGGTCCCACTACTGGCCAGAGATGTAGAAGTAGGTCACTGAGCAGATGCTTTCTTCTTTGCCATTTGTTGACAAGCTAATGAATCTCTCCTGACTATACATGGAAACAGCTCTATGAGCTGCTTTATCACTACAGTATTTTTAGAAACAAAGATTTACTGGACATACAAGCCAGCAGCACATAACTTGTTGCCAACTACTGTTCCTTAACAGTGTTTGAACTGCTCAGTAACTAATATCCCCCATAACTAATGGTATGTCTGCACTGCAAACAGGATGTAGAAGGTATTAATACTATCTTTGAATGGTCTAACCTGGGTTTTGGCACTGAACTCATCAGAATAGCGTCAAAGGTTGGGTTGACTTATGCTACTGAGAAGGATTATTTGTTGAGATTTTTGCTCTACATTACATCTGTAAAGTGTGCTGCAGTTTGAAACTATGAACATACCACAACCTTGCAGACTAAGAGCTGGGGGACAGTGCAAGGGATAAAAGAACCTGTGAGGTTTTATTTACATACCAGAATATCAAGCAACTTTACTGGTTTGCTAAAATATGGGGTTAGTTCAGGTTAAAAATGAGTGTTTTGAAATCTGCTGAAAACTAGTCACTTGATGGCTGAGATGTTTGGTTTCTCTTCACGCCTGAAGAGGGTGTTAGCATCTGTAATAATGACTTGGATATTAGTGAAAATTCAGTCAACTGAAAAAAATCCCAAGATAATAGAAGAATACCCTTATGTTGCAGTGTCATTATAGTTTTTGGTTTTATTTGGTGCTCGTTCTGGTATATGGACATGACACAGTATGACACCTGAGCACAAACAGTGAGCAGAATAGTTGGCACTGCCGGGACTCGATTCTAGCGGGAGAGCACTGCCTCTCACTCAAGCTCCTCTGCACTCCGTGTGGGCCACGGATTAACTGGTCAGCTGTCAACTATCAGTTTGTCCCAATGACGGGTGTTTTTTCCAGGCTTCTCTGGTACCCTGATGGGCTCTTGATACTCGGTTAATCGCTCACCACAATGGACTGCACCAGCTTCCCTTTTAATCCTGTTTTATGTTTAGCTTTATCCAGCCACTCAGTTTGACCTGATTGGATTTTTTCATTCAGATTTCCTTATCAGCGCAGCATGGTAGATAATAAATTTAACATGATGAGGTGGTGATAAAGCTGTTCAGCAGCCCAAACTCATGCTATCGCTTTCATTATATTAACTCAGTCAGTTCTTTATACGTTGTAATGTGTCTTCTCTTAAAGATTAGCTTTAGTCATATGCCTTTTGTACTCTTGCTTAGTTGAATATTTGCATGTGTGAAGCGTGCTTTCAGGTGCTGTTTTTTAGCCTGAAGTGAATGTAGTGATGCTCTTTGTCTTTAAACATTATGCTTGGACATTTCTCAACTTGTACATCCTGTTCTATATCTCAGGCTAGATGACAACTGCTTTTCACTCTGTCTCCTGCTTACAGCTCGTGTGGCATTTCTCCATAGGTTCTGTGATTCTGTTACTTGATTGGCAGAACTCTAATAATTACTTTCAGGCCTTCATAGTATTATTTTATCCTAGATTAGATAATCCTTTAATTTATGAAGATGATCTGCTAATTGAGAATAACTATTATGGGAGGATGGAAATGTGATGCAAACACCTGTAGTGCTGATTTCCCCCCAACCCGTAAATGAAATTCTGTTTGCCTGGTTCTTTGTTGTGAGTAGCTGTTACCTTCTGTTTACCTGAGAGCTACCAAGCTTAAATTCTCTTAAAATCTGAAGCATACAAAAGAATGGGGAAAAAAAACCAAAAACCACCAACTCAAAACCCTACTTTAGAAATTTGAAAGTATGCCTAAGATGTTCCATTATCACAATTTCACACATTTACATTTAACTGAAATCTTAATAAGGAACATAGCTTTAGAGCTCATAGTTTAATATATGTAGTTACCTAATAATGTGACATCTTTATTTGGTTACAATGTGGTCTAATTGGAATAAACAGGATCCCAGTGTTCCTATAGCAACAGAATGCTACAATTTGAAAACTGCTTCATTGCAACAGATGTATCCATAACTCACTCTTCTAATAATCTGAGGATTTTAAAACGGTAAATTTTAAAATTAGGATTCTGTTTAATATTTCTGCAGGTAAAATTTGGTTTAAAAATTAAACCTTACAAATATCTTTCCTGAAGCTCTATACCACCTTCCAGGATAGGCATCATTCCTGAGCTTTTAAAAATACTAAATATAAATATTCTATGAATATTCCACCTATATTAGCTATGGCAGGATTTTCTGCAAGAAATATGGGGTATTTAGAGATGAGGTAGAGGGTTTTTTTTAATCTTTCAGTTTCCTTTTAGTGAAAGCTGTTTTTTTTAAACTAAATAAAAACATGTCATCTAAACTGGTTATTTTGATCCAACATAATGACCTGCTCTATAATAGCTTCATTTGTTTTTAAATTTTCCTTGTAGATGGTAGAGGTGATAGAAGTGTCAGCTTTATAGCTCTGAAGGTCTTCTACATGTTTGGTAAATGTAATTCAGTTAAGTTTTTGTAGTAAGGGGAATAGAAAGATAATGTTTCCATTAAAGTGATCAACTATGCATAAAGAAATACGATAGCAAGATGTATGAAAATGCATTTAGAAAAATCCTATTTTCTTGAGCAAATCACATCTGTTGCATATATAAATTATATCTTTTAGATAATTCTGGAAGTGTAGTGGGTACTAATAGCAATTTTTACATACTGATTCCTAGAAAAGAAGTATCAGCTGTCTGGAAGGTCTTGGCATCCTACCGCTAGGATGTGGCTTTATATTAAACATAAGATGTTTACTCATTTGGAGTGCTCTTAGAGAAGAGTTAATTAAAACTTTAATTAACATATAACTTTGAAAGTTATTTTGCATTCCTGTTAATAAAAATATTCTATTACAGTGAACAAGAACAAAGACGGTCTCTCTTCTCTCCCCCTCCTCTGGGACAGTGTGCCTTCATGCTTCAGGACATTAATATTTCAATAGTCACACTGGATAAAATTGAACAATGGATGAAACCTAATTATTTTTCTTAGGCCTGTGATATGATCTTATCTAGGTTCATTTTCTTACATTCTATTTTAGTAAGTCACTCATTCCTATCTGACAGATTCCCTTTAAAAATCATACTGATAAAAAGAAAAAAACCAAACACCAAATCCTTTGTCTTCTTTTTTTTTTGGTTTCTTCTATGTTGTTTGTATATTTCCCCCACCCCTAAAATTATTGGAAAAATAGAATGAAAGTCATGTCTCTTAGCTGACTCTGCTCCCTCCCTTCCCAGCTGTTCTTGCTTATTTTCTTTCTCATTTCTTTCCTCTCTTTTGTACAGATATCCTCTTCTGATGCTGCTCAGCCTTTGGCATCCTCTCCTTCTCTGCAAGCTGCTGCTGAGAAGAGCAAAGCAGAGGTATCTTATTTGCAGGTGTAACTCTTGTCAGGTTACTGTTTTGTGCAAATGTTTGCTTCTATAGAGTAATTTCTCTGAGATAAGTAGAGAATTCTACTTGCTCGTAATACTTCAGGCATTTAAAATGCTTCTCTCCTTGCTTCCTGGACTAGATAAATGAAAAGAACTGAAAAGAACAGTGGGACAAAGCACATGCGTGATTTTTACCTCTTGGTGTTATGTCAGAAATCTGTTTCTGCTGTGGTTTAGTGTCACAAAACTGTGGAAACACCATTTCATTCCCAGATAATGGGCATGAGTGACATTGTCCTGTGTCCTCAGTAATATTTTTTTGGTATCTTTTTGTATATTACTTGGTTGTTTCAGAATCTAAAATATCAGTACTGTTCCAGTCATTTATTTCAATCTCCTTAGAGATAAATACAGAATTAATTTGGAGACACTTTTCTTAACTCATACTGGTTTTTATGTGCCTTCTAGCTGGGATATGTGTGCATGTGGTGATGTTAAATTTACTGTTTAGAAGGGCCTTTGAAAAACTCGGCACACAAACAAGTAGTAGATGAGGCATCATTTGTATGAATTTTCAGTAAATGTCACAATTTGCAACAGTAATGAAATACACTTTTTTAGAATGTGAATGCTCAGTGTTAGACTCTTGGATGCTTCACTCTAAATTGAGACTGTATGCAGTATATGAAGTAACTTATGATCTAAACATAAATCATGGTTGGTTGTTTTTTTTTTTCTTCTAAATACAGAAAATATAGACAGATGTTATAAATTATTTTAGTTCAGCTATATTTAAAAATTAATTAAAATTTAAATGACAGCGTCATGGGCTAGACCACAAGCCTTGGTGAATTTGACATGTTTTTTAATTTGTACCAGGAATAGCATCAGCCACTTAGAATGAACTCACCTTTCCTTTCTCACCCACCTCTTGATGCATTCAAATTTGAAAGCTCCTCTGTGTAACTAGTATGCCCTGTTGTTAGAAGTTAATCTTTGGGGAAAAAATGAATAGTTTTTGCTTAGAATTTAAAACCAGTATAAAGCCAGTTTCATTGTATTATCTTCATAGTGCTTTTTGACTGCTTTTGCAAGTAATGAAACACTTGAGTTGAAGTTCTGGCATGAATACAGCATCTGAGAAATGTTTTTATTTAGTCTGAATTCACTTTTATCTAATGGAGCTGAAGCAGAAAGCTTGCATATTGAAATTGTGAAGTGTGAAGATGAAGGAGTTACAGGTTTTCAAGTCCATAGTGAAAATGAACTGAATGAAAATAAAGTCACTGGGAGTTTAGAGCCTTCTTGTGGACTTTGTGAGGTGTAGAGGCAGAAACACTGATGCAGAGTTTATTTTAAGTCCTCATATTTTCACTATGAAGCTGTCAGGGATTTGTTAAGGACAGTGAGAGGCATTTATTGATATTTGGTCACCTGTATCGAATGTTTGCCATACAAAACTTACTGCAAGCACTCATTGTTTTTGAAGTCCGAAAGAATAAAGGTTTACAAATACTTTTTTCCTCTAGAAGCAATGTTTCTCTAACAAATCATATTTTAAAAAAACATTGAAGTTAAACTGGAAATCGGGACATCCTGAAGATGATCATATGCAAAAACTTTAACTCTACTTTCACTTAAACTTCAAGTAAATTTAAGGTACTTCCAACAACCTTTCCCAGGAGGAGAGGAAACAAATCATAGTTGTCTAAGATGTAGAAAAGCTTCCATGGGAGAAGAAATGGGTTTATTTGAATTCTTCAACTAGGGGAAGTTGGAGTGGGGACAGGGAACGCAAAGGTTTTGGAAAAGTTATTGCTCTGACATTATATTTGCAGTATATGATTATGATCACAGAATTTTGAGAATCCTTAGAATATAGGTTGGTACTCGGATCGGTGACACAGTAATGAAAAAAGGCTAAGCTTTGTTTGAAAGGGATGGCTACGCATTTGTAATCTTAGGTCAGTAAGCCTGCAAGTCTTAGGTTATTATGATGCCTTCAAAATAAAAAACAGCTCTATACTTGTCTCAGACATACAGACTTTTTCTTAAAAAACTGGCACTGCCACAGGTGAGATACAGCGTAGTCTGGACCTCTGGTTTGGACTGCTGTGCTCATTTCTGTGTTCCTAATGTTTGCTAAAATCTAACCTGGTCTCTGTTTCTTTTCTTCAGAACAGACATTTCAAATTCCTTTTCCTGCAGTTTTGTGACTGTGGTCATTGTTTCCTATTGCTTGAGTAACACCCACATTTAAGCAGGTGCTTGGTGTGATAGTCTCACTTTCTAGGACCTGGGGGTTCAGTTTAATGCCTGATGAAAGAATTCACAGGGGTTAGTTGGGACTTGAGTAACCTCAGTTGAGTAACCCCAAATCATCTGGTAAATATGGTGAAAGTTTTGAAAATTGATTATTTGAAGTTGTGAAGAAGGTGTTACTTGGGTCCCACCATGCCCATTTACTCCCTCAAAAAACCCCAAGAAAACACCCCTCCATCTTAGTGTTAGAACTATTTTAACCAACTGTTATGTTACACAGATTTTTAATATTATATATATTGGATGGTAAAAAGAAAAATCATCCTTATTGACAGAAACCTGTAGCCCAGTAATCTGTTTTATTTTTAATACTAGAGCTTCATGAACAGTTAACTAACCTCTCAAATGTTCTCCTAATAGTGGAAAACTTAATAAAAAACAGTGTCTTGTGGAGCAAAGCTGTTTCAAAGCTTTGACAAAGGGATCCAAGTCTAGTGGCTAAAAGAACATTTAGGAGCTCCTGTCTCTTCTCCTTTATTACATATGGTAGATCCTTGTTCCATCCATTTTAATGTTTAAGTATACTTTCTAATACTATGCTGTAGTTGTACAAGGTAGATGCAGATGTTTTGCTAGGTCTAAAAATCTAGCACTGTGTCAAAGCAATTGCTGGCCTAAAAAGTTAGTATCTTCTCTATGTTGTGATGCCTTAAGGAATTATTTTATGCTTTTCAGTCAGACTGGGTCTGTAATATCACCCCATTATTCATTCCAAACAAAAATGTAAAAACTTCTGTAATGTCATTATGATGCATTCATACTAAAGGGATCTCTTGCATTTTCTTTTTCTGGAACAACTTAATGTCTTATGACTCAGTGCATCTGTCATATGGCCCAAGTCAACTTTTTACATTCAGGAGTATTTTAAAACTACTAGATTAGCTTTTAAAAATTAGTAACTTTGCAGAAAGCTGCATACAAATTACCTTACTATAGTTCTTTGGTCAAAGAGACTGGCATCTGTCAACCAACAGAGGTTATCAGAGTTAAGAAAGTACTTGTAGATGTTTTTTTGTTTTCAGATCTGCTTAGCTTAGGAGAAGAAACACTGGTTGGTTTTTTCCTTCTGCTTATAAGAACAAACACAGAAGAGCAGGTGAAATAGTGAATTTCTTGAATTCTCAAAGTTACAATATTTTTAGTAGTACTATATTTGAGAATTTCTTGAATTCTCAGAGTTACAATATTTTTAGTAGTGCTGTTTGAGCAAAATGAGTCACTTCTGGAAACAGCAGATAGAAGCATAAACTGAATTGAAAGAGAGTAACTGAAGATCTCTGTTTATATTCTTTATGACCGTGGACATTCACTATATTTGCAAATGCAACATTATTGAGTACTAGCAAAATACTTTTTTTTTTTTCCAGAAGGAAAAAGAAAAAAAGAAAGAAGAGAAAAAAAGAGAGAGAGAATCAGAAAAACCATCAAAACAGTTAGCAGTTGAAAAGGTAAGAATAGTTTATTTTCTCCAGTTATTTAAAAATTACACATAGTATTAGACATGTACAAAGATTTGAAAAATTTAATGTGTGTGTGTATATGTGTGTATTTATATATGTATGCATGTGTGTATACGTATGAATAGTAGTCTGGATAATCCGCATGAACGGTTTACATGCGCTGTTACTTGCATACAGAGGTATACATGTGTTTGGGGGAAGAGGAAAGTGAGTTAAGATTTGTTATGATTTCAGCTCAGGTAATTAAGGTTTTTAAGATGTACCATTTCTAATCTTGTGCAGAAAAATTTCAGTTTTATTGAATGCTGTATGGTCACTTAATACTGTCTTTCATAAATGAATTCATTTTAAATGTAAGTGTATAATTTATAGAATGTAATTAATAACTCTAGTCTCAGTAACTTGAAAATATTCAACTAGATAATGTCACAAAACATGACAAACCAACCAGTTAAAGTGCTTCTTTATGCAGTTATGTTAAAGCATAATGAGCAGCCTTGGCAATGTAGGTACAATTAAATTATATGCACTTCTGTATAGAGTTAATATTAAAAAAAATGTAATGGGTAATTTAAGTATTAAATGCAATAATTTTTTTCTAAGACAGATGTCCCCTCTCAGTGTAGTCTGCAGAATGCATAGGAGTCTCCATCTGTCAGTTTATTCCCCAATAGTGCTGTGTTACAATTATGAAAAATGTTGTGTATTCATACATTATGATTGCAGATGTATTTCTAGTTCAGTTTTCAAATAGAAATTGTTTATTTTGCATAATAAAACAAGCTACAAAAATATGTGAACACTTGGAGGGGAAAAAGCCCCTCCCCAATACAAATATCTTTTTCCTGAAATTGGAAAGCAGTTTGGAATAAGTTTGCAGAAGCAAACTTCATTATGGCAATTTGTGTAGCTTCACTGAGCTAGTGGAAAAGGATATCCTTATTTGAATGACAGGAGATTAAAGCATATTTATGGATGACAATAAAAATATATATTTTTTTTTTTATTATTGAAGTTTTAGAAGGGTGTCCAGCCAAATTTACTGTTATATTCTGGTACTTAAAGCACAATGCTTTGGTTATAAAGGCTAAAAATATTGCTGTGGTGTGGAAATCTTAACTTTGTTAAAACCGGGTTAAAATCTTAAAAATCTTAAAATCTTAACTTTGTTAAAACTCTGGTCTGCGGGAGGGAGGGCTTCCCTTTGCAAGGATGCCTGAACCTTTTCACATGACTGGGAATAGTTGGTTGGGTGAGGAGAAAAGATGACAGTGCATAGTTACAGCTGAGGGACTACCCTAATACTTGAAATAAAAACCAATTCACATGCCAGTGATTAGATTTACATTTGAAATGTCATTAGATTACCAGTTAATGATTAAGCAAGTGAAAAGAAGTATTTTGATTTTAAATGCTTGTACTACAAAATGTGAAATTTGGTAAATATATCTGCATTAGATAACAGTGCTGTTGTAACAGCTGCAAAATGTTTGAAATACTGCAGCATATTTTATTTCATTATTAATGTGTCAGCACTGATTGCTCAAATGGAACTCATCTATGTGTCATCTTTTTAATTTAAGAGATTCTTTAAGATCGGGCTTTTCAGGTCTTTTAAGGATCATTCAAGATAAACTATTTTTAGACACAGCCTGTAAACTTACATATTTTAAAATTGCTGTCACTTTCTAGAATACAAAGGAAAGAGGCCTATATCAAATGCTTGCATTTCCATTGGAAAGTACTGGTGAGATAGAGGACCAAAAAGTTTTATTTTTATGTATGGAATGATGTAATGCTTTTGCAGTGTGATTCTGCTTCAGGGAGCTGATAAACATTAATATTCTTCTTAGTTTGACTAATAACAATACACTTCACATTCAGTTAAAGACCGTCTATAGGATACTTTAAATATTACATGTTGAATCAGTAGGAGAATACTGGCATCTTGACCATAGTATCATTTTTTCGGCAACTTTGTCAAGCCCTAGATGGCTATTTATCCCAGTTCTCAGCTTTCTGGAGAAGGAAGCAGAATATGAGAATCCTTTGGACACTTCATATGTGAAGTCACCAGTCGCTTTTGTTGCTGGCATGGTATATGTCCAGTCTAGACATTTCAGGCTTGGGAAGTTAACTAAAAATATGTGACCAAGCAGTTGGCAGTTCTACCAGAATTTTGAGTCTTCTCTGTATTAAGGTAATTCAAGCAGTGTTTTAGCCATCCTATAGAAGAATCAAAAATGATGGAAAAAATGACAAACTGGTGAAAAGTTGAAGCTACAGAAAGCTTCAGATCTCTGTACAAGTGTCATGTACTCCTAAAAGTCTTAAGTTCCTAGTGTCTTCTTTTCTATATCTTGTATTGAGTTGAAGTTTCTTAGCTTTTAAAACAAGAATATGCATCCTAAAAAATAACGTTCACATTCAATTCTCATATTCTGATCTCGCTTCATAGAACTGACTAATCTGCTTCTCCATCCACGTAAGAGCCTTTCTCCAGTGACTTAACTGTTCTTTAGCCTTTAACAAGCTGAACGACTAGTATGATTTCTGTTTCATTTTCAGATGTTGCTGAAAGCTTGTAGCATTGATTTAGTAAACTGTATTATTCCAGTATTGTGTTAATGTGTCAGGTAATTACGGCATAAAAGATACTTTGTTGATTAGCATGCTTTGATAAGTAAAAAGAACAGAAAATCGTATTTTATCTGATTTAACTATAGTGGGCTTTCTTACTGAAATTGCTTTTCTGTAAGCATCATCATGTCTTTAAAGTGGGTTTGTGGGAAACATTTTTTATGAATGCTCAAGTTGGAGACAGTGATTTCAGATGTAGAGTAGAATTTCCTTAAGATCAGAGTGATCTTCTGCAGAACAGTGTGTAGCAAGGGTACTTGTTTGACTTTTTTTCTGGGCCATTCCAGTTTCTGTGACAAAATTACTGGGTAATTTGTAATATAACAAGATCTCACTATGTCAGCTATGGATTGAGTCTAGTCCAGTGATTAGCACTGTATTCAAGCAGCCAATAATGTGATGTTCCACATCAGATCTGCAGAATTCTTAATAAAATAAAATGACATTGCTGAGCTACTGGCAGGTGTAATATTTTTTCAGCCTAATTGAAGAAAGTTGAGAAACTTGCATAACTTACCCAGGGTCCATCCTTCCCCTCTCCCCATGCCATTTCCACAGTTACAGACTTCACGTTTCCTCAGTGTTCATGCTTAGAAAAACCTTATCCTTACAGTTGCTCTGGAGAAAAAGAAAATATTGCAAGAAAACTGCTGGAGCAATTATACAGTTCTTCATGACATGAACACTGAGGGCAGGTTATGTGGAGCTGAGATGTCCAGTCAAAGCCCAGCTTGTTTGCAGGCAACTGAAGTGTGAATTTTTGCAATATAAAAATGTGTTGAACTGTAAGAATAAATAATCAAACTGAGCTAATCGCATGCTTCTTAATGCTTCTTACAGGCCAGTAGCAAAAATAATAGCACAAGGCAGACTGGCACGCAGTGAAAGCAATTTTAGACGTTCTGTACACACAATTAAGATTAAGAGTTTTTAAATTGGCTAAAACGGTAAATCTGATAATTTAAGAGCCCATTTCAGTAGTGGGGAGGGAAGAAGGTCAGTAGTTTGACCACCAATTTTAGGTGTTTCTTTGATGGTAACACATGAAAATTTTTAATTTGTAGGTAAGAATAAACAGCTAGGCTTTTAATACCTGTTTTTTAAACTTCATCATCCTGCCCACCCTTTCATCAGCTGCTAAGAATCTTTCCCTGATTATTAATTACTCTTTTGCACAGCTGAAGTTGGTAAAATTTCCCAAATCAGTTGTGATTTTTTTTTTTTCTGTCTTTTCTGCCTAAGCTGACTGAACAAGTTCTACATTCAGAACAGATTAAAACACTGAACTCCTTTTTATTTCTGGTATGTCTACTGAGTAGGATTTTTGTTCATCCTTGGATACTTGATTGTGCTCAATTTACAGACATTTGGTGAGTTTAAAAAGAATTTGTAGCCTTCATCTACATATACTACTGGTGTGTGAGGGAGCTAGCAAAGATTCATAGTAGTTTTCTGAACTAAAATTTAAACTGTGCAGTCATTTTAGGTAGAGTTTCTGCTCATAGCACAGAGAAGCATTCTGGTGTGCTCCATGCTGTTTCTTCATGCAACATGTTGGAGCAGGCTCTGTGTGCGTGCACCCCATCCACCTTGTACCTGTTTTCCACTGAGAGGAAGTATAGAAAGGAAGGAGATGGGATACAGTCTGGTCATTCAGGCTGAGGGATCAGGACTATGAGGGATATGATTGAGGCATGGCCAGTGTGTGAACTGGGAAGATTGTGTGCCCCAAGAATAAAGAGCTGCAAGGAATGGACTGAGGAAGACTCTGTGAAGGATCAGATGGTATAGGGAACAAGACTTCATTTAGTAAAGGCACTTGCATTGCAGTATTTAGAACAGAGAACTTGGACTGAGCTGTATGAATGACTTTTTGAATTTCAGAGCAGCTAGGACAATTCTTGTTTTTTTTCAAGACATATCTTTTTATGTCCATCTGCAGTACAAATTCAGACAAAAAGAGGATAACTAGGTGTGACGTCTTGAGGCTTTGGAGTGTTCCTGAAGTAAAAGGGGAGAAGATTCATATGTTTAAACTTTCAGATTTTTATAGGGTTCAATTTTTTATATAGTTTAATTTTTAAATGAAGAAAGCCTGATGTGTGTCAGTGCTAGCAATCCAGAATTAAGCCAGAAGTGATTTGGAAAACTGTCTGTGGAAAATTTGGCAAGTATTTCTGATATCCAAAATTAGAATGTTCAGCTAAATCCATGGCACTGAATGCTTTGTAGCTATTTGGATTCAGCACTGTGTGGCTTTCTGTGGTGTTTATTTTAGAGGTTTCATATCAGTTGAAGTCATACATGAAAAAACATTGTGATGGTTTCATTGTAAAATACTGCATATTGATGGCCATAGTTACTGTGAAACCACATCTAATTTATTGAAAATAAGCCCTTTTAAGACAAGAATGTGTTGTATTGGGACAGTACAGTTAAACGGTTAGGAGGTAAAGAACAGGCTAATTTTTCCCCACAAACTATTTGTGCTTTTGCAAACTAATGTTGACATTCAAAGTTAAGACTTTTTCTTTCTGCTGAACCTATCAGGATGATGAATGTTTCTGAAAGATTGCAATGGTTAAACTTGATTAACTGAAGTGCTATTTGACACTGTGAGTTTAGTTTATTATATTGCATTTTGAGTTTGAAATTGGCTCTTGTTTGTGTATAGAGTTGATTTAAGTGACAGGAATGGGTCAGAGGTTATCTTTCAGTGGTAGTATATCAAATGCTGTTTTTCTTCCCCAAACTGGAGACTAAATTGCCAGTTTAGACTCAGCAATAACAGTAAACTGCTGCCTCTCAGTCAGCTGGTACCAACCAGAGCCAGATGGCTTGAATTACAGAGGTGCTGACATAAGTTTATTTGCATTTTAAAAGTGCTAGAGAACTCCTCAAATAAAAGTGAGGGCAAATCACATTAGCGACTTTTTCCCTTCATCTAGGAAAATCAATGTGTCAAATACTCATTTGCCTAAATAGGAAGAACTTGATGTAGTTTATTAGGGTGGTGGTTTTCATGGTTTGTTTGTTTTTTCCCCCAAACCAGCTAAAACTCCCATAAAAATCAACCTGTCTGAATTGAAACAAGAGGAACTATTAGTCCCCATTAGTTCTCTGGGGATGTGTTTTACTTACTCAGAGTATTCCAAATTATTGTCCTAATCAATCTGTACAAGGAGAAATGAGTTGGAGCAGATAGTGCTCTAGTGTTCTACACTTTTTAAAAACTGAGTAGCATTTTGAGAATGTGTGGAAGAATGAAAAGGCTTCACACTTTTTGGTGTCCACTTAAACATCAGTTTCATGGAAGTGATATAGTTAGGTGTTTACTTTTAAGTTGTAGGAGTAAACTGCCTGATAAATCTTGACCTGAGCAATAATTTAAATACAGAATTACATTGTAAATATTCAAAATGTTTTCTTTATTTTGATACCATATTGATGATATATTTGCAAAATCACGTGAATAGTTATTAATGTTTCCCTAGATTTCTAAACATTTGCCTGAGTTATTTAATTTTATTTTTTTTTATATTATTAAATAAAATATAATATAAATGTAAATTATGCTATATATGTGTGGTGGTTTGATGTTGGCTAAATTCCAGGTACCCACCAAGTCATTTCCCCCCCTTCTCCTTGTTTTCTCAACAGGGCAAAGAAGGGAAAGAAAATAAGATAGACCAACCCTTGTGGGTAAAACAAAAACAGTTTTAATGCAAGCAAAGGTCTGCATGAGGAAGCAAAAAAAAAGAGATTTATTCTCCCCTTCCCATGAAGAGGCCATGTCGGGCCTTCTCAGGAGCAGGGCTCCCATACGCGTAGCGGTTGCCTTGGGTGGACCAAGGGTGACCCCACCCCCTTCCTCCTTTCTCCCAGCTTTATACTGAGCAGACGTCACATGCTCCGGAATATCCCTTTGATCAGTTGGGGTCAATTGTCCTGGCTGTGTCCCCTCCCAAGATCTTGCCCACCCCTTCCCACTGGGGTGGGGGGAAAATGTTGGAAAGAGCCTTGGTGCTGTGTAAGCCCTGCTCAGCAGTAGCCACAACACCAGGGTGCTACCAACACCCTGCCAGCTCCCAACATAAAACACAGCACTGTGAGGGCTGCTAGAGGGGAAAACCAATTCCAGATCAGCCAGACCCAGTACAATATGTAATCAAGGGTTTATAACGGGAGCCAAAAAATAGAATGTGTTTTGCCTTCTGGTTGAATTCATAGTTTTATTTGTACTCAGTCCTTGTTTTCACAAATTTAGACTAAGTAGATATGAGTTAAAGCTCAGGATTTAGGACTATGTAATAAGACAGAGGACAACCTGTTTCCCTGCCTCCTACCCCCACAGCAGGTGAAGGGTTTTAAGGCTTCTTGTTTTCTCAGTCTGCATTTTATGGACCTGTCCCAGCCTGGTTTTACATTTCTAATTATACCTTTTCAGTCTTATGGAAGAGATCAGATTGTTTTGGGTTCTTTGGTTGCTTCTAATGCTAATCTGGAGAAAGGCAAATCAAATTAAGTTCTTCCCAAAACTGTGCAATTCATTCCTTTTGCAGGTAACAAAGGACTCCTTATATTCGAGGATTGCCTTGAAAAATAGTCTTACTTAATGAAATTAATCTGTTGTGTCTCTTATTACGTATTGAGAGTTGTAGACAAAGAAATTAAGAAATAGATATTGCAGGTAGAAACAACTGAAAGAAAACCCTTTTTTTTCATCAGATAGGAAGAAGGGTATTTGTCTTTTTAGTGTTGGAAAAGGAGTCAACCTACAGGAAGGGTATTGTGTTTTTCCTCAGCCCTGTGCACATTCTCTGTATCAGTTTGATCCTCTCAACTCTGGTCTGCAGTAGAACAGTATTTTAAAGTTGGGGGTTTTTTTAATTCTATAGAAATGGAGTCTTAAAACTATGAGAACAAACTTGGGTTAAATTGGCCTTTGTTTAACTTGCCAAACTATTTTTAACAAAAATATATTGTTAAGTGTTATTTGTTTTCATTCATCCTCATTTATATTTCCATTCCATGCATGGTCAAAACCTAAAACTGCCCTGGGTTTTTGGTTGATAATACTTATTGATAGTTGCCATTTTCAGGTTTCTCCTGCTTGCTTGTTATAAACTTCACCTTTTTTCTTGGTGACTTTGAGACAGTTAGGAAGGCAACATCTACATATACTTATGTGTATTTTGAACGAAAATAAAAGTGGGCATATTCAAATAAACTTGAGCTAAATCAGCCTTATTAATGGATGAATTCTATCTTTAGATAAAAACAATTATATGACCAAGGCTTATTCATTCCAAGACATTTGAAACCACAGGAGCATGCATGATTGAAAGTGCAAATATGCAATCTCTTCTAAAAAGTTTTATAGAAATTATGGTACTAGTTAAGAGATTGTGTACAATCAATCAAATGTGCAAGAACAAAAAGCATGACATTTTAACAATAGTGGTACTGATACATGGAACTGAATGTAAAGAAGGGTAAGGATTAGATTAGATAAAGTTGATAACAGGAAAATAATTTAAATAATGTCGCTCAAAATAGTAATCTTATTTTGTTTTGAATAATAGACTTCCTTTGTTTTCCTAAAATAATGCAAGTGTTGGAGCATGAGTGAAGCAGTCAAGTGTGTTTCTGTGTTCTGTTTCATTTTACTGTACTTAAGCTAGAATGTGCTTAAACTCCTCAGGGGATCTCACTGCCATGTGTAACCATCAAGATAGGGCAATGTGGGTAGTGGGAGGCACTGTCAGATGTGCAAATCTTACTTAAGAGTAAACATAGTAACTCAGTTTTCCATAAAAAAACTAATTTTAAATGCCACTGAATAATAAAAGCTCCAACAGTAGCTTAGGCTTTCAATTATTGTTTTTTTAAAAAATGCCATGAGGTTTCAACAGGCTTCTAAACACTGTCATGCAACTTTCAGTTTCTTCCAGTTTAAATTCATAGTTGACATAGGTATTGATTGAGTGGCTTTTTACTAAAAGGAATAAGAGTATTTATTTGGACTGTTGAATTTATTATGTCTTAATAGTTGTTCATGGAACTAGAACAGTTGCATGGAAAACTGTTGTTCATCCTGTTACATAATTATGTCATCACAAAATTAAGTCCAAGGTATTTGGAAGATTGCACTGTAGCTGTGGTAGAGATAAAAACAAGGTAAGGTAGAAGCAGGATCTTTTAACACAATTTAAAGGAAATGGTCAAGTTTCCATTTCCTTCACAAGTTGATGTTAAAGATTACGATGATATGAAGAGGGATGACAAAGAAAATGGAGTTTACTCAAGTAAAAGGAAATCCATTGTTGTATTGTTTGTGATAGGATAAAATCAATTAGCTTCTAAAGTAATTACTTCAAAGTGTTTAATTTTGATATGAGAACAAAACTGAGGAAAAAAAAACCTGACTAGCAGAAGGAACTGATACAGCTAATGGTTGTAGACATGAACAGATAACGATGCATAAGTATTTATTAAACATTATTCCTTCTTCCTAAGTTCTGCTTTTGTGAAACAGAATTATGTGCTTGTGTATAAGGGTGATAAATTACTCGTCAATTTGCTCCTAAATTCTATAGTAGCAAAAGAAAAGCAGCAAGCTGATACAGAAGTAAGAAAAATTAACCTATGGGGTTATTTCAGTCTGATTAGCTGTCAGAGACAGGATTGAATTTCCATGGAGGTAATTGAGGGGCTTTCTTTAAATGCACCTCTATAGACATAGTATGCATAGACTTCATAAAGTGTTTGCATCATACTGCTTGTCATCATGATAGAAAAGATGCCAGTACAGAGTATCAGTCCAACACTCTAAGAAACAGAACTCTGTAGGAAAACTCCTAATTCAGAGGTGGTTTATATGAAACAATATTTAGTGTGATGCTGTAAGATGTGACTAAAACATAAAGACTTCAAGAACTGGAGGAGCGATGATAAGGAGGAGAAGCAGAGTAATCTAATGAGTGAAAACAGAGCGCAGTTATCTGCTTCTCCTAGATCCATCAAAGGAGAGTGGTGAGGTGGGTCAAGGAAAGAGATTCTCTCCCAGGAACCCCAGGTAAGTAAGGAGTAATTGCATACTAGGCTATAGGATTTGTGGGAGGCAGAGGGGGAAGAATTTGGGGATAGGACAGAGAATACTGTATGAAGCTTATTATGGCATGTTTGCATGAAAGACCAAAAGCAGGGAATGGAGGAGTCAAGGTGGGTTGGGTTGGAACAAACATGAGGAAGCTGGAAGGAAGGGGATAAAAAGAGGCAGTCACTTATATGCAGGTTGCTGGGCGGTATGCTCATCTGAGCCCTGCACTTGATCATTGCAGGCTATCCTATATTCTTGCCAAATTCTATTTACAACTATGTTGTCTGTGAGTTGTCTCTTCTGGGTGTGTGTGTGAACACTAGCAAACTTCAAGTTGGACTACCAGACAAGTAGGGTAAGAGGTTGGTGTTGGCTACTGGAAGGAGACTGCAGGTCTGAGGAACCTAAGGGTCGGCAACTGCAGAGACCAGCATATAGAAACCAACTACTGCAAAGGCAGCATGTGTAAGACCAGGTACTGGAGACACCCATACTTTGCTCACACACGTGTGTGTCCCAACTAGCCAATTTCACACTGGACTAGCCAGAGAGTAGGATATCAGCATCTGGAAAGATCCAAGGTCTGAGCTAGTGACTGGCTAAGGGTGTAGGGCCTTGATATTGGATGAACTTAAGTTTCAAGTAAATATCAATTTTCATCAACAAAGCACTTTTGTTATAGTTAAGGAAACATCACAAAGCATACCTTCATGAACAAGACTGGAAAGAGATGCTTGCATTGGGCTGGTTATTCACTATGAGCTCAGTCAGTTGCCATGCCTGATACAGCTCATTCTTATCTGGACATGTGTGAAGAAGGAATTACAAATACATACCCCTTAGTTCTGCTTGGGTACACTGATGTTGTGTTATGTATGACTCGAAAGGTTTTCAGAAGGAAAGTTATAAAACAGTTTAATGAGAAACTGGAACTAATACAGCTGCATTATTGTAATCTTGCCCAGGCTAATGAGCTCAATAGAAATGGACTAGAAATATGTAAGCTGAGTTAATATAATCATAATATGTGGTTGTAGAACTGAAGATGTATCCCTAACAGCTTATAAAAATACAAACCATGTTTATTGCATTTCACAGCTTGCAAACTGAGATGCATTAAAACACTTTGACCCTAATCCGATTTAAAGATATTGTAATGGGACACTGGATCAGCTACAGCTTTAAGATAGATCTGTCTAGATTTTCTACTTCAGAATGATTTCTTATAAAACATTTAAAAAACAGGTTTTATTGGATTACAAGTAGAATGCTTGTGTGTTATCTAAATCAAGTTCCATGGCAAGATAATACAAAATAGGAAAAGGATTGATAAACAGCTTTTTCCTCTGCCTTTTGTGTCCTTGTAAACAGGTCCTTGCTTCTGGGCTCAAATGTAGTCATTTCAGAGATTTAGAGCTGCAGCAAACTCTGCTCAAATCCTTGCCCCAGAATCCCTAGAATATTTGGATACCTCTGCACTCAGACTATGTGCCTGTGAGGTTCCTACTTCTTGTTGTGACTGTTACCTAGCAATCATTTGACACTTTACTTCAAGTACCAAACTTAGAAGGAATTTACCCTCTTTTTTCAGACCCTATTCTGAACTTGTCAGCTTTAAGAATGTAATATATTTGAAAATGAGTGCATACCACTAGTATTTCAAATATTGTTCTTATATAGAGTTAATACATGAATATAAGAATTTAAAGAGAAAGTTTAATCTTTGATATTTTGCCATGGTCTCGGCAGTCAGTATAAGAAGAAAGACCACTTCATTTTAGGAAATTATGCTACTACTGTTGCATACCTTGTTTTGGGCAAGGTAAAAGGGCCTCTGAGAATGTGATGCATTACAAAGGAGCTAAAACTGATAAGGTATGAGGCATGAAAGGTTTTAAGCCATCTTGGAATACATTGACTGAAGTAAATGAGATCTGAGCTAATGTTTTAAATTTGGTTAAAATAAAATGGTAGTACTGGGTGGTCAATAAGTAATAACAAAGGAATAGTCTTAATCTGCTTCCCATAGAAATTACTAGCATATTAGTCTACACCCAGTTAAAATCATATTAATGGAATAAGATTATGGTGCAGCTGTCTATTAGTTCTGCCATGAAGTTTTTAATCTAAGTGACTAAAGATAGAACACACCATAATCTTGTACAAGTACCTTGTCCTAACTGTGAAAATCTAGTGAAATCCATATACCCAGGTTTTTAAAGTGGACATGTAGATGAAGGACCACTAAAAAATGTTTCCTTTGGGAATGTTGTTTCAACTGAATGACCTTCATGTGTACAGAATTCTATTAAACAAAACAAAGCAATTCGTTTTTGTTGATTTGCCTGATATAAATGCCTTAAATTAGCTTACCTACATCAGTGTGAGTAGTTCAGTGTCTCAGAGTGATTCATTGGAATAATAGTAGAAGTATATGAGCTGTCAGGAAAAATCATCTCTACAAACCTATTGCAAGCTTATAGTAAATTACTAACATTATTTTCTCATATGGGAATTCTCAAATGTTTATGCTGTCTTGCAAGTTTTATTGCAAGCAGGTAATGAAGAGGGAAGGAATCCAATTACTTTATGCACAAGGCGTACAATTTCTACCTAATAAGAGCAAAGGAAAACTTTTGTTCAGTAACCATAGAAGCAAGCATCTATGAGCTCTAGTGAGTAAACTAGGAATTGCTTTTAAGTAAGTTAGAAGTGCTTTTCACTAAATTATTTGATGGATCTTCAGCTTTCATAAGGCTTCTTGTAGTTAAGGTAGGGTATAGAAATAAGAAGTTCGTGGGTAGTCAGATGTGTATGAAACAGGTTGAATTCTAGATTCATACAAATTTTTCATTGAAGTAGAAAATTGAGGAAAATGTGCAGAGAATTATTTTGTGTAATATTAAAGTATGAAAGCAGTCACAGATAAGTGGACTGGGCAGCTGATGGATCAGATTTTTGACAGTGACTAATATCTTGCTTCAGAATAGGAGAGATATTTACAGTAGTAACTTATGACTGCTCTGACTGGAGTTTTTCCACTTCAGAGCTATTAATCATGTGGTTTATGCCTTGCATCATGTATGCTACCCCTTCTAGTGCTCTTAGGTAAAGTAAATAAGGTCAATGTCAATCTTAAATGCTGGTGTTAAAATCTGCTAAATTATTTACATGAGTATCTTGTGTAGTGAATTCAGCAAAAGTTCCACTTGCTTTTAAAGTGATTGAGTGGGTGTTACATTTCTATTGGGTGTCATACATGTTTTAGAACTGTTAAACCCTTAAAGTTTGTACATATGAAAGTAATTGGCATAAGGTTACAGAAGCAGGAAATGCAAACTTGCATTACCTAACAATATTCTTTCTTCCTAAAGTCACTCATTTACGATGAAAAATAACCACAGTATTTTCACTGTGTGCTAACACTTTTGAACCAGGCCTTACCAAACAAGTTTGTTTCACCATTGTCAGTTCCAGTGTAAAATGCTCTGAGCTGCCTCTGTCAGAGGAGAGTAATCTGGTGAACAGGGAGGAGCAGAAGAGTAGGCCATAAATGCAGAGTTTAGACTGACCATAGGTTCTGGAGTGTATAGTCATACTGAAAAATGTTCTGAAAGGATTGTAGTGTCCTTAATCATTTCACAAACTTTGATTATTTTCCTATTTTGCTACAGTAGTAATTAAAAAAAGAGAAAGAGGTTAACTGCAGAGGAATGTAGTTGCTGCTAGATCTGAATATTCTTACTTTTTTCTCCTTCAAAGTCTCAACACTTACCAGAGGACCTCACATATGTTGCTTGTTCTCTCAACCAAGCAAGCTGGTGTAAAGCTTTCTACTTCTCTCTTGTCTTCCCCCACCCATCTTATACACCTAGCAGCCAGACATACATATGGGCACAGTGCTGAGAGTTGAGAAAGGACAAGCTGTTGTTTCACAGAGAGTATCGGTAACACTGGCAACAGACCTCATAGCATCCTGTTATGTATGTGAATTTAATAGGTGTCTGTCAGGCATGGTGGTACTGACCTTCCTTTTTGTCCTGCCCATGAGAGAATCATATCCCTTGTAGACAACATCACATGTGCTGTACTATAATCTTTGTACAGAGAAAGGAGGAGAATTGACTTGGAAATGCTTTAATTATTTTTCTTTTATCTGAGGCAGAATGAATTACTCATTTAGTGGTTATCTCCAGAAATAGCTGGCTGAACAAAATGTGATGAAATGCCTAAGAGACTGGACTTCCTACAGTATGCAACTTATGCTTCAGGTGTTACTTAATGTTCTTCACAATCCCATCTCCTGCAGACTTGCTGTGTAAGTCTCTGTGAGAAAACATATCTGCTCATTCCAGGGAGTGGGAGTTTACCTTTGGATGAGTCTACTGCAAATCTGTAATGCTCAGATTCAGGGCTTTGAGGCTTGTGTATGCTAAGCTTCAATAAAAAAACAGAACTTGGGATTTGACTGTGGTTTGTAGTGTGAGTTCCATATATAGGTTGATTGACTTGACTAATGTGCTCCTTGTATCTGCTTGGCAGAGTCTGTAGAGCAGTAGAGAAGGGGAAAGAGAGTGATTATAAAGAAAATAGACCAACAGTGGTGAAGTGTTGCTGCCTATTTGTATGTATGTATATATGTGTGCCTATATAGTCCTTTAATTTTTTAAATGAGGTGCTAGAGGTTGGCTTGTTTTAATTAGTGGAACAAGGAATATGGTTGAGCAAAACTAGCAAAATTAAAATGATACAGTTATCACAAGTATTATGTCAATGTGGCATGTGTTGATGGGGCAAAGTTCAGAGGACACACATCATATGGTATTGAATATCCCTTGGGGCAGTTCAGGTCAGCTGTCTTGGCTAGGTCTCCTCCCAAATTCTTATCCCCAGCGAGTGGGGAAAAAGAAAAAGCATTGATGCTGTGCAAGCAGTACTCAGCAACAGCCAAAACACTGGTGTATTATCAAGGGTAGTTTAGCCACAAATCCAAAATACAACACCATACCAGTTGCTATGAAGAAAGTTAACTCCATCCCAGCCAGACCCATACAGGCAATTAGTTTTTAAAATATATGGTATGAAGTAGACATCAGTTCTCTTGTCCTTGTCAAAGATATCCTTATTTACTAGAAAATTTTCTTTAGAGTAACATAGAGAGAAACAAGTCTGTAAAATTAACTCTATAACTTAATGTGTGAATAGAATAATTAACAAGGTAGTTGCTGATTGGTTTCAGTTAACTCAAGAAAAGTATTTCACATAAATTAGATTGAACTAGAATGGCATTACTAGTGGTATACTGAGATCAGTGCATTCTGAGAGTTCAAGAAAAGGTAATACTGGTTTGTATAAAACTGAAATTTGTTTTTTAAATTGAGCCCTAGTAGGGACAATTTTTTTTTTCTTTTCCCTGGCCTAAACTAGTGTTCTTACTCTATTTTTCAAGTTAAACCTCAGATAACTTTTATTGTTGCACAAAATGAGTAAAGAAAGAATCGGGGGGTACAGCAATGCAACATTATATGCAGGTTGCTGAATTAAAAGAATTTCTTTCATGATGGAATGGAAAACTTTCTAATTTTATGTAAATTGGACATATTCTACAATGATGTTCTCTCAATCTTTAAGGATGTATATGAGCAAAATAAAACTCAAAACTTTGTACAAATTTTTGTAACTTTTCTGACAAAACCTGATGGAAATTACTTTAAAATATTAGAGATGAAATAGTAGGAAAATGAATAAGATTGATTAAATCATAGCCAGTATCTGTATGAATGACAAGCAGACTGGCTGCTGCTGCTTCTTTTAATGAAGGCATCAGTTCCGTGTGAGTCTAAGAAACTTTAATTACATAAAAATATTAAAGCAGGCTTATGTTCTTGCTTACTTTGAAATTGTAATAAATTTCAGGTACCCTGTTTGTCTCCACAGTTGTCTGCTTTTGAATTTTGTTGGTGATGATTTCATAGCACAAAACGTTAAAGTTGATGAAGGTGCGATGTGGAGGTATATGCAGATTGCCTTCATATATAGTTCTATCCCCTAATTTCAAGCCAGTTGACTTCCAGTGAAAGTGTGTGGAAATTAAGTGAAGATCCAAATACTCATTTCTGTATTTAAGTTTTTTTTTAAATAGGAAAGCGATGCTGCTTCTTATCTGTAGACATAAAACTGTTCATTTTGTTAGAGTTATGGGAAAGTCCTAACTATTTTAAAATATTTGCTCTTTAGATACTGAAAGATGATTAATCTTGTTACCTAAGGACTACTTACAGATAAGGTATTAGTACCATGCTGTCACATTATGTTTTTATTGTATTGAAGATGTACTACAGGCAGGATTTAGATGTAACTTGATTTGGGTGTAAAATTGGGAGTCCGTCATCACTGGATACTAAACAGAGAATTGAATGAGAGCACAAACTTGAAGAGGGAACTGTTTCCATTTTATCACCTTTATCAGTTTTTAGCAGACAACCACATACATTTTCTGATATGCTTCTAATAAAATACAGTCAACACAGGTCTTGGGGAAATGTTATCAATGTGACTATTTAACATTCTGACAATTAGTCTACCTTTTAAATATTAAGCCAAAATTCAGATATTGTATGAAATAGTAGCATTTGTACTATTCTTCTGTGTATTACACACAGTTTTTTCAGACGAATAAAAAAATAGAGGTTCTGATCAGACAATAGAAGAAAAAGCTACTCTTGATCTTAGTTCTTAGTCCATTCTCTCATGACTCCTGTCAAGTACTCACCTTCCCATACCATCAGCATGGCGTGCTTCCCAGAGGATCCTCATAGCAACAGCAGTACTTTCCTGCAGTAGTACTTGATTATTTTTCCCAGATTCCTTTTAAGTACAGAGTATTAATATTGTATAATATTCCTGCAAAAGATACTTGCATTTAATTGCTGAAGCAATCTAAAGAACTTCTACAAAAATGATCTCTGAGAGGGAGCTTCAAGAAGAGGCTATTGTAGATACAGATGAGACAAAAATCCAGTGAGGAGGAATATTTACTTGTAGGGGAAAGGGCTTGTTGCTACAAAACCAATCTGAAACATTTTTTCTACGCATTAGGCATTGCACTAGCCAAGATGGATGAGCCCCTGAGAAATCACAGTATTCCAGAGAAGATTGCTTTAGTCCCTTCCACTGAGAAAAACAAGAGATTTTAAGGATGCCAGGAGGCATGGAAGGCCTTCAGCCTTGGCAAAAACATTTGCCAAGAGTGAATAAACTAGCTGACAATTTCTGTGTGCTCTGTTGCTTGAGAGAATCACAAAATGGTTGAAGTGGGAGAGGACCTCTGGAGGTCATCTGGTCCAACTCCCTGCTGAAGCAGAGGTCATCAAAGCAAGTTGCCCAGGCCTGTATCCAGACAGGTTTTGAATAGCTCCAAGGAGAGAGACTTCACAACCTTCCTGGGCAACATGTGCCAGTGCTTAGTCACCCTTAGTGATGGTGTTTACTAATGTTCAGATGGGGCCTCCTGTGTTTCACTTTGTGTCCATTGCGTCTGGTCTTGTCACTGGGCACCACTGAGAAGAGCCTGGCTCCAGCTTCTGCACAGCCTCTCTTCATGTATCTATAAACAGTGATGCAACTGCCCTGAGCATTCCCTTCTCGAGGCTGAACAGTACCAGATCTCTCACCCAATATGAGAGATGCTTCAATCCCATCATTACCTTTGTAGCCCATTGCTAGGCTTGGTCCAGTATGTTCTTGTCTCTCTTCTGCTGCAGAACCCAGAGCTGGAGACAGCACTCCAGGTGTGGCTTCACCAGTGCTGAGTAGAGGGGAAGGGGTCACCTCCCTTGACCTGCTGGCAATAAATAATCATCCTGATGCAGCCCAGGGGATACCATTAGCCTTCTTGGCCACAAGGAAAAGTTACTGGTTCAGGGTCACCTTGGTGTTCACCAGGACCTCCAGATGCTTTTTTGCAAAGCTGCTTTCCAGCTGGTGGTTCGCCAGCATGTACTGGTGCCTGGGGTTGCTCCTACCCAGGAACAGGATGTTGTACTTCCCCTTGCTGAACTGCACAAGGTTCCTCTCAGCCAATTTCTCCAGCCTGCTGAGGACCCTCTGGATGGCAGCACAACCATCTGACATATCATCAACTCCCCCCAGTTTTGTATCACCTGCAAACTTCCTGAGGGGACACTCTGATCCCTTGTCCAGCTCATTAATGATGTTGAACTGGACTGGACTCAGTATTGACCCCTGGCATACACCACTAGTGACTGGCTTCTAATTAGACTAATCACCACCCTCTGGATATGGCCATTCAGTTAGTTTTCAGTTCACCTCACTGTCTGTTCATCTAGCCTATACTTCATCAGCTTCTCTATGAAAATCTTATGGGAGAAAGTATCAAAAGCCTTACTGAAATCAAGATAGACAATATGCACTGCTCTCTACTTGTCTACCAAGCCAGTCATCACATTGTAGAAAGTTATCGGGTTGGTCAAGCATGACTTCCTTTTGATGAAGGCATGCTGATTCCTCCTACTCACCTTCTTGTCCTTCATGTGCCTGGAAATGGTTTCCAGGATTAGTTGTTCCATCACCTCCCTAGGTATCAAGGTGAGGTTGAGCAACTGGTAGTTCCCTGGATCTTCCTTCTTGCCCCTGAAGATAAGAGTGACAAAAGAATGTACTTAAGTAAAAGGTTAAAAAGCAGCATTGGGGGAAAAAAAAACAAACAGTGGAGGATTACTGTAGCCCAGTTATGTTTCATCTAAGTGATTGCAAAAATTTATGATGCTCATACTGAATCTGAATGATGAGTATATTTCCTGATCCTCTACTGAAGAGATTTGCTTTATAGGTGAAAATACTTGTAAAAATTTGCAAGTGTAATTCTTTATTTGCCTCCTTAATTGGCAGAAGTACCTAATAACTGCTGAACAAGGGATAACTTAAATGGGTTATTGTGGCTCTTTTCAAAACAGGGGCTCAGGTTTTCTTAAGGCAGAAAATTCCAAGTCATGCTAGATAATCAGCTGATTATGTGGAAGATGCAGAAGAATCGACTCCCTAGAACCTTATTCTGGC
Organism: Athene cunicularia; assembly: GCF_003259725.1. Classification (NCBI taxonomy): domain Eukaryota; kingdom Metazoa; phylum Chordata; class Aves; order Strigiformes; family Strigidae; genus Athene; species Athene cunicularia. The sequence continues at coordinate 32,398,272 of NW_020799097.1, forward strand.
CTCAGTTTCCTTCAGTGATATTTGCAAATAAACTGTTTTCAGTAATCTCAGAATAATTTAAGGCAGATGACATTGCTTGCTTTCAATAGGTACTCCAAGTGAGAACAACCTTGAAGAACAGTGTAGTGGCCATTAGTGACAACTGTGAAAAATGGAAATGTAAGACCTGCATATCAAAGATATTTTGATGCTCTGCTGTTTGTGAGGACAGTGTTTCAGAAGAATGTACTAGTACCATAAAGATGATTTTGAATGAGAAGCTCTTAATATACAACCCAAAGTAAATATATCTAGGAATTGCTGTCACCACATACTTCAGTTAATAAAACCATGTATGTTGCTAAACCAACCTTGGATGTTGTAAAAAAAAAAAAAAAAATAGTAGGCCCAGTAACCTTGAAGGCTCCACTTGAAAATAAATGCACAACGTTGTGTACCTGTTCCCTTCTACTTGACATTCCCATGATAGATTTTTAATGTTATTCTTAGTTTATTTAACACCACTTAGTCTTCTATTTTTATGCAGCCCTTTTCCAAAGGACTTGACAAAGAATAGTTTATCTAGTACTGGTGTCAATACTTAAAAATAATTGCCGTGGGAGCCAAGCAGACTAGTAATAGAAACTGAGATGAATCTTAGTGCATCAGGATTCCCAAGCATTTGTCGTGCTATATTACACCTCTACAAAATGAAGTAATTTTTAGATAAAGCACAACACTAAATTAAACATTAAGTTTAAGAAATGTCACTGCCTTATTATGCAGTCTTTTGCCTGTTGCACAGTTCTGTGCTCACTGTGTGCAATATTTAGCTTTAACATCTCAAAAGACCACTCTCTACCTAAAGCTTATTCATGTGTGAGTCCTGTTGGAGCAAAACTACTAAAAAGATATTAAACATCACAATTCTCTTTATGATTTGGAATAAAATTTTCAAGTGGCTCCAGTGTGACTTCCCTTTTTAGTCTTTTCTGAAAGTTTCAGCACCTTGTTTAGGCCAGAATTATATAGGCTAGAAGGGATCTCTGGAGGTCTTCTGCTCCAGACCCAAAAATATGTCATGAATGCTTTAGTAAGGCATTGCTTTTCATTATATCTTCTTCATTTGGACCACAGTACAGTCAGGCAGCCCAAGATCCATGGAGTCAAAGAGAAAACAAGACTGTCTTAGGAAGCAACATGGTGATTATTTACTCTTGTGTTAACAGTAATTGCGTGCATGGAAGTTTCTTCTTCTAAGTCATTCCATTAGTGCCAGCCTTACTTAATTTATTCCTAAGTGTAGGTAACTTTGGAGAAGTCCCTGTCCATCTCCGAATTATGGCAGACCTTCAGCACCAAACACAAGTGCCTTCTGAATTTGCACAAAAGCGCTCATATGTGGCATGAAACATCCTAACCAGAAATAGACATACCAAATTTTAAAACTGTTTGAAATCTCAGACAGGAGGATAGGAAATTCCAGCAGCTAATGTTTGTTACAGTGAGAGAATGGGGGGAACAACATAGTATTGCAGTTAAAATTAAGGGTGAGAGGAAGGGGGTTTTGTTCCAGATAGCTTCTGAATATTGTTTTGTGTGACCACTGTTGTACAGATGAACTACTGGTCATTTTTCAGCCTGAAGCTTAGTGTATTGGTGAAAACTGTGTAGCTGAATAGTGCTTTAAGGAGAAAATCTCCATCAAGGAAATGAATGCAATATTAATGTTTAGAAATATTTACTCTATCAAAAATCTTGAAAATAATTTTGTAATTTTTTTAAAAGTAATTAACTATGGAGTAATCTTAAAGCCTATTAGTTTACATACTGGCAAGGGAGCAAAGTGGGAAAGAAGTTGCTGATCAGGAAATAAAGTAATCATATTGGAAAAGGATATCTTAAGGGATCTTATTTTTATAGAAATTCCTATTTTTATACCTTGTATCTTCGTTGCCTTTCTTATTGAGAGAGTGATGAAACAGAAATATGCATTTAATTATTGAAAATGTTCATTTGACAAAGCAGAAGATGTAAGTAGATTATCCCTATCATATTTTTAAATTTTTTGTTTAGGTAGTAAGATTAATTTTCTACAGTAATAAGTACTAAATAAAAGAGACTGCTATTTGAACTCTATCTATTTTGTTCTTAGTAATGTATGCAAAAGTGTTTTGGTTTCTGCGAAAAGGCTGCATCCTAAACCAACCCTGTCAAGCTTTAATTTATTTCAAACTTGTGCTTTTAGGTAGTTATCATAAATCTTATCTAGAGTAATGAAAATTTGCACATTTAATATAATTCTGACAGTTTTGCTTTTCAGTTTAAAGAAGTTGTTCTATATTCAGAATTCTTAAGCTGTTTAAGCAAAAAAAAAAAAAGTCAGTTTCATGAAATCAAGCAACGTGTCAGAAATGCTTCTTTTTACAGCTTCTGTGACCTGTGGTGTTCCTTACAGAGTTGAAGAACTAAGCATGCAAATTTTTATGAAGGATTCTGTTCTGAAATACTCACACTTAATTCTGATTGATGTTCTTAATTGTAATAATTTATGTTTCATGCATATTTGATGAGGTATGGTCAGTTGTAGAAAACTTTATTTTGAATGGTCACTTTTAAAAAATTCTTGATATGCAAAAATTTACTTCCAAAACCCATACTTTTTTCTCATACCAAATATAAGGGCTTTTTCTCTACGATACTGAGTAGCATTTAGAATCAGTGTGCTGTTCTTCAGATCACATACTCAAAGATGAAAGTTGTAATACAATATAGAATCAGGGAATCCATGGAATATTTTTCCAGCAGGTGGTTTCCCAATTTTGATCTTAAGCAAGGTATGTAAAGTCACCTAAGGATTTTTTGCAAGAGGATGTAAGTATTTCTCTGAGAGATTAGCAAGGATCAGTTTGAGTGTGAAGGTACCTGTTTCCTGTAGCTGCAGAAATGTTCATTGCTGCTCTTTCCTGGAGCTTTTCAGTGGGGGCGTGCTCAGGTAAGAGAAGTGTCAGTAGTATCATAGGCTTCTGTTCACTTGGGCCATCTTTGAATACTCTTCAGTTTCCTCACTGCTCTTTACAGACACCAGCCTTGTTACTCTTTATCCTCAGTTTGCAGGAGAGTAAGGGAAAGGATTACCTTGATAAGGGGAATTTTATACCTATGTGTTGGACTGTAAAGTTCTCCTAATACTAAATACTAAGATTTAATGACTTCAGGAGCCTCAGTGACTCTGTCAAAGCCATGTTATGGGGTTGATAAAGTGGAGAGTTAATCAGGTTCTGTTGGTGTCAGCCCGGTGACCATCCTGACATTGCTCTACTGCCATTATTCAGTAAGTCTCTAGTTAAAGGCTGTAGCCATTGATCAACCAATCCACTTCATGGTTTTATGATAAGTATGGAGTAAATGCATATGAAATGCATGCAAGAGAATGCATTTGTCATGTCACTACTATAAACCCCTTTGTACTCATTTTAAAAATTAAGGGTTTGATCGATTTGGGTGATCAGCCTGATATTGGTATGAAAAGAACTATAAACAGACTTATGAAGTAATTTTCATCATCAAATTACATGTCAATACCATCTTACATTTTGAAGTCTTTAAGTAAGAACAGACTATGAGGGTGGGTTGTTTTTTTTTTTTCCAAAGGAGAAGAATGCTATTATTTGCCTTCAGGTTTACAGAATGAAAGATTATCATCGCAGATTGTGTCCATTGGTGCTTAGCATCTCTAAGTCTGCATGTTCTGCAGATGCTCTTTTCAGGAAGGCTGAATAATGTCATTAGTCTGCTTGTAATTTTTAAATGTAAGCTTTTAAAAACTTGAAGATTTTTCTGTTTCATGCTGCAGACCTGTATAGTTTGGATGCTGAAATTAATCAATAAATCAAATTATAGACAGCTCTTTGCTTTTAACCTGTTCTGGAACTTAGTTTTATTTAAAAATTGATTACATACTAGTGAAGCTATAAGGATAATTTTTTACACTTATGTGCCACGTCCCCCATGACCATAACTGCAACTTATTTCATTACCAATCAAATTCATTATAATAAACAAATACAGAAAAAGGTTTTTACTTTTCGTACTGGAGCAGCATCTTTAATGAGAAATTTTTAAGCACTGTGTGTCTTTCAGAAAGATTACTTGTGTTTGTATTTTTTTCCTTTTAAAGCCTCAGAAAAAAGAGGATCAGCAGTCAGAAGCAAAAGCAAGTCCAAAAAAGTCATCAGAACCCACTATTGACCTTTTAGGACTTGGTAAGCAATGCATAATTACCTGATTTTAAATCAAACACAGATACATTGTTTTATATTTTAATAGATCTACTTTTATTTTCTCTGTGCTTACTGATAGATGAATTTGAAAACCATAAGATTGAATCTGTGAATTTGAAACTATAAAGGAAAATGCCATAGGGATCTGGGTATATCAATACTTCTGTTTTGCTGAGGAAAGTAATGAGCTCCTGTGGGAAGGGGAAGTTATCAAAGTAATCTTCAAAGGGCTTGTGGGTTGTGGTGTTTCAATGTTTATGGTACAAGTGTACTTTTTAATGAAAATACTGAGGTCATCTGAATTGTGTATTTGTAAAATACCTTATACTGTAAAATTCCCATATTAGTTAACACGAAACTGCCTGACCTCAGCTGACTGGTATCTTGTAAAACTTAATACATTGGGCATTTTGCTGTTGTGTACTGGCTGTGACCATCACTTGTTGTTATCTAATACACCTTTTTGTTTTCTGACTGACAGACAACTGTGTATTTGTCTTGTAGATAAACTGGTTTGGACCCAAGTCATTTAATTTGCACTATCTGGCTATACTGTTGTGTTTTTATGCTTTTTCTGTACTTATTGAAGGCCATATTCAGAAAATCTGTCTTTTATTTATCTAATGTTACTGTAAGTATGTTTTTTCCTTTCAACAGAATCTTAAAATGGAACTGAAAGAATGAAATTCTGCAGTAGCTATTTTTATTTCCTTTTGTTGTTCAGTATTAGGAAAATTTTGGAAGAGTTGTGAGTGGATATTAAGAGTATTCAATTTGTATCAATATAATGGTTATTCTTACATTTCTATATCGATTTTACAGGATATTGAAAGAGGCTGATAAATCTTTTAAATGTAATTATTCTAAAAACTTGACTTTGTAGGAAAATGATAATTTTTGGTTTTACAGTATGAATAACGTTGCAACAAAGCAATAGATGTCTTCTCTGTTTTAGAAATTGCTGTCATTCAAAATGCATGTTATTTTCCCTCTGAATGTAGAGTAGCTCTAAAATCCTATTTTTGTACCAGTTCTATATGCTGTGGTCCATATCTTATTCCAAATAATCTGCTACCATAGGCAAGCAAATCTTAATTAACACAATAGAAGTTAGATTATGGATGTACAATGAACCTATTAAAAAAAAAAAAAAAAAGTAATTTAGACTTGATGGAAAGCTGATTCTCCTTTATTTTCCTTTAGTAGACCAACAATCTAATTAAGAACTAAAATTTAGTCAATGTGTGGTTTTGAGATTGCTAGGCTTCTGAATCTTTTTAGTCATGATTTAAAAACAATCTTGGTAACACTTTTATGATATGATAATGAAATGGGATTACATAGGCTAACTTGAGATGTAATATGCAATAGAAAGAGTATTATAGTTGGTGTTAACAGCTGTGCTTCTTCAGTGAGATATACAAAGGGCAAAGTTTATAATTTGTATGTTAAAACCCCATAATTTTAGAGGAGGGAGTGTTTAAAGATCTTTTAAATAACAAATTGAAAAGCAGCATAATAAACTAGTAGCACTTGGAATCCACTGAGCTGCAAATGAGACATGTTAATGAGAGCAGACCTGCATATTTCATTTGGAGAGTTGTCTTTTAATTAATGCCTACACTAGCCTATTTCAGATAGTACTAGAAGAAAGATCAGTTTAACCCAGTATATCATAGAAGCATAGAATAACCCAGGTTGGAAGGGACCTCGAAAGACCATCTGGTCCATCCTATGGGAAGAGGAGCCTAGATGAGATTCTCTAGCATCTCACCTGATTGCATCATGAAAACCTCCTGTGATGGGGCCTCTACCGCATCTGTGGGGAGGTTGTTCCAGTAATAGATCTCACTGTAAAAACTTTCTTCCTATGTCAAGATGAGACCTGTTCTGGTACAACTTGAACCCATTGCCCGTTGTCTTCTCTGTGAAGGGAGAAACTGCCCTCTTTGTAGGTGCCCTTTAAGTACTGGCATACTGGGATGAGGTCCCCCCCAAGCCTTGTCTTCTCCAGGGAAAAAGACCTAACTCAGTCATTCCTCACAGGGCAGGGTCGCCAGCCCTTTGACCATCTTCGTGGCCTTCCTTTGGACCTTCTCCAGTCTGTCCTCATCTTTCTTGAATTGCGAGGACCAGAACTGGGCACAGACTCCAGGTGCAGCTTGAGAAGCGCCAAGTAGATTGGAATAATCTTGTCTTTATCTCAGCTAGTAATGCCCTTGTGGATGCAGCCTAGAATCCCATTTGCCTTTGTTGCTGCAGCAGCGCACTGCTGATTAAAATGTTTGATATGTCATATCAAGCAATATTAAAATGGATACGATTGCATAGCTCATTCTTCTTACTGAATGGACATGTTTCTAATGAGGATTCATTCTCTTAGGACTTCATTGCTGCAAATGAAGAACAGTAGTAGCTTTTACTAGGACAGATCAGAATTGCTTGTGATAGCAGATTAAGTAATTTTAATGGATCACAATTCATGCTGGAATAATTTTGGCTTTCAAAAAAGTCCAGCTGCTTGCAAAGTATTTTCCTGAGTAAGGCTCAGTGCTGGCTTTGGGTATGGTGTTAACCTTTGAATCACTTTTCTCTTTGTCTGAGCTGAGTTTGTAATACTGACCTCATCAGAAGATAAACATCCTGTGAGATAGGATTTACCTGGTGAAAATTGTAGCTAGACAAGACATTTTTCTAAAAAAATATTATTTTTTTAATTTCTTTACAAATTACAAAACTTTCAAGATAATATGCCTAGGCTTGTATCTTTAAATCTTGTAATAGCAGAAGAGGCATAATATCCTCAGTGACTATACTATCAGATTTCTTTTGAGCCTTTTTAGGTACATTCATGAGGTTCCCTCGAGTCCCTGTTTAGGGGGTTTATTACTGAGATGGTGGTTGGATATTTACTTTTTGACGATCCAATAACATTTGTGGATTTTGGCCTTTTGATTGAGTAGAATTTAGTTCAGTACTCCACACACAGAAAGGTGGAGAAATAGACAGGTGCAAACTAAATATTATTATGTTCTCCACAAGCAATAGTGTTAGTGTTCTTGCTGTGCAATCCCAGATTCCTTCCCTCTCTTCCCAAGCTGTGATAAATGACAGCCTATTTCTGTAGGCTAAAACTGTAGCTGCATTTTTAGTGATCTCTACAATTATTTGGATCTGCTCCATGCTGAAAGAGTGCCCTATTGAAAATGTGGGAACTTAAAATTGTTGCTAAAATCAATAATATGGGATTTTATAACATTAATTTTTAACAGTACTATAGGAAACATTTTTCAGTTTGAATGTCACAGTGTGTAAACCATGGCTCTTCAGCACTGAAGTCATTGGCAGTGCTGTATTTTCATCTCTCTGGTGTTAACCTTGAGCTCTGTGCTCCTTTTGGGGGTTTTTGTCTTACAAGGTAGATAGATGTCTCCACTTATGCCAGATTGATGTAAATACAGTTATTTGAAATACTTGTAAAGAATTGTGTGATAGCTATGTACAACAGTGGGAATTTCTTCTTGGAATATTACACAGGCAATTTTGGATCATTCTGTTTGTCAAGGTATGTCACTTAGAAATTATTTCAACATACAGAAAAAAATGAAAAATTAGTATTTTAAAATTGTATTACCTTACAGATTTATCAGAAAGAAGGAAAGTGCATTTTACATACTTTGCATCGTTGCCTGTGTTTAGATGTGCCCTACATAAAATAGACAATTGCACATTCAGGAATAACCATTGTAGTAAGTTACAGTGAATGGCCAGAAGAAAAGAGATTTATTATGTTGCTGTTACTAACTGAATGTGATGTGTGGGGCATTCATCCAGCATGGTTGAGGGCTAAAGTAAGATGTGCTAAAAGCTGCTTATATGCTGTATGAAGAAAATATTCTCTGAAGAAATCCTGTGAAATTTTGAGAACTTAATCATGGTATGAAATGGAGCTGAATGTTGCATATCTGAGAGGTGTACTTTTGTTGGTACTGTTTGGTAAGTACCAAAGCAGCGTCATTGGTCGTAAGTTGGAAAACTACATGTAAGAAATAATAAAGATACATTTATAAGTACATAAATATCATGCATGCATATATAGATTATAGACTCATAGAATAGTTTGGGTTGGAAGGCACTTTAAAGGTCACCTAGTTCCAACCCCCCTGAAGTGTGCAGGAACATCTTCAATAGACCAGATTGCTCAAAGCCCTGTTCAACCTGGCCTTGGAACCCTTCCAGGGAGGGGGCATCTACCACCTCTCTGGCTAACCTCTTCCAGTGTCTCACCACCCTCATAGTGGAAAATTTCTTCCTTATGTCTAGTCTGAATCTACACTGTTTTAGTTCAAAATTGATTATCCCTTGTCCTATTGCTACAGGCCCCCCTAAAAAGTTTGTCCACATCTTTCTTGTAAGCCCCTTTTAGGTACTAGAAGGCAGCTATGAGGTCTCCCTGGAGCCTTCTCTTCTCCAGGCTGAACAAACCCCACTCTATCAGCCTGTTCCTATAGGAGAGGTGCTCCTGCCCTCTGATCACCTGCGTTGCTTCCTCTGGACTCGCTCCAACAGGTCCATGCGTTTCTGGTAATGAGGACTCCAGAGCTGGACACACTACTGCAGGTGGGGTCTCTCAAAAGCAGGGTAGAGGGGTCAAATCACCTCCCTCGACCTGCTGGCCACACTTCTCTTGATGCAGCCCAGCATACAGTTGACTTTCTGGGCTGTGAGTGCACATTTCTGTGTCATGGCCAATTTTCCATCCACCAGTACCCACAAGTCTTTCTCTGCAGGGCTGCTCTCAATTCCTTCATCCTCCAGCCTGTGTTGATAGCAGGGATTGCCCCTACCCATGTGCAGGACCTTGCGTTTGGCCTTGTTGAACCTCATGAGGTTCACATGGGCCCACTTCTTGAGCTTGTAAACATGTTAACATTTATAGTGTTGCAGCTATGTTAAGATTATGCTTAGGTAAGCAAAGTGTCTACCCACAATGAAAGCATTTACAACCACTTGAGGCATACAGCATTGTTAACTTCCTGGCTTTCCACATTTTATTTTAAGAAGCATTATATAGAAGTGGTCTCCCTATGAAAGCATTTTCACTTCTGCAAAGGTTTTAGCAGTAATTAAAATTTTACTAATACAGTAAATAATTCCACAGTAATTTCAGACAGACAGACCTTTTGTATCTTTGCCTCAGATTTTGTTTAAAGTATTGAACTATTTCTCTCTGTTCTGCTTTTCTAGTAATTTTGTGTATTAAATAATCGTACGCAGATTCTCCCTCTATTGCAAGTCTTGGTATGGCTGTCATAAAGGATTGTATATATCAAAACATGGCAGCTTAGTAACAAAGTTCTTGTAAATAGTTTGCCCCATAGAAAATGAGTTTCAGAAACATAATACAAAATTTAAGAGATCTTTCTTGCTGTCCCTTTGAAGCTCTTCAGCTGGTCATTCTCACTGTTGGTACAGATAAATATACCAAGGATTAATGGTATATATGAAAGATTTCAGAACAAAAGGCAGCACGGCATTGGAAATTGTCATGTCAGGCATTAATAAAATATATACAGAAGAGCGCTGTAAGGTAAACCTCATTGGAACCCTTCACTTACTAAATGTATCCTGATAAATAGCTTTTGTTTCTGCTATCAAATTTAAACAAGACTTCCTAATCTGAAATGAGAAGCAGCACCTGCTCTTGCACAGTATGGCAGACAGCAGTCGGATATTTTCTGTCATATTGTCGTAAATTGTAAGAAGGAAAGTTTTGGGACCACAGCTAGGAGCCACAATGAAGAACAGCATTTAATGACTTTCCACGTTACCTTCTCTGACTGAGCGTGGAAGCTCTGCCTTGCCTGTGCTTTCATTGCAATGGCTTCTGCCACATTTAATACTTCATTCCTAGCTACGGGTGCATTCTCCAGAAAAATGATGTAAGTACTGTTGATTAAAAGTTAGTTCTTTCTAAGTAACTCTGTGATGTTTGAAGCTAAAAATTTCTCAAAATATTCAGACAGGCTATAAAACTGAATCTGATTTTCACCTGTTCCCTGGAAAGACTACAGCCCTGTTTCCTTCTGTCAAATACACGCCACCTCTTCAAATCAGTTTTTAATGGTAGGCATCACAAGTTGGATGAAAAGTAATATACTTAGAATAGTTTAGAACTCAGAACTCTGCTGAAGTATCTTTCTCACACTACAGAAATATTTTTAAATGAGGAGGGAAAGGAGGAAGTGCCTCCTAATCCATGACCTGGGACACTGAAGATGAGTACCTGTAATCTCCCTATAAGAAGTGTGAACTATTATGTTGAAATACAAGTCTGTGTATGCCTGCGTGCATATATATATATATATATATATATATATATATATTTTTAAATTAAAATGCCAGTATTGCTACAAGTAATAAACCGGAGTGAAAACCCTGTTAGATCTCTTGTATATTCTGCAATTTAGTTCTTTATGGAATATTTTAGCTTCATGGTGGGGGAAGTGTTTTCAGAGTCACTTTTTAATAGACATAAATATTCCAGCTATTACATTTTTGAGATATCAGTAAGACAAGATCATCTGTTAATACTATTCATACAGGCTCAAAAGCATGTTGTAAACAGTGATTCAAAATGTCTGGTTTCTGTACTGATACAGACAGGGAAATATTTATTTTTAGTGTAAAATTCAGTAAGAGATGAAAGGTATGTACATTACAAAATAACACTCTTAGAGAAGCGATCTAGCAAAGACCTGGGTTTTCATAGTATTAATTTTACAAGCAGCACATTAAAATACTTGAAAAATATTATGTTCTTGCAAATGTGTTCTCTCATGAATGCTCTAAATATGTGTAATGCTTGTTTTAGTAAATTATTACATTTAAATTTTCAGTCTTATATGTTAAACTTTTTACATTCAGGGAAACTGAACCACTTTGGAATATGACAAGAGAGATTTTTTTTTTTGATACATGTGCCTCACTGAGAAAATGAGAACTTTAAATTATTAATTCCAGACAACCCTTTTGCATGAAAATTATGCACTGTTCATTCCTAAATTTATCTGAAACACTGAACCTTTGGGGAGATGTTTTTGGAACTGCCTGTCTGCAGAATGACCTCAAAAGAAGCTTGTTACTTAACTGGCTAGTATATTTTTTTACACACATCTTAAAGCACTGGAGTGGATGTAATGGTGGAAAAGATTTTACATATGGCCATTTTGTTGTGCTCTGACTTCCATTCACAGAATCATAGAATCATCTAGGTAGGAAAAGACCCTGAAGATCATCTAGTCCAACCATTAACCTAGCACTGACAGTTCCCAACTACACCAGATCCCTCAGCGCTATGTCAACCCAACTCTTGAGCACCTCCAGGGATGGGGACTCCACCACTGCCCTGGGCAGCCCAGTCCAACACCTAACAACCCCTTCTGGAAAGAAATACTTCCTGACATCTAGTATAAACCTGCCCTGGTGCAACTTGATGCCATTAACTCTTGTCCTGTCACTTACTACTAGGTTAAAGAGACTCATCCCCAGCTCTCTGCACCCTCCTTTCAGGTAGCTGTAGAGGGCGATGAGGTCTCCCCTCAGCCTCCTCTTCTCCGGACTAAACACCCCCAGTTCCCTCAGCCGCTCCTTGTAAGACCCGTGCTTCAGACCCTGCACCAGCTCCGTTGCCCTTCTCTGGACACGCTCGAGTCATTCAATGTCCTTTTTGTAGTGAGGGGCCCAAAACTGAACACAGGAATCGAGGGGCAGCCTCACCAGTGCCGAGTACAGGGGTCAGATCCCTTCCCTGTCCCTGCTGGCCACGCTAGTGCTGACACAAGCCAGGATGCCATTGGCCTTCTTGGCCCCCTGGGCACACTGCTGGCTCGTGTTCAGCCGGCTGTCAATCAACACCCCCAGGTCCCTCTCTGACTGGCAGCTCTCCAGCCACTCCTCCCCAAGCCTGTAGCGCTGCTGGGGGTTGTTGTGGCCCAAGGGCAGCCCCCGGCATTTGGCCTCATTGAAACTCCTCCAGTTGGCCTCAGCCCATGGCTCCAGCCTGTCCAGGTCTCTCTGTAGAGCAATTTCTGTTCATCAGAACAGAAATAAGAGAAGGAGGAGGCCTTTGCACTAAGATGTAAGCAGCTTTGTCATAGTCATAGATGAGTTTGTAACTTTGCTTTTCAGAATTGTTGCAATGGCAATCATCCCAGCAAAGTCAAGTTGGCTCATAGTAATAAAATTGGCTAAGGTGGCTACTTTGATGGTCATTGTTCAAGGCACTCACAGTTTACTCAGCATAGAAGATCTAATATTGTCAATCCATTCCCGTGGCCATTTTGCCTTTGTGGGATTGTTGGATCTTTCTTAGTCCTTGCAAACAGCAGAGTTATCCTCACAAGCTTTGCTTAAGTTTGGGCAATAAATATACTTGAGGTTCAGTTTCTTGTGAATGCCATTCACTTTGTCCTTCTCATATCCCTGCCTTCAAGGTATTTTGGTCCTTGTTATTGTATCTTCCTGACATTTCTAGCATGCACAATTTGGTCTGTTTCCCATTGACATGAAGTAGGTTTGAGAATCAGCAAATCCCAAACTATTATTGTTCATGTTTGATACTAAATTAGAGTATAAAATAATTTGTGTATCTGAAGTAGTCACAAAAGCAAGCATATGGCTTTCAAAGAACTGCAAACCAGCACCCTTCCTCTTGGTTGTTTCATAATTCCCTGTATGAAAAAGGTGCAGTAAGTGCATGAAAAATATGATGCGGATTTTACATGTACTGAAGTCAGTTCAAAGTTGTGGTTTCTGTAGCATCTATAGCTGTGCCACGTTTCCTGTCCGTACTAAGGTGTAAGGGCTAGCATCTCTACAGTAAGACTGAGTTTAGATATGTATGTATGGTGGTAGCTTCTGACATGTTCCACATTGTCGGATTTTAACATTCATTACTTCTGTGTCAAGTTTTCAGATATACAGCAGTCACAGTCTTTATCTTTAAAATAAATACTTTCATGCAAGGCAGCTAAAGGGGGGGCCACCTACCATTGGAGTTGGGAGGCAGACAGAAATGAGAAGGCATCTCAGGCTGGTTAAAAATACTGAATGGAATGTTTCACAATGCAGTGCCTTCTCATATGAGTTAACAGCCAGAAATCTTGTTGGTTTTCTTTCATGGTTTCCTCAGTCAGATGATTCCAGGCTGGAAATGACTGGTGCTTCTTGCTGTTTCTGCTATTTTGTTCCACCTTGTCAATGTCCTGGGCTACCAGAAGGAGTAGCCTCCAACTGCAGTGAGTTTGCATGTGGCAGAGCAAAGTAATGAAAAATTACAATATTTGGCAAGCAGGGAGATAAATCTTGCTATAGTCTGCTAGTTCTTTTTGTTCTTAAATAAAAAAAAAAAAGTAGAGGAGAGCAAAGAGAGACGTTCTTTCTAAGTAATAAACTTTCTCTTTTGTTCTATTACATCTTTTTTTTTTAGAAAAATAAAATCCTCTGTGATTATTCTTTAGCAGATGGGAAAGAATGTTGCGATTATGTGGGAGATGGCGTTGCATTATTTTAAAATTAGTGTTGGAAGCTTCCTATGATTTGATTTTAATTAAATACTGCATCTCAGCCGTGCTTTTTACTCATCAGACCAGTTCTCTGTTCACATTAGAGTTCTAGAACCTTTAAAGAGCCTAAACCCCACATCTGCCTTCAGCCTTACGTGTTTCTCTGGGGTAGTAAAACATATGTTTCATGTGTTACCACTAAACTGTTAATGTTGATATTCCAATGATTGTCCTTTGCTCTTGAAGTGGATCTTTTCAGTCAGGTAGATAACTGTTGTGGTTGTAGGACATAAAAATAACTTCTTAAAGTTTAATAAAAGGAGGAGGTGACTGTTTCTCTGAAATATATAGCAACTATTTTTTAATGTCCTTGGTGCTTTTAGAAGTTTAACGGTGGTGGTCTCTATTCTGTTGTGTTTAAAATTTGGAATATATTGCTATGTTAGTTTATAAATTTACTTCTGAAGTTTCTGATGGATATATCTGAAGTTAGCTACCTATGTGTAATTGTGTGACTTTAAAAACAAACAAACTAACCCAAATCCTTTAATTAAGATGCTAGGTAAGTTAAAATTTGCTTTACAGAAACTTACTGTGAATAGTGAGAACAGTGGATACAACACATGCTGCTAGAAGGAATTTTGTTCTTTAAACATGCTAAAGCATCAGGTAGAAATTGTTTTATGATGTTAGTAGTAGTTTTTTCAGTGTACTGTAATCTAGGGATTTTAGGGTACTGATCCTCCTGTGATACATAAACAGCCATGCCAGTTATCATGGCGGTGTTTTGTTTGAAGAGAAAGTTTTGATTTAATTCAGATAGTTTGTTCTGCCAGAGAAATCTGACTTCTGCAGGGAGTATTGGATACTTAGAGATTTAACTTCTTCTTTTGACTAAAAAAGCTGTCTTTAATTTGCTGTTAACAGTATGCAGTCATTGTAGTGTTCAGCAAAATCTAGACTCACCTTTGTATTTGTTGAGCTCTGTGTAATAGCAACCCACTTGTGATATGTTTAGGAATAACATTTATTAGCCAATTCTTTCTACTTGTTCTTGGACAGCTTGAAATCAAATGAGAAATGGTTTCTCTGTTCTTTCAAAATATTTTGTGATATCATTGTCTCTACATCTTTTAAAGTATTTTCTTGCTATTCTCCTTAAAGCATAATTCTTGAGCCCTTTTTTTGGCCTGGTACATACCTACTTTCACCTAAATCACTAAATGTATTCATGTGTTAAAGTGGTTACAAGCACCAAGGCTGCAGAAGGTTAACTCTGTACAGAGCAAGAGCCATAGGTTTTTACAGATAATTTGCCCAGTGTGCCTGGCAGGGGTGCTCATGTGGAGCTATACAATAAAGTCAGTGCAAAGTACTTTAAAAAAGGGGGAAGAATGGACTTTTTTCGTAATGCAAAGTTTAATTATATACCATTGAGTAAATTAGCATATCAAGAATAACTTTATGGATTCTAAAATACAAATTTTAATTCAAGAACACAGATCAGTGTATTTTGTGTGATACAGAGCTACCAAGTTTGGGCTGCTTTAGTAAGACATCCTTTTAAATTCTGACAAAAAATGTTGGTGTGCTTGAAAAAGACACTTGAAAAATGAGTAATGTGTACTGATAAGTTGGCGTGCCTGTCCTTAGGAAAGTCTTCAAGTGTTTTGGTGGTGGTTTTCTTTATGAAGCACAGTAGCATACCATCTTTTTAGGGAAAAAGAAGTCCTTACAAAATCTGAACAGTATCACAGTCCGAAAAACGTCTTATCTCAGAAATGAAATCCATCTTTGATGGAGGCAGGGTAGGAGGAAACAGGCAGCTTTAATTATTCTCATGCTGTTAAAATATTAACAATTTTCACTTCAAATGTGATTCTGTTGTCTTTTAAGATGGTCCAGCTGAATCATCTGTTACAAATGGAGGCACTGCTACCGTCACAGCGCTGAATGATGACCTGGATATCTTCGGTCCAATGATCTCTAATCCTTTACCAGCAGCTGCTGTACCTCCTGCTCAGGTAAAATTTATTTAGTTATATGTGTGCATAAATATGTGTGTGCGCGTGCCTGTTTTCCTCCAGGGAATTGTTCATTCACACAGAAGGAATACTTTATTCTCAGCACTTATGGCTGGAGACTCTTTAGCTGTAATGGCTATATTTTTCTCATCTCTTCAAGCTTTTGTACTGCTTGGATATAGAATTAGGAGATAGTTTGGTCTTTCCTTCTGATTCCCCCTTGTTATCCAGCTAAGTTGGATTCTGTCTTACCCTGGTCATGGTAGTCATGTTTTCTTTCAATTTATATTCTTTTGTCTTGTTCTTTTTTTAGTAGGTATTGCTGAATATATTTTTAATTTATCTTCTCAGGTTATTGGGCTTTGAGTCATATTTTTTAAGACCTCACATTGCTTTGTGATGCTGATATTTAGGAAAGGCTACAGCAGATGTTTCTGTCTTAAGAGCTGATAAATTGGGGGTTTCAAGCTTTATACTCAAACTCAAGAATGGATATCAAGAAAATATAATACTGCTACCTGGTCTGATCTGTCTTTTATTTCATCTTGGGGCTCGTATGCCTCTCTTTCCTCAAGGAAGGGTAACATACTGCCTGCACCTGGCCCGCTCCCTTTCTTATAGCCATGATAATTTGAAAGCGACCCCATTGCCATGCCTATTGTAGCTGAGAAAGGCAGCTTTTGGACACACAAAGAAACTGCTTAAGGCTGCAGGTCTCTTAAATTAGCTGTCAGCCTCAAAGAACAAGGTGATGAACGTGGCTGGTGCAGATCAGAATGCACATGTGCAGGTTCCCTTACACAGACTGGCTTCTGAGGGGGAGCCTTTGGAGGAATACTCAGCTAATCTCCCCATCTGTGGGGTCATTTTAAGGTAATTTAGCATCTTATTTTTATGGAAGGCTTTCTGTGTCATTCAGCTGAACCAGACAGAACTGTGTGTGTTCTTGAATTTATGGTTTGGGACCTGTGATCTGTACATTTCTCTTTATCCAGTAGTTTTCATAATATACTAAATGGAAGGGATGATGATGGAAAGGAATTTTGATTGAACTGAGATATTGTAATTTTCTTTCCAAATGTTCTGTTGATCAATGTGGTCACCTCAAAGCATATCTGTGTGGTTCAGCAGATTTGACTGTAATTTTTATTCTTTGTCCTTTAGTCTCCCTTTCCCTACTTGTCGCTTGACTTTGTGCAACATGCTAGGTATGGTTTTAGAGACTGAAACTACATTTCTTTTAAACACAAAACTAGATAGAACAAGCTTCCCACCATGCCTTAAGCCACCCATAAATGGTGAGGGAAATGAGCTGTATACATACATTTAGGTTTGGATGTGTTAGCTGAAATTGCAAAGGAAAAGTGTTGGTGTAGTTTTCTTGTCTCTTGTGGAAGTCTCTGTTCAAAGTACCAGAAAGAACAGTGTTGGAATGCTTGTTGTCTGCTATTCTACAACCTTATGTCAAAATTGATCTAGATGAACCTACCTGTAGAGCTAGCTGTAAAAAGCAGTAGCCCCTTTCCAGCTTCACTGAGTTTTTTAATGTATCCGATTTGGGTGTAGATTGAGAAATCTAGAATAGTGAAGTTTCCACTTGGCCCCAAAATAAATGGGCCAGTGGTAGTACCACATGTAATGGATAGGGTTGAATTCTGGGTTTCCCCCTTTCCTGTCTTTCTGAAGCTGGAAGTGACTTCTGCATGTAGTTACTGTCTGCTCAGGAGAAAAGAGCAGCCTGAGAAACAAGAGAAAAGCCTTTTCTTGTTTCTGTTCTGGGAACAAGTGATGTAACCTGCTGGTTAAAGAAGTGATTTAACTGTAGAATACAGGAAATCCAAAAGAAGGCTAAATATTTAAAAGTGAGAAAAATCAAAGTGAAGGGTGATCCCCTGGGTGGTGATGATTGGTGATTGGTTAAATAATGGAGTAGCTGCTAAAGCATATTGAATTATATGTATTAGCAATTAAAGACCATAGATCATTTAAAGTGCATTTCTATGATAAAGATTTGGTTACTGGTTCTTCTGTGAGACATGTTTTGAAATGTAGTTTAGCTTTTCTTGCTCTAGTTTCTATATCGAGTATGACACTTACTAAATGGATTGAAAAGTGGTAGAACCGATAATACTATTCTCAGTATTTGGTAAGTATCACTTTGTTTGTATGCTAGAAAGCATGAATGTATTTTACTTGCTGTTAACAAAGCAGTCCAAATTTTTAGTGACATTTTGTTTTTTCTGAGTGCCCTAATGAGGAGTAGCAAACAAAACTTTTATCAAACACATGATCCTTATGGCATATTGCAAGATTTAATTCTTCGCGCTCTTCCATTTTCAGTCAGTAATCTCAAAGAAAGTGTAATATAATCAGATAGTTTCCCCAGGTAAGAGACGGGGACATGGTCAGGTAGCAGAAGATGGGTTTCTGATGCTGATTACATGGGTTGTTTGGTAAACTGTGGCAAAGGGAATATTCTGTTTTGCTTTAGAATTAACAAGGCCTTGCAGGCCTTGCATTTCAGGTCAGTGGTGTTTAGTCTGGGAACTGATGATGTTGAAGGTACCTCTCATTTGGTAGTGATATGAGTGTTTTTTAAGAACTTCCACCTTGTAATACAGATAAAAGTTGTTTGGGATTCAGAGAAGAGTCAGGAGAATATTGTAGACTGGAAAGGCGGCTTCATAAGGAGACATTTTAAGGACTCTTGTCTGATTTCTTGAAGTAAAAAAGTGCCGTGATG
The DNA here is from genome assembly GCF_003259725.1 of Athene cunicularia. Taxonomy (NCBI): domain Eukaryota; kingdom Metazoa; phylum Chordata; class Aves; order Strigiformes; family Strigidae; genus Athene; species Athene cunicularia. The sequence goes on from NW_020799097.1 coordinate 32,416,867, forward strand.
ATGTGCAATTATTTTCTGCAAGACTACAAATAGAAAAGTGAGCGTAAGCTAGAACTCACTCCAGCAGCTGAGCAATCCTAACATTCAGTTCCTATGTTTGGAATTGGAAAATTTAGAGTAGGAATCCATGGCCAATTCTTAAGTTGAAATGAGTAGCTCTTGTTTGAATGTCTATTAACAGAATGCATTGAAGTGAAAAAAAATAACTAGAAGAATGGATCAAGTGTGGGATAGTGTGGCTTGCTTTCTCACTCAGAGATATTTACCATGATGTTCTGCATAGTAGGTGCTTCTGAGATACCACAGTGGGATTTGTGAACATCGACAGGGAAGTGAATTCAATGGTGCTCCTCAAACTGATTTGTAGAAGCAATGTATGACCGTAGATTTTTCACAGGATTGCTTTTCTTTTCCAGCTTAACCTGAAAGACGGCATTTACTGCTAAATGCGCCTTTTTATGGCACTGTGGAGCACAGAAATGTCTGTTTGAATGTTTTATTATGAGACTGAAACAACATGATGTCTGCAAAACTTAGGATTTATGACCATTGACATAGTCAAGACATGATTTTCAAGTGAACACAAAAGCATTTGTTTTTCCTTTTTCAAATGTGACTTGAGCGTTAAGGATCATGTGCACTTTTATTCTGCTTTCAGATATGTGTCTTTATTATAGCTTTCAAAACCACTGTTTCTTCCTACTAGTCTGTCTAGCTGGATGCTAATGAAAGCTGTTGAATTTGTAAAGGACTGGTAAAGAACAATGTCTGAATGAATAATTTTTCCTAGAATTTTGCCTCTTAGCAAACTCAGGGGTTTAAGAAGAGTTAACTTAACCAGTTCTTAATGTAAAGTTAGGTAAAAGGCATATACTATAAATTCTCCCATTATGGGTTATTTATGGACAGAAAAAAGGAAAAAAATACATTTTGTATGTGTAGTAATGCTTTTTCATGTGAGGTGAGCATAGTTAATTTATAGCTATTAAAACAGTTTTTTTGTTGTCAGACATTGTACAGGAACTGAGCAAAGGTCTATCATTCTTAGCTATACTTAAAAAGATTTTCCTAAATTGTTTTAGCCAGATTTTAATTTAAGATTTTGTATAGATATGTTTTCCAGCAAAAGTGTGATCTTCATTCTTCACTGAAAATTGTAGGGAGAGGGAGAAAGGGAGAATTGTTATGTATTAAGTTTGAAAGTATTAATTCACTGAAGCATTTAATGTAAGTCTTTCTCCAAGCAGGATACTGAAATCCAGTCAACCATTTTTGGATTTTTTTGTGTGTGCCTGATTTGAATTGTATTGGGAGCTAAGAATTGATTCAGTGGCTACAAAAATACGGTTTTATAGAGATGATATATGTTCTTCACGATTCATGCCTGACAAACTTCAATGTAAGTAGTATGTTTTAGATAACTAGATGTTCTTAAATACTTATTTTCCCCTGAGGCCAGATGTGTGTACCTAGCATGGTTGCCATAGATCATCAAAGAAGCTTCACTTGTTAACAAATTGTGGTGCTGATAATGTGTCAAATCCACAGTTTTTATGAAAAAATGGGATGCGTCAGAAGGTTCCTTTATTGTGAATGTTATTTAAGCAGAGTCTTACTGGAGAACTATTTAGTCCTATTCTAATATGATCAGTTGAATTGTTTGTAGTTTCTGCTTATGTTTATTTTACCCCTCTCTAAATTTTGAAGTATATGAAAGCCAACGTTTTCATTCCTTCATTTGGGTCAGGGCAATCCCAAACATGGATACAGACTGGGCAGTGAAAGAAGCCCTGCGGAGAAGGACTTGAGGGTATTAGTGGATAGAAAACTGACGGTGAGCCAGCAATGTGTGCTCACAGCCCAGAAAGCCAGCTGTGTCCTGGGCTGCATCAAGAGAAGTGTGGCCAGCAGGTCAAGGGAGGGGATTCTCCCCCTCTACTCCGCTCTTGTGAGACCCCACCTGGAGTACTGTGTCCAGCTCTGGGGCCCCGAACACAAGAAGGACATGGACCTGCTTGAGTGAGTCCAGAGGAGGCCCACGAAGATGATCAGGGGGCTGGAGCATCTCCCCTGTAAGAACAGGCTGAGAGAGTTGGGGTTGTTCAGCCTGGAGAAGAGAAGGCTCTGGGGAGACCTTATAACTGAAAGAGGGTCGATTTAGATTAAATAGAAAGAAGGAATTTTCTACAATGAGGGTGGTGAGACACTGGCACAGGTTGCCCAGAGAAGCTGTGGCTGCCCCCTCCCTGGCAGTGTTCAAGGCCAGGCTGGACGGGGCTTTGAGCAACCTGCTCTAGTGGAAGGTGTCCCTGCCCATGTCAGGGGGTTGGAACTAGATGATCTTTAAGGTTCCTTCCGACCCAAACCATTCTACAGGTCTATGATTTATCCTCTCTTTGGAGCTGGAAATGCCTTAGGTGGAGCACAGTGGAAGTGCAGGCATCATACCTCAGAACCAGAAGGGACCAGATGGACAGAGTCTAGAGGAGAGGAAGAATATTTTAAGTTTTAGAGAAGGGAAATCTGAAGAAAGAGTTAGAAAAGAGAGTCCAGTGGGGATAAATGTCTTCAAGCCTAAGAAGGTTGATTGCAAATAAAAGTCTGCATTGTTTGCTGTAAGTACTGGACATACAATAAGAAATAAATTTGAATTTTTAATCTTATTGTAGGGATAATTATGTTATTGTGTACCACCTGAGACATCTGACATCTTAATCTGACTTTTTCAGGTGTTGCTGGTAATTCCTTAAAGCAAGAGAACGGATGAGATTTCTTAGTGGTGTTGTTCGATTCCATGAACTGTATATAGTTGAGTGCCTGTTTCCTTATCAGTTATTACCAGGAAATAACAGTTGATGTTTTTTAGTGGAACTGTCTAGATGCCTAAAAACAAAATACACAAAATCAAAACCAGAAAGAGTTGAAATAACCAGCAAGTCCATTGATAGTGCAAAGATAAAAAGGATAAAAATTGTCCCCAGAATTTAAGACCCTAGTAGTGTACTGCCTTACTTGCTTGCATAAGAGTGATGGTGTACTAGGCTGTATTTTCCCTGCTTCCCTGGAATGCAGACAGCTTTTCCAGTCAGCAGGGAGAAACTGAAAATGTTATGTGGGACCATTATTTATCACCATTTAAATGAGAAACAGCAGAGGCCTGACTTTTCTACAGCCCATCCCTGCTTACTTACAGGATACCAGCCAGTGCCAGAGACCTGCAGGTAGCAGGAAAGTGCATGCATGCCATTTTCTCTTCTGCAGTCCTTCGCTCAACTGCACGGGTCCCACCATCCACTTCCCTCTTCCATTTCCACTGCTGCCGCCTCTCTTTGGGTTTGCAGGTGTCAGAGCGCAGCTGTCCCTCCCAGGGCAGAGGCTTTGACCCAGACAGAACTTCGGATGTTGGATGCAGCCCTGCAAGCTGCAGGCTGTGGGGAGTGCATGGAGCCTCTCCCTGAGGCCACAAGAGATGGTCGTCTTCCCTGCAGGAGGTGTGCTCTTCTTCAAGAGCTGTGTCACCAGGTGGAGGAGTTCTGGCAGGAAGCAATCAGGCTGTGCAGCATCAGAGAGGATGAGAGACAGACAGGATCTTCTCAGAGACACAGCAGCTTCAAGAGCCCCGGACCCCGACTGCAGTGGAGACACAGGCAGAGTCTGTTCCTGTCAGGGTGGTAAGTGCAAGCTCTGGGGAAGGCACAGAATGGAAGTTGGTGACTTCTGGCACCAGCTCCAGCTGAAGACTTGCAACTACAGAACTGTTTCATGGTGCTCAGAGCTGAAGAGGTGCTTTCAAGGGAAGCACCTGAGGCAACCGATACTGAGCCGTATAAGGCCACCAGGATAAAGTGGCAAGTGGTAATCGTGGGCAACTGCCTGCTGTGGGGGACAGAAGCACCCATCTGCTGACTTGACCTGTTGTCTAGAGAATTTTGCTACCTGCTAGGGGCTTGGGTCTGGGATGTTGTGAAGGGAGCGCTAAAGCTTGTCCATCGCTCTGTGACCCCTTGCTGTGGGCATGTGGGCACTGCCAGGGATAATCTGGAGGGAAGAGTTGACTACAGAGCTTGGGGGGTGGTTAGTAAGGGGCACAGGGGCCCAGGTGGTGTGGTCCTGAATCATGCCAGTGGAAGGAAAGAGCGTAAAGAGGAGAGCACTGATGCTACATGTCAGCAATTGCTTGCAGAGCTGGTGATGGCAAGAGGGTTTTAGTTTCTCTGACTGTGGGACCCTGATTGAGGATTAGCATCTGCTTGCGAGAAATGGGATCCACCACAGCAAGCAGGGCAAAGCCGTGTTTGCCAGCAGGATGGCCACCCTGGTAAGGCAGGCTTTAAACTAGGGACAGTAAGGAATTTACCAGCAGCCCTGTGGGGAAGTGACGGACAGGGTCAGGCAAAGGGCCTGCAGTGATATGAACAAAAAGGAATGCAAAAATCAACAAAACAGGTCTTAAGTAATGTCACCTCAGGCATTTGCATGTAAGCAAGGAAGTGCCTGTAAGGCACCATTACGGGAAAAGCTACCAGACCCCTTTGGGGGAATGAGCATGGTGGGATGTCTGTACACTAATGCATGCAGCATGGGGAACCACCGTGAGAAACTGGAGGTCTGTGTGCTGTTGCAGGGCTACGGTCTCGTTGGGATCATGGAGATGTGGTGAGAAGGCTCCAATGACTGGAGCCTGCAGTGGAGGGACACACAAAAAGAGATCCTTCCTCTTTAGGAAGGACAGACTGGGAAGACAAGTAGGTGGAGTCGTCCTTGATGTGAGAGAATAGCTGGAACGTGCAGAGCTGTGCCTGGGAATGGGCAGTGAGACAGCTGAGAGCTTATGGGTAAGGACTTCAGAGCAGACAGGTATGGGTAACCTTGCATTGGGTGTCTGCTGTAGGCTGCCTGACCAGGAAGAATAAGCAGATGAGGACTTCTGCAGACAGCTAGGAGCAGCCTCACACTAACAGGCCCTGGTCCTCATGGGGGACTTCAGCCACCCCAGTACCCCAGTATAGCACAGCAGGACATAAGGGATCCAGGAGGTTCGTGGAGAGCATCAACAACAACTTCCTGACCCAGGTGACAGAGGAGCCAATGAAGAGGGGTGCTCTGCTCAACCTTATACTTGCAAACAAGAATGGGCTCATTGGGGATGTGAAGGCTGAAGGCAGCCTTGGCTGCAGTGACCATGAGATGGTGGAGTTGAGGACCCTGAGAGAAGGGAGCAAGGCAAAAAGCAAGTTCACAACCCTGGACTTCAGGAAAACAGGCTTTGGCCTCTTCAGGGATCTGCTTGAAAGAATCCAAGGGGATAAGGCCCTGAAGGGAAGAGGGACTCAAGAAAGCTGTTTGATATTCAAGGATCCCCACCTCCAGGCTCAAGAGCGATCTGTCCCACTGAGCAGGAAGTCAGGCAAAAGATGCCAGGAGGCCTGCATGGATAAAAAATATGCTCCAGCCAAACTCAAACACAAAAAGCAAGCCTACAGAAGGTAGAAGCAGGGAGAGGTAACCTGGAAGGAATACAGACACCCTATCCAGGCATGCAGGGGTGGACTTAGGAAAGCCAAAGCCCAACCAGAGTGGAATCTGGTGAAGGATATCAAAGGCAACAGAAGGACTTATAAGTACATAGGTAACAAAAGGAAGAGTGGGGAAAATGTGGCCCCATTGCTGAAAGGGGTAGTCATCCTGGTGACAACAGGACACATAAATGTAGAGCTGAGGTACTAAATGCTGCCTTCGCCTCAGTCTTTACTAGCAAGATCAGCATTCCGGAATCCCAGGCCCCAGAGACTGACTAGGCGGAAAGGCTGGAGCATGGAAGATGTGCCCTTGGTGGAAGAGATTTGGATCTTAAGCAAACTGGATATAGATCATGACCCTGATGGGATGCACCCACAGATGCACAGGGAGCTGGCTGAGGTCTTCATGAGGTCACTCTTGATAATCTTTGAGTGATTGTGGTGACTGGGAGAGGTGCCTGAGGATTGGAGGAAAGCAAATGTCACTCTGATCTTCAATAAGGACCAGAAGGAGGACCCAGGGATCTATAGGCCAGTCAGGCTCCCCTCGATCTCTGGGGTGCTGTGTGTCCAGTTCTGGGCTCCCCAGTATAAGAGAGACATGGACATACTGGAGAGAGTCCAACGAAGGGCCATTAAGATGATGGACTGGAGCATCTCTTCTATGAGGAGAGGCTGAGAGCTGGCGCTGTTCAGCCTGGAGGCTCAGGGGGATCTCATCAATGTTTTTAAGTACCTGATGGGAGGGCCCAAAGAGGATGGAGCCAGGCTCCTTCCCGTGGAGCCCGGTGACAGGACCGCAGACAATGGACAGAGGCCATCTGGACTGCTACAACTGTCAGACCAACTTAAAATGCTGAGGATGTCATGATCTTTATCTGATGTTTTGCAGTCTTTGGGGAATTAAAGCCAAAATTAAAACCCTGATTTTTAGTCTCGTGCATTAATCTAAACTTCTTGTCAGCCACATGCTATTTGTGTAGTCAGACAGCAAGTGTGAAGTGATGGATTCAGCTGCCATATTTGTGGTCCTGACACATCTGCCCAGTATTTCACAGTGAAAACTTCCTTTGGATAGGTATTAATTTTTACAGGTAGTACATAAGCTATCAATGATAAAAAATATTTATGTTTAAACATGAAGCATATTGGACATGAATTCCAGTAGTTCTGAAAAATTCTGTTACAATAACATGAAACCGCTTGGCAGTATGTTCCCTATGAACACCCGATGAGTGTTTAGTTTTGGTATAATGACTGAGAGCACTAAGTGTAGCTTTTCTTAAAGGAAAACTATATTAATTTATGCTTAAAATATACTTTTACAGGGGTCTTGGTTAGTATGAGAATGTTAGATACGTGAAAATCATGTCAATGTTGGTTTGTTTTTGTTTTTTTTTTTTTTCACTTGAATGCCACCTGCTGTTTTCTTGCCATGTATTTTGCATTACCTTCCATTTATTTAGCTGATGAACACTTTAGGGAGTGCTTGTTCAGTGCTTTGGCTTCTCTCAGAATCTTCCAACTGAATAAAGAGACGTTAAATGAACATTTAATCTCACGATGTAAACATAATAGATGATCAGTCCTCCAGGTCTTTGGCTCTCCTTTCTCTTCTGTGCACACATGCAGTGATTTGTTTTATTGTGTTATATAGTAACAGTAGTTGTATAGTAACAATATGTTGTTTGTTAGATAGTTACACTTTTTCATAGATCTGGAGACATTCCAAACTGTGGTTCATCCCAGATGAGAAGAGATTTTTCTGACGCTATTATTTATTAAAAAAAAACCCACCACAATAACAAACCCAGACGTGTCTGCTCATCTCCCTTCTAGAGAAAAGCAAACCCCTTCCTTACTGCAGTACAAGCAGCAGCAGAGACGAAGCCGTCTCTGTGAACTCGCTTCCACTGCTTATGCGTGCTCCTCCGCTCCGCTGAGCACGGCTGTCGTACAGAGGCTGTCTCAGGCAGGTGCCGTGGTAGGAAGACCATGTCACTATGGAATAATTCAGTAGTGGGCTTGCCTGGGTATATGCATGGTAAAACAAATATGGCTATTTCAGATGGGCCTCTACCTGAATGTATTACTAAATCCAACTCCTGTATTTTCAGACTGGTTATGCCACGCTGACAGAGTTCTCTCAAACGGAGAGGGCTTCCTACTGCTTTGCAATCAGAATTTTTTGTCAGTAATAAGCAAGAGGCAGTAGCTTTTATAATATGTGTGTAAGGAAGATTATAGTTTATGTGTACATTGGCCAGAGAGAAGGCGTCACAGGAGTTGAACAATTCCAGGTCTTGTTCTATCTGCTTTTCCTCTGTAGTTGCCATCACTCTACCTTTTGTTGCTTACTAAAGTCTCACGACCTTGGCCCAAATCAGCTGTTGTAAAAATGCAGGGGGTTCAGTTGCCACCAAGTTCCCATTTCTTACTCTTTTTCTCTTTCCTTTCCACAGTAGTTTTGGAGACTTTTCACCGTCAACCATATGAATCTGTACTCCTTTCTCCTGATGGTTTCTGGCCAATTTAGTTGGTAACAGAATTGTTTTGCAGTGTTCTTTCCCCTCTGATTTACAACAGAGCTTTTTAGCTTTTCAAGAGCTGCTTAGCAGTTCTGGTGTCAGATATCTTTTCTGAAGCTGCATATTGAATGTTTCTATTGTGGTGTTTATACAAATCCAGCGTGACCATAGTCAATTTTTCAGGGCCTAGTCAGCAGCCTGCCAGCCAAACCAGGAAAAGTTTGGAGGTGGTTGTTTTAAGCAACAACAGAGGTATGTTACTATCGATGACTTCTTGCCTGTCTGATAATCTTTGGTACAGACAGACCTGGTTGCAAATCCAGTCCGCTCGTGGCGGTAGTGCAAGGAGGATTTTCCTTCTGTGTAGGAAAGAGTTGAAACTCGCACGTGCTGTGGGATTAAGCAGGTGTATGCTAAGCAATTGGGTATCATTTAGCTGGCCTAAAATAAGGCCACAATTCAGGTATGCATTGCAATCCTGGCTCTTTTTCAATGCATGTACAGTTGATCTATATTAAAAGTTCCCACCGGTAACAGGATGACTTGTGTAATTTAAGAAATAGAACAAGACTGCAGCGTGTTGACTAGTTAACTGAGCAAGCCCCCATATGGAACTGTATGTGTATGAGCAGCAAAATAACAGCACTGAAAGACACCTGGATGTCATTTGTTCACAAAACATTTTGGTGCAAGAGCAACAAAAAGCCTGACAGCCTGTATTTCGTTTTTTCAGCCCTAGACTGCAGTAAGCTTTAGATAAATTATGCTTTCTCAGTTAACAAAACGTACTTAAAGAATTCTAAGCCAATTATAAACAGCATATTTCGGAAATGTTACTACTTTAAGTAGATGAACTGAAATTCTACTTTTGCTTTTTCTCCAGAAGTACTGTTCATGTTCGTTGTGGTAGTATATTCCAAAGCACTTAATCTTTTATTTTAGCTCTTCTCTAATCTATTCTGCCTATGAGAGGATTAATGAGATGTGAATTGTAATCTCCTCATTGATTTCCTAATTATTTTTCATAATCTAACTACAGATCATGGTTTATGCTTCTCACTGGTGAAAAATGTAGGAGCAACAGGAATGAATAATCTGTGTGTGTATGCCCTGGAGCTGGTGGGGGGTTTAGTTATGTGTGTTTTGTAACCTCTGTCTGGTCTTCCTCCCATATTGTACATATTGGTTTCTTGTCTTTGGTCATACCACATCTTTTTAAATCCTCATTTACTTAAGGTTAATTTCTGTAAATTAACTGGATTTTATTTGGTTCAGGAGTGAAGATGTGCAGTAAATATTTAACATCTTTTGCTGGTTTCATTCAGGAGTCTGTCTTGACCTTTGTTTCCCAGAGCACTTCCACTAAACCAGCAGCTGCCACCTTGTCTGCGGCATCTGGGGATCTTGATCTATTCACTGAGCAAACAACAAAATCTGAAGAGTCGGCAAAGAAACAACTCTCCAAAGACTCCATCTTATCACTGTATGGCACAGGAACCATGCAGCAGCAAAATGCTCCGGGTAAATAATTTTGTCAAGGTTTCTGTGCAGTCCTATTTTAAGCTTTACCTAAAATAGTAATCTCCCACAAGTATTAAACTGAGGTTGGTACCCTGCTACCTATAGTCAAATGAAGATAGTTATTTTTACTATTTATAAAAATGAGAAAATTATTGAAATGTAATAGAGAAACAAATGAAAAGAGATAGTATGTGATTTTAATTTACTTATAGTTGTTCAAATTATCAAGTATACGATTTACTGAAAGATTTGTGAACTCAGTTTCTGCAATTGAATTCATCACTTAGGGTCCAGGTCTCTGCTGTGCGAAGTGCAGGCTGCCAGGACCAGTACAGGGCTGTCATGTCTTGATCTTAGCTATGTTTGTATGAAAACAAAGACCTCCAGTACAGCGATTAAAAGATTCTAGTTTACCACAGGGATTTGCCAGACTCTTTTTGGCAGTTAACCTCTGGTTGTTGAGTCCCTTTCCTTTGAGAGTTTTTAAGCAATTTTTTACTTTTACCAGACTGACATACAACGGGACAAAGTTATCCTTCAAAATTATTTTGGTGTACTTCTGACTTATGGGGGTGGGGGAGAAAATTACAAAACGCTTTTGCTGAAATCTTCCCTTCTCTGGACCAGGTATGTTCATGGGGTCGTCTTCTATGCCATTTACCACACAACCATCAACTCATTTTCAAGGCTTTCCAGCCATGGGAGTTCCTGTGCCTGCAGCAACTGGGATGATGGGAAACATGATGGGACAATCGGTGCCAGTTATGGGACAGAGCACTGGTGTGATGGTAGGAATGGGAATGCCCAACGGATTTAGTGGTACTACACAAACTGGTGTGATGGGACTTCCTCAAAATGTCGTTGGACCACAAGGTGGAATGGTGGGACAGATGGTCACGCCACAAAATAAGTATGGATTGCAGCAAAGCCAACAAGCTCAATGGAACCTCTCTCAGGTAAAGACTTCCTATTCCCAGGCAAGAGTGCTTTAGGACAGATGCTGCTTCTCAGATACAGAATGTTTGCCTGTAGGAGGAAAGTTGCAGTGTAGCCAAGTTACAGACTGCTGGACTGTGAACTGCCCAGAGGCATGTGTTAAAAAAAAATCAGCCAAGAAGGCCAATGGCATCCTGACTTGTGTCAGCAATAGCGTGGCCAGCAGGGACAGGGAAGGGATCTTACCCCTGTACTCGGCACTGGTGAGGCCGCCCCTCGATTCCTGTGTTCAGTTTTGGGCCTCTCACTCCAAAAAGGACATTGAATGACTCGAGCGTGTCCAGAGAAGGGCAACGGAGCTGGTGCAGGGTCTGGAGCACAGGTCGTACGGGGAGCGGCTGAGGGAACTGGGGGTGTTTAGTCTGGAGAAGAGGAGGCTGAGGGGAGACCTCATCGCCCTCTACAGCTCCCTGAAAGGAGGGTGCAGAGAGCTGGGGATGAGTCTCTTTAACCTAGTAGTAAGTGACAGGACAAGAGTTAACGGCATCAAGTTGCACTAGGGCAGGTTTACACTAGATGTCAGGAAGCATTTATTTCCAGAAGGGGTTGTTAGGTGTTGGAATGGGCTGCCCAGGGAGGTGGTGGAGTCCCCATCCCTGGAGGTGTTTTAAGGGTGGGGTTGACTTAGCACTTAAGGACATGGTGTAGTTGGGAACTGTCAGTGTTAGGTTAATGGTTGGACTAGATGATCTTCAAGGTTCTTTCCAACCTAGATGATTCTGTGATTCTGTCAGTAATTCAATTAAAGATAACTAATACATAAGCAGACAGTCAGTTTTGCCAGGGTAGACCCAACTCATATCTCTGCTTCTGTAGCTACTCTCATCCTGGCACCTGAAGTACTCAGGTAAAAAGCTAGTTTAGCTAGAGTTACAAAATACTGAAAGGTAAACACAGCCTTATAACTAAAAGCAGAATTTGGGTTCTTGAGGATAGCCATTAACAATTAATACTTTAATTTACAGGCGTCAGGATAAATTTCAGTGGGATGTGCAGTGTTTTGCACTCTAACATTTTCCTGTAGACAATTTGCGTAGGCTAATCTATTATTTATATGTAGCATTTTCATGCTATTTTTTAATTTCTTAAACATGTTTAAAAGGATCTCTAAAAGTGTTAGTGTACACTTTGTGCTAATGAAACATCTTGAAATCAGGTTATTTGAGAGGTTAGTGGGGGACACACATACACACACACACACACACACACACACACACACAAAAACCTAAATGATCCCCTTGGAGTTCAGTATAGATGATAGCAAATATTTTTTTTTCATAATATTCTTTGAATTATAACAATATAATAGTTCCGTGCTGCTTACTCTAATTCAGGAAGTGAACCTTAGTGACTTATTTAAATTGGATTATATTAGCTTTTACTGTTCTGCTTAGTCCTGTGGTATGAATGTTTATGAAGGTAAGCAGCATTTCTTACATAGATAAAATAAAACAGCCCCTACTTGAAAATACAGGCTGTCATTCTGCTTTGAAAAGTAATTTTTAAAAGGTGAGAATTTCAAAATATCAAATCAAGAAATTCTGTGGATTTACTGTTAACAGTCTTTTTCTAGGTATCTAACTTTAAAAAGACCCATATCGGCTTTAAAATTAAAATCATGCTTCTTACCAAATCTGTATTAGAAGTTGGCTCACAGAGCAAGCTCTTAACCCGTTTCTGTACGCCTTGCACATCAGATGTTGTCAGCATGCTGACATTCCACGGTTTGTAGGGGAACTGTGATCTAATCTCTGGCTCCAGTTGAAAGGGGGAGAGCTTGCTGTACTTACCAGAATAGCACGCTTTATATAGTCTGCTGCTTAAGAATTCTGTTCCCGGAGAGATTAACAACTAGGTAAAGCATGTTTTCATCAGCTTTTTTTAATTTCCATGTTCAGTGATGGGTTGGTTTTGTGGGATACACATGTGAAAGCACACAGTACTGAATTTTACCCTGAAATACTAGTTTGTAATTTATTTTAATTTTTTTTTTTCCACCAGTGTTTTGGTTTCATTTTGCAAACTGACAGTCTTTGTTCATGTGTACATAAACTCTGATTTTTACCTAATGCTGTCTCTAACTTGATTCTAATGTTGCTTATCCAACATCCCTCCCTATTCATCGGCTCTGATTTAATGGCTCCAAATGCTCTTTTGCTCTCAGACTCATGAGAGGGGCCATCCTCACTCTGTACAGCTAGGTGTTTGGCTTCTCAATAAGTGTTCATTCTTGAGGAGGCAAGGGACAGTAACCTGAATAATGTTTTTACATTGAGCACTGAAAATTAGTGATTTGTAGAAAGTAGAAATATTTTTTCATGGTCACTGAAGTGAATGTGCTGAATTTCAAACTCTTTCCCACCTTTAACTAAAAGTCTTCTTTAATTTCATGTGAATAATTTCACTTGTTTTTAAGAAATAATGGTATCTTGAGTAGATTCTTCAGCAAGAATGGTTAGATTTAGATAATGCTCAAGTTTATAAATCCGCCTCATCCTTTGTTAATGCCACCTCAATGGACAATTTCTATAAAAACTTGTGTATTAAAGATTTTGAGGTCTCCAAAGAAACATTGCTGGAACACAAAACGCCTGGAGCTGCAGATGTAGACAAGGCTCCATTACTTGCTTTAGTGATTCTTTATGGCAGCTGCCACAATTTTGTGGCTTAGCTCTGAAAGCAAGCTCTCGACAGCTGAGGCACATCGGACTCCTTTGTCCCACGCTCGGTGAATTCACTAGCAGGGTGTTCATACAGATTGATGTACAGACCAAGTGCTACAGCCGGTCAGCTGATGCATGATGGTGACTGAATGGCTCTGGAAAAGATGATGTCTTGAGAAATGCTTAGAAACTTACATCGGGTCAATATTTTTACTTAAGGAGAAGCATTCCTGTTAGGGGAACGTACTCTAACTGGGTTGCTAGCTGGGGGCTGGCTGCGTCTTGGCTGGCAGGGTGTTGCGCCAGTGCTAACCCGGCTCCTGTGTGTGCTTCACAGATGAACCAGCAGATGGCTGGAATGAATCTCAGCAGTTCCAGCAACGTGATGGGCTTTGGGCAGCCCCCCAGCACAGCGGCGGGGTGGACTGGGAGCTCCTCTGGTCAGACTCTCAGCACACAACTGTGGAAATGAAAGTTGCAACAGAAGTCTCGCCCCGAACAACCACCCAACATTCCTTGTTCAAAGGCATTTACTTTCACTGTTCCTTCCATGTACATATTATTTTTCTTTTTCCCCAGCTGTTCTGATTAAGAATATAACTGACTGACCGTGTTGTGGTCTATATTGATCTAAATTTGATGTAGTGAAAAGCAAATCAAGAATACATTTATACATCATTGGCAGCGTTTCCATATAATGCATATGATTTCATAGACCATCTATTTAAGAAGCTGCTTAACAACCACATACTGATTTTTTTCCCTCAAAATTCTAGATCAAATGTTTGCATATAAGGGATGTAGCTATCATGTTAGTAATATCCAAAAATATGAACCCTGACCCCCCAAAATTACCCAGTAATCTTGTAGAAGGTACTGTATGAACAAATGTTTAATCATATATAAATAGAATGTAAATGTATCACTGAGCAATGTTTTCTAGTGTATCAAACAAATTTTGTTTCATCATACATTTCACTGTGATGTTGTTATGGTGTGCATAACAGGGAATACGGTTATTGAAAGAAAGATAAACCTGGATGTTACTGTAATTCTACAAATCAATAGTTTATTCTTTTAAAAATGACCATTTGATCCATTCGAGTCTCCGGTGATCAAGTGTCCAATCTGGCTCACGAGGCACGCACACAGCAGTAATGCTGAGAACTCGCGGCACAATATGTAGACAAGGTAAATCAGTGTGAAGAGATCTGGTTTTCCTTGCAGAGATATCCAGGTTTATGACAGTGATTGTGTTTACATTTTATGGTGCCTCGTAATGATAAAATGTTATTTCCCTATATTAAAAGGATAAATCCATAAATGATTGTGGGTTTTTATTTCATTATTGTATGACCTATTTGACCGCTATTTGTTTAAGAAGTCTACTTTTAATGAAGGAAAACATGTTCAGTGTGGAAGGTCCATCTATGCAAATATTTAGATTAACAGTTTGTGAGTTAAATCAGTTTATAATTACACCATTAAGCTGGATAAATACAAAAAGTATATACATAAATGATGATTTGGAAAACACTCCATTGCAGCCGTGTTTCTCTTTGATTGCTTTTACTATGTGGAAACAGCCTTAAAACAAAGGTAAGTGTCAGTTTATTAAGACGAGAGTTCAGAAATGCATGCAAATGAGTTAGAACAAAGCACAGCCTCTTGATTTGCTGATCAGAGTATCTGACAGCTTCCTTTTGTTTCCACAGAAGTCCGTCAGATGACTAGTACAAGGTCTCACACAGACGTAGACTCTTAACTGGCTGAATTCGAACCCCTTCTGACACATCCGTTGTACTGTGCCTCCTGTGCAGCTGTGTCTCCAGATCATACCTCAATATTGACTGTGTCCAGATGGTATTTTGGCTCATTAGCTAGATTTACTTTTTCGGTTCGTGTGTGCCATACAAGAACCTAGAAAATACCATTTGTGTTAGTACAGCCATCCACAGAGATGATATGAGAGTGTTTTAGTAAGTGTGGAAATCGGTACCTTTGTGCAGTTGTTTGCTTTTGGCTCCAGTTCCTCCACTGTTGTTATCTGTTTCAGAAAATCAGATTCTTGCATTCCTGGTTGAGAACCACGACGCTTGAATACAGCTTTTGGATGTGACAGAATCACCTGAAGGCTCACAGCAAATCCTTGGAGAGAGGGAGGGGAAAAAGTGTTAAGAAAAACCTTCAGGCTTTACATTTTTTGCAAGTTACACTTAAGCCTAGAAATCTCCAATGTTCTTCTTAAATATGTGTAAATTTGATTATATGGATAGACAGTATTTGGTAGGTTTGTACTTTCTACATTGTTTTGTTTTGCCCTGCAGGTGCAAAACAAAATGTTTTTTTAATTGCAACATATTTTCAACACGTTTAATCAAGTTCCCATCATGTAGAAAACATCAGCTTTTGCCCGAAAAGTCAGCTGTTGCTAGGATCTTGGACTATCCTTCCTTTCTACTTTTAATTAAGCAATAAAACTGAATTTTAAAATAAAATGTATAAAATTTATACTGTACAAAAACTTCTAGGTTTAAAGGGGAAAGTCAGAAAAAAGGTTAAAATATATTACTTGGATGTAACTTGGTCTTTAGAGAGCTTTAACTATTGTTGATGAAAAACAAGTCATATTAATATTTTGCCTTGCACACAGTGTATTTATTGTGGACTTGTGAATCATTTCATCACCGGTGATCTGCAAGACAGTCTGTGGCTGATCTGTGCGTTGCACAGCACGGCTGAAAGGGCTGCGTGGGTGCACATGCCCCTCTTTGCATTGCATTCCTCTAACAACGTACATTTGGGAGACTGCAAACTGAGAAATCACTAGTTTGAACAAACCACCCTCTCTGAAGCAGCTCTCATGAATCTCCAGTTTGCCATTATTTATAGAACTCTCCAGTTTTCATTCAGCAAGGTTCAGGCGCATGTATGCTTCCTTAAGTATGACTCAAAACTCCACTGATATACTTGTAAAGAAAAATTACATTTGTAACTCCTTATGTCTAATTGCCCAGCCTACCAAAGGAATCCTTTTTTTGTCAGTTCAGAGTGGTTCCAGCTGTCCCTTTATAACAGCAGAAATAACGTTTTTGACATCTGTTCTGGAAAACTACAAGAACATTTAATTCTAAAGCCAGTATTAAAATTATCTCATTTAAAAATGAGTATAACTTTCTCTAATGGCATATAAATCTGTCCCCTTTTTTACTAGAATTACCTTGCTACTATATTTTCCTTGAAAGTAGCTGTGGCTTTTATGGGACCCTTTTAAATGGGAAAATATAAGGAGGCAATTACTGTATTGCACGTGAAGAAGGCACACTGAAAACACACTTTTATTTTAACCATTGTCCTTTTGCTTGTAGCAAAGCACAGGAAGACACCACAAAGTAATTTTTGGACACTGCAGATGAAGACTACGGGTTGGATGTAAACTGAGGTGCCAGTTCACTGACAGACATGGTTGAAGAAAACATGTTTAACTTTACACATTATATCCTGCCTAAGATAAAAAGTAGGTGTCTGGATGGAAAGGGCTTATCCACACCTTGCTGAGTACTCCAGTGAATAAAAGACTTGCAGGAGGTGCAAGGCTTTGGCTGTAGCCTGTCCTTGCTCTGTGCGGATAAGCTCTGCAGCTCCTGCTCTGCAGACTGCACCACCTGCTTACAGCAGTGCTGGGATCCAGCTGTTCTCTGCTGCAGCTGCAGGGTTTAGGCAAGCAGTACCAGGCAAAAGAATGGCAGCTGGGACTTTTCTTCCCAGGTAGGGGTTTGTCTTCAGCAGGCTACAGGCTTTTGTTGCTTCCTATGACTTGTAGCCTGGCTGTGCAGGAGTACAGGGTGGGCACCAGCCCAGTGCTGTTCGTAGCCACGTGTATTCATTTGTGAAGAGCTGAGGTTGAGTTTAAACTCCCTCAGCAAGAGAAAGCTGTGGTGCACACAGCCAGCTTTCTGCACCTTGAAAGATAACCGTAGACCTATCACTGATGAACAAATTCACCTGCTTAAGTATTTTTGGTTAGGGTTGTTTTTGTTCTAACTGAGAAAGAAAACCAACTATTAAATTTTTTGTGCAATTCGGCATTAGTGTGGCTGATATTTTGCACACACACCCCCCATATTTGCTTTGCAAGGGAAAATGCTGTTGGAGCCCTGATAGCTGTGTGCACTGCTGTTTCTTTTTAAAAAGATTTTAAGATCTAATTTGATTTAAGATGGTCATCCATAAAGGAGAAAATGAAGTGAAAACCAAAATTAATGTAGTGTCCTATTTTTTAGAGTGGAGCAGGAATCCCATTCTAGGCAGAAAACACAGACATATTTTCTGCTGATCTTTGTGTGTCTCAGCCTGGCTCCCCAGCCCCTATAGCCCATACTTATCCATACGTTAATTTCTCCTACGTTGTCTTGTTGCCAAGTTTGCTCCCCTTTGAAAAAATTGGATTCAGTTCTGAGGGTGATTTTTCCTACGCACAGATCTTTGGATGTGCCATGCCTGCTGCATGTAACACGTGCCCTTGCTATTGCAAATCATCATTTTAGGGCACTATCAAAAATCCCCTGTGTTTTCAGGTATCAACTAGAAGTCAAACTATTAAACTAAGTGTTGTACGTGGCAAGGACATGGGACTACTGTGCACTGACTGGCCTGTGGCATGAGGTTTGTGTCCTTGATCAGTAGCCATGCAGTCTTTGCTTCTTAAAAAAATCCAATAAAGCAGCAACTTGAAGAGGCAAAATATTTCAAGGAGACTTATCTCCTGGCTCTCTGGTTCTTCATCTCTGCTTTATAACTGCTTTAATTTCATATGTATGACATTTTGTATTTATGTAGATAGACCAGAACGACTACATTTTCTAGTGACAACTTTCAGTTGACTTTTATCACAGATGGATCATTTTGGCATCAAAAAGAGAGGAAATGGCTCAGGTTTTGACCAGACTAGTGCTAGTTATTTTACTCAGTAGATAACAATCCTGTGGTAATAGATGAAAACACACTGTTACTTTGAACTCTATCCCCAAACAGGTATTAATCTGGGATTACTGTCTCCAGCATAGCATAACTGAACAGTGTTACACACATACAGTTCTTTTATGTGATCATTCTTTCTACAAGGTCATACTGGCCTAAGTTCACACGAAATGCCACAGGACAGTTTCATAGCTGGTGTGAAAAGGTGTTTTGGGGGTTTTTTGTGTTTTAATGAAAGGCTGTAAATTAAATCTAATTGGCTAAGAGCCACCTAGATAAGAATTAATTTGTTGGAGGACAAGATACCTGGGAGACGTGACAAAGATTACATCTGTGCTTCTTTCTGCAGAAGCTGTTTCTGTTAATTCACACCTTGACTTGTGTTAGATCAATGGCTTCTGTTAAAAGGCAGAACCATTCTTCTTCATCCAGTTAGACTGAGCTGGTCTTTACAGATTTTTTTTCTGTGATTAATGCCTTTGCTTCCTGAATGCTCTAGATAGGAGAGTAGCTGAAGGCAAGCTAGAAACTGGGAGTGTTTATCATTTCCAGAGCATATAAATGCTAATGCTCAGTGCTAATGTTGAAATAGATATGCCGGTTTCCACACAGTTCAAGGTAGTACCTTTGGCTTGTTGAACATGCCATGGCTTGGGGTCTGCTTTGTTCAAGTTATCTTCCCCCTGTGATGTATTATTTGGGTTGCAATAAGGCAGGGATGCTCAACCAGGAGTTCTTCTAGTTCACAATAAAGGCATCTGCTGACAGTTAATTCACCATATAAGAGGCTCTCTATTTTAAACTCAACATTTAAAATAGCTGTTACCCTTTGATGGAGGGGTGGTTGGGGGGTAGCTTTGAGCGTGGCATCTGCCACAGCCACTAAGAATTTTTTTGTTTGTACTTGTGATTTCCAGCAGTGGCTCTTTCAGACGAAACATGCCATCCTTTGCAGTGTCAGTAATAGACTACCTTTTTTTCTCAGAGAACCATAAGAAATATGAGATTTACTAAAGATCTCGTAACTATAGTGAAATAAAAAAAAAAAGGTGCTTCCTCAGGCCCTAGCAGAATTAGGGCACAGTGGATGAGCTCTGGACCACAAGTCCAAAATCTGCTTGCCCAGTGATTGACAGGCATGGATTAATCTCTGTGACTGAAGTAGCTCCTGGAATGCTAATGTAAACATGCATCTGTGTTCCTTGAACAAGCTTGGAATTAGGAGAATCACAATCTAACTTGTTCTCAGGGGTGGTCAAAACCTCTGGCACTGGGAACAAGGCAAAAGTAAATCACTAACAGCATCATTTAATATAGAAGATTTTAAATCGTGCCTATAATAAACAACACATTGCCTACCTCAGAATCTATGTCACTTTTTACTTACAACACCCAATTCTCTCTTACTTTTCTTCCCTGGTGATAAAGAAGTCTGTGTCAAACTCTAAGAACCCACCTACCGTTGAAACTGAGGTGGAACTTAAAAAACACCAGAACTAATTCATATGGTGAGTTGGTTGCCAGAGCAGAAGCACAGCTACTCTGCTTTCTGAATGCAATTTAGCATTGGAGAATAGCAGTGTCAATCACAAACTTCCCAAAAGAAATAACCAATGTTTACTGAACTGATCTAATGTGATTGCTGTGTGTGAGTACATTTCAAAGAAGAATGAAGGGAAGTTGGCCAGGTAGGGTCTTTGAGTTGATCCCAATGAAATCAGCAGGACCTGTCTCCACTTGCA
This sequence comes from Athene cunicularia, assembly GCF_003259725.1. NCBI lineage: Eukaryota > Metazoa > Chordata > Aves > Strigiformes > Strigidae > Athene > Athene cunicularia. Next base: position 32,436,816 of record NW_020799097.1, read on the forward strand.
GTAGATCTGAATTTGGCCCTGTATTTTGGAGTCCAGAATAAGAAGTTTATGTGCTTAAAAGTGGGGATGCAGTATATGGTATAAACCTAAATTGCTTGTATATTTGGTGCCAGCAGATGGAGGATTGCCAGTGATGTACTACAGCATGAACTTTGGTTAGCTAACAAGTCCTCCAAGTCCCCAGGGGCATGTTGGGGAGTGCGGGCAGGGGGCAAGAGTGGAAAACTGAGTATTAACACTCATCCTGTAGACTACCCCTATTCAGATGCCTATGCAGTTCTGGATTTACAGGTTCCACTCTTTGCCTGTCCCCTTCCATCGTATTTCTGAGGGGAATGAAGATGCAAACTTAACACAATTTTTTACCAGCCTTCACAGCATCCATTTCTCTCCTTGCTGAAATTAAAAATGTAATTTCATTTCTTCAGTTATTTTTTGAAGACTAATAAAAGTAGTAACTCCTTGTTTGTGGATCCGCAATAACTTCCTGTACTCTCCACACTTGTATCTTTGTCCCTATAACTCTCCCTTCCATAATTTCAGTAAAAGTATGAGCAGGTAATGCTCCTAATGGAGCTGGTTTTCCCTCATGTCAGTGTTTCAAACTATAGCCATCTACAGTCATCACCGTCATTCCAAATAACCAATAAAAAAAATTACTAAGTCAATTATAAAGTAGCTTTTTACAACATGAGGTCTAAGAAGGGTCTGCGCTTTTATACTGCCTGGTATAGATTGATGACACAAGAAAAGGCAGGGGCTCCTTGCAAAAATTAATTGGATGAATTAATTTACAATTTGTTTCAGACAAACAATTTATACAACATAAAAAAAAAGTTGCCGCATAAAATTAAAAACAAGTGAAAGTAAGTTCAGATATCACCAAGCAGTGACTTAATTAGATGAGATGTGCAAGCTAAGACTTCTAGGATATTTAGTGCTAAAGGGCTACATACAGTGGCTGCACTTCACAAGTTTTAAAAGCTGCTTATGCCGAGAAATGCTTCTGTCCCACTCATTAAAAAAATGGAAGAACAGTCATTATGAGAAACATTCATGTATCATGAAACTTGGTACTTGCCTGCCATGTCAATAGCGAAGGGCCTGTCAGCTCTCCAGCCAGTGTACCAGCCGACAACTTTGCCGTTTTCCACGACTGGGCGCTCATACCGTCGTCCTCCTACCAGTCCCACGGGCCATACCGACACTTTGCGGGTCGTGCGCATCTGCAAGAGGCGGGCACAGCATGACTACATGCACGCTTTCCTAGTAGGCTCTTTCTGTAAGTATTGGTAAGACTAGGTATTTAAAAGCAATTCTAGCTTACAGATTTCAGTCCCACAGAGTGAGTCTTTGAAAGCTGCACATGCCCACTCATTTTCTGTGAAATCTCCAGCTCTCTAGCCCATAGGCACCTCAATTCTACTGAAAATATCCTATTCATTTATGGTTTTTTTAAAAATAAAAATTATAAAAGCCATTAACAACCAGTGTTTTCTTGTTTATTTGGGTTTTCAAAGGTGTAGCAGATCTTTTTTATCTGCAAGACTATAGCATTCTTGCAGTGGGCTTATTTTGTATATTGCTGAGGTATTGTACAAGCCCAGCAAGAGAGGATATTATAATAATGATTGACAAATACACACTTCATCAAAACAAGTACAATTAATTTGAGACTGGTAACAAATACACTGAGTACAAGAAGTTGTGACATACAACCCTTCCCCTACCTGCAACATGCAGGTTTGTACGATAGATGCAGCTCAGATCTATTAAAGACTCACAAAGATTTAAGTTTTGGCCAAGCCTTTCTACCTTCTACTTTTTCTCTTGAAAAGCATTGCTAAGTTTCTGAGAAGGAAAGAAAGCGGGTCAGACAGGATGCTTCTGTTAGTTTGCCATCAGTAACAGGAGTTTTTCCCAATGGTGTTAATGTAACTAACTGCAATTCTGGAAACATGGTCCTCATCTAATCCAGAGGAAGGTCTAGCAAAAAGCGCGCATGACTGTGAGTCGGTGAATTCCGCTCACTGGTTAGTAGACCTTTTTCTTCAGTAAACAGAAGATAACATGACATGAACCCTGACACACTGCTCCCCATGGGAAAATCACTGACAGTCTGGCATGAGAACTCAAGATGATGAGTGCATGGACACAGCAACTTGCACAGCTTAACCACACTGGTTCAAAAGCCACTCTTTTGACTACTATGCTTAAATATGGTCCTATTTAAGCAAATATTAAACTATTTCACTGTCAGGTGGGCTTAATGTGATCAATTTTTAAAACAATCTCTTGCCTTCTGTTGTAGTTGAGGCCTATTCCTTAAGGAAAGGTTATCCCTTTCTGCTTCTAAGCACTCCTGTTAGCAAAAGCAAACACAGTTTTACATATTTGTAACTGCAGTCCCCTATCGATAGATGTTGAAGTAAAAGACAACCTTGTTTAAATATTAAACACTTCCCTCTTTTTCTGCCAAGGTGAAAGATTTATCATGCATATCATCTAGACTCCCAGAAGACACACGAGAAAAAACAAAGATGTCATGTCACTCTGGTTCACATTCTAGGCTAGAAATATTAGCAGATTCTTAGGAGAACTTTCACATAGGGAAAGCATAAAATATATATTTTTAAATCCACAAATATGTATGTACACACAGAAGAGAGGCATGTACCTTCTCTCCCTCCAGTCCTGTGTGTATCTTTACATTTGTTTAGCAAAATTTTCTCACTTCCACCCCAATAACTGTTGCAGCAAGTCAAACCTTCTCACTCAGTAGGAGCAGCCCGTACTGGGTAAGACAGGCTTTGTATACAATTGGCAATATATGGGTTTCTCATGACAAGTATTCTGTCCAAACCACTGACTATTGAACTGCCAGCAAGAGACTACCATGAACCTCTACGGGTTATTGTTATATTGTGAAATGTGTTTGTAACTTCTCCCTGCTTAAGATTTTTCCAACCTCTCCCACTCTTCCATTGAGGAAATGCAGTTAGCAACTAGCTACTTGGACATGGAAAACAATCAAACCTCAAGAAGATCTTTTAGCTCTGGTTTTAATGATACATCTATTTCACAATTTTTTATTAACATCCAAACACAGGGCATCATCCTGCTGGGCTTGTCTACTTAGGCACATTTACAATAGGTTTCCAAGGGCACCATCAAGCCATGTACACCCAGCTCCACTACACCAGAATTAACCACAGGAGGAACACAGATGCCCACTAACTTTTTTTGTGTTGCCATTAATACCTACTGGAGAGTACGGATACCTGAACCCATTACTAGGGTACTGATATACCTCATTTTAGCTACCCTGTGCCAACTGTCTGCACCCATGGTAAACATAAAATGCTGCAAGACAAGGGCAGGCACACTATAACTACAAGAGAGTAGCTAGTGCCTGGTAAGCCCAGACCTTGCTTCTCCTCACGGTAAGCATTTGGGCAGCTGTACTGCAAACTGAGACAGATCACACGAGACTTCTGAATTGGGTCAACAGCAGTGTCAGCATTTATGCTAGCAGAACCAGACTGATTTACATTAATCCTTTACCTATACAATGTGCAGGAGAATCTTGTCAACGAAAAGTATCTCACTGACCTCAGGAAACCAGCATGAAATGACCCAAGAAGTTTTAATTACTACAGTCTTGGGTCCATCTCTGTGTCTATGAGTTAAGTCAGTAAAGTCACCATGCATCAGAAGGAAGTACGTAACCCTTTACAGAGCTCTGTATTTTGTCCTTGTGTTACTTTCTTTATTCTCACAGGTTACATTTTTGGAGAATGAAATAAGCAAGTGTCAAGAATACAGCAATCCCTTTAAGTAAAAGCTGAAGGAACACATCTAGACCAGTATTTATGCTAATTCTGAAATACCTTACAGCCTCGGGATATACTAGGCAGATGAAAGTAGGAATAATTCTTCTAATCTTCCGAGAAGAGCATTACTGCAGTTAACATACTGATGTGTTAAGGCTGTATTATGCATGATGGGGAGAAAGCTATTAGGGGGATTAAAAGGCCAGCTTGCATCTGGAATTTGATGCTGCTAATCACTGGAACACAAAAAGGCGATTCAAAAACATGTTCATTCTAAATAGCATTATTGCTGTGGGTTAAACAACTGCCAAAATCCTATAACTTACAAACAGCCTCCTAAATTACTCTTCTATCTGTCATTTTAATGTGCAGTAGCAAATGCTGTCTTAATACTCAGCATTTTAAGTTCTAGTAGCTTACATGAATGGTATTCATCTTACTTACACTTAACTCTCTGTAAGTTAGCATCTGGTCTATCCTAGTTAGACTTCAATAGTTAATGAACAGAAATAGGAACCTACTGATGTGATTCATCCTGCCTGGCTTAGACAGCTATCTTAAGGTAGGATGAATCTCCCTCTGGAAATGCTTTTGTCCTCTATTTACTTTTAGATTATTTGAAAGGAAGTCTTGGGCATAGGGGGAGAGTGAGGTACTGGATGCGGGAAGATGAGAAAAGGATTCTGTGAGATGGTAGAACAAACCTGAATGAAATGGCGGGGACACAAGTGGCAAGGAGTGGGTGAGGAAGTGACAGGAGAGAGGAGTAACAACAGACCAAAGAAATCTCAGTGAGGTGATGGGTATAGAACAGTAAATAGAGTAGCAATAGAGAAACCACTAAAGAATAACAAGTGAAAATGCAGAAAATGTAGCTGAGCAATAAAAGACAGTGATAAAAGCATTGCCAAAAATAGCATCTCATTAGTCAATCAAGAAAAGCTGCTTAATGGGATGCACTGGACTGATGGATAGGGAAGATACCAAGCCAGTAATAAAACATAAAAGCCCAAGGGGAATGAAGGCAAATGACAGACAGGAGGAAACATGGCCATACTTGCTACAGTGAAAAGACTTCCAGACTGGCACAACCATCCTAGTGTTTTTGCAGCATGATGTTAATGAGCTTCTATTCAGGATTCAAAGATCTCTGCAAATGCGAACCTGGCTGCCACACAGATAAAGCTTTTTTCCTCCCCCTGTTTCTCTGTCACTTCAACCCCTGTGTAACCTGTGATCTGTACTGGTCAGGCTATAGGTTATCGTCCAGGCTCGCACCCCCCCATCCCAGGGAGACTCAAGCAGATTTGTATGCAAAATTCAGATTCATTATTACCAAAGACAGGATCTAGAGCTCCTTCACTACAACTCTTCAACAGGGGAAAATGTTAGGGGCTAAAGCACAAGCACATCCAGGTTCCCTATCAGTTCTCACACAGGCATCCTGCATTACTCATAGGTCATTTAAAGCCAAATTCTGCTTCAGCAAAACTTACACGACTGCCCTACAAGCCAGGGATAGCTCAGCTTCAGTGATGCTCTGCCCATTTACCTAGGAATTAAATGGAGCTTCTGCCCCTACTTACCACTGCTTCAAAGGAGGTAAAAAAAGGTAGAGGTAAAAGGAAGTAAAAAAAGGAGAAAATCTGTCCCAGTAGCTTTTGTGGTTCAGGGACTCCGACGCTTAGAGGAGAGTAACTTCAAAAAGCAAGTTTGTTGTCAGTAAACTTCACTGTAAAAAGGGTATGCCTCCATGGGAAAACTTGTAGAAATGGTCTACAAATCCAAAAAACTGTCAGTCACTGATCTAGCTTTCTCTGCAACCCTCACAGGTGATCTGATGTAGTGCTTCACCATCCTCACTATTAGAAAGCTTGCAGAGGGAGGATAGATTAATTTCCCCTTCTGTCAAGCAACATTTTACATATCAGATACAATGTTTAATGCTTCTAAATTATACCCAGATCCTTGGGCACAAATATCAGTATTGTTTCCCTACAGGAGAAGACTGTACTAAATTTAAGTAAAGCGGTTAAGAGCCAGTTTCTCTGGATTGGGAAGACTTCCAAAACATTTGCTGTTCCTGTTTCCTTTTAGCCCTTCTACTAATTCTTTCTCTCATCCAACTTTCTGTTGTTCTACTAGGTTGTGTTCACTGAACCTCTGAAGAGCTGCTGACTGTTCGTAATTAATTTCATAGTAACAGTCAGTATCAGTTTCACAGGTGAGAAAAAGACTGCTGTCAAAGCCAGAAACAGACAGTGTTTGGTATTTTGTAACCAGAGTAACTCACTTGGATAAGTCTGTTTCAAACAGCTTTTTTTGGTCACCCTTTCCTCTCATTTTTAAATATTGCATCGTTACTCTACCAGCCTTTTCTAATTCAGCCTCTTTAACACAGGTACTATACATCTGTGTGTGAGGGGAATGTCAGTGTGCATTTAAAATCTGTCATGTATTCTTAAATCATTTATATACTAGAAAGGTATTTAATGCACTGCTAACTCATATTTAGATCCTTTTTTTATTATGAAGAAAATAACTAATGACTGCCAGCTAATATTTAATTCTGTCTGGACTACTGAATGCTATTTTTAAGGCTATAGCAAAAATGGGATTTTTCCAACCATCTCCAAGAGGCACAACAAAAGATCTTCATGTTTTAAGAGACAGAATCACTTATACTACTTTTACATCTTTTGCATAAATATATCCATTAAAAATACACAGAAGTTAGCTTAATACAGTGTATAATAATTAGGATAGTTATGTAAAAGTTATCAAATGAGCACTAAGCCTTCCCTAGTCAAAGGTGGAATAAATAGTAAATATTCACCTCTTCTGTAATGTCTTTTTAGAGTTACTCTCAAAATATTTTACAAAGATTATCACGGGAAAACTGAAGCCTGTGTGACATGCAATGCCTGCAAGTATTTCTGTTTTATTTTTAGTAGCAGGGGTTTGGGTTTTGGGGCTACAAACTGTTAAGGGCCATTAGAGTATCTGCTACCTTCACACACACCTCATGGGAGAGTGAAGAGCAGGGACATAAGATAATGTTTTCAATCTGAATCGCTCGTACAACTTGCCCTCTGCTCTACAGTGCCACTATGAACATTACCAGAGTTGGACAGCCCCAGCCTTCAATTAGAAGGTCACACCCATTAGTCAAGGCAAAATCCTATTTTTTCCTCTGTTTTACATGAATCTTTGTTCCCATCTAGCTGATTTGAGGATGATCCTACCTGGGCAATATAGGCCACTAAATAAGCAATAGCATACCTTCAAAATAGGAGGGAATTTTTGTTTAATTTGATGTTTAACTTACTCCTGCAAAGAGCGATCCAGCTGACTGTCCTCTTCACCTAGCATATTCTCAACCTTCTCTGTGGTTCTGTGAAACTTGAGTAATCTCTAAAGACTACCTCAACTCCAGAAGAGGCTGAGCTCTCTTTCCTCCCACCTTCTTTCCAGCTCCAACTCTACCGTCACAGTCAGGGCATTCTCGTGCAGGCAACAGCTACAACAAATTGAATTCTGGTCCCCAACTCAGTGGACAACAGGGTTAACTGCTAAGATATTAAATAAAAGTTTTGATTATTTTTCCCTTAGAAATTACAATTAATGCTGAGATTTACTTTGAACTCCATGCTGCAAGGCTGTCTTTGGACCACACCTTATAGTGTGGGTTCCTCTCAGGAGCCCCAGTCTGCAAATCCTTGACCTACACTCTGAGAGGGTAGTGGTATATGTTGTACTGGCATGCTATAGGCGCCTAACAAAATCTTGCGATGGAATTTTAGACACAGATGACCAAAGGGCTAGGGGTGGCAGTGAGCAAGCTCACTTCCTCATGCATGTTGAAGACCTTTACTTAAGGAGTTCTTTGTACTTCTTAAGCAGTTCACCCCTCACACTGAAAGGTTTCAGGGGAGTCTGCACAATCAACAGAGGGGACCTCCAGCACTAATTCCTCCAACCTGCACACATATCCAAACATGGACCAAGGAAGTGGTGGCCTTTGGCCAACTACTCGAAATACAGAAAGAGCAGAGAAAACGCCTGAGATGTAGAAACATGTGAATGATGTGTAGAGTTAAGGGAAGTGGAACTTCGATAGGTCTGTCTTCGGTTTCCAGTGCTTAGGCTAATCTAATTTTTAAACTCTCTCTGTGAAGGTGGAATGCCAACTTTATCTAAGTTTTTCTTTCTGGAAGTCTAAAAATATGGAATTGGCAGTTGCTAGGCATCAGTCACAATATTACAATAACTTGCATTCAGGTATAAGATGAAGCACAAATGCAACAAAAACGGTAACAGAGTCACTCCAAAAAGAACAGCCTATAGTAAAAAACAGAAGTTATAATGATTCATGTAGAAACATCTGTAAAGCACATCAAATACAGTAGTTGGGATTTCAGGCCTCTCAGTGGCTTAATTATAAACGCAGGCTGACGTTCAACTGATAAAATATGTTTTCAGAAAGCAGACTGGTTTTGATGGAGAGATGCAGATGGACACCTCCAGGTGAGCAGACCATACCTGGGCAGAAAAAGTATAATTATTTTTGAGGTCTGGATCCCCAAATGATAAATGACAAAATACAACATGCCAGAACCACTGGTATCAAAGCAAAAGCATGATTTTTCACCTGACCACCATTAATTATACTCTCAAGCAGAAAGAGTTGAGAATAATTTAAAAGCCACACCTCCACTCCTGGAAATACTTCTTCACCATTGCTGCAGCCCCACTTAGTACTCTAAAGAATTTCACAGTTGCTGAACAGATCAGTCCTTTCCCCGAAGCCTTTCCATGGAAGGTGAGTCTTTCCTAACAAAATGCTCAGTTGAGCCAATGCTGATACTCAGCACTGTAGCAGCAGAAGGAAAAAACAGGCTCTCCACCTTAGTCTACAAAGGACAACTAAACTGGCTCACTAACTGGCTCACACCCTGTCCAGTTTGACTTTGAGGACACAGTTTTGCTAGCCAAAACTAAGCTATACACCTCCATGCCATTGTATGTTTTAGGTAAAAAGACAATTATAAACAGCACCAGAGGGTTCCAGATTTACTACAGATGGTAACATTTTTCAGCAAAGCGCTACTGTAAGCTGGAGTTTTCTTTTCCTGATTTCCATGAAACACATTTCATCCAGGTGTATCGAGCCCAGCTCACTCCGTATCAAATATAAGTACTCATTCCTATAAGTACCAGACAGAATTACTTTGGACAGAGATTAGAATTTACTCATCAAAAGCTCTCAGAAGTATCCCATGGCATTTCACGTCAAAGCATGCTACTTTTTGATCACGCCTTTATGGTTTATACACGTCCACTCACAGTAAAGCCTTTGCTGATTTTGCTTTGTTAAAAAGGCTCTGTCTTCTGTAAGGGCACTAGGGAAACCCACAGCAAAGAAGCTGCCTTAAACATAATCCTTCACTGACATGCACTTCCCTGGCACGCCTTCTGCTCTGTAGTAACACTTTTCCAACCTCCGAGTGAAATGCACCCCTAACGTCAATGCTTAAGCACTCATTGCTGTTACTGAAACCCACTTGACTCAGAAGAAAGCCATTACAAAGAACACAGACCTACTATTTCATAAGCCAGCAAATGTACGCAACTGCTTGGGGGCAGATACAAACAGACATTGCTGCTGGCAGTTTGGGGCAGACATGTTCCCGGGCCCGTGTCAGTGACATGCTGAAGGTCACCCAGACAGCACAGGATGGTGGTAGGACCAGAATTCAGAGCTCCTGTCTCGTCCCTCTACATTTATACTACCCTCCCCAGTGAGCAGACTACAGTTTATCAAACCTCCTTTGGGATTACATGACTGCAGGTCTGAAGAACTGTTCCTGGCAGGTAACCAACTGAAAAAAACTCCCTCTCAGGTATTGTTACCACCACTTTCATGACAAGAATTACTACTGGATTTCAACTGCACACGATGTGTTCTGAAGCTGTTCTCTTCATGCTTGGAGAAGACAAGCATGGTTTACCCTCATAAATCAATCAATTCCTGATGGAGAGATCGGGATTTACTACAGAGCTGTCAAGCTGGAATCCATAAAGACAGGGAAGTTTTTTTTAACAAGAAAAAACCCCCACAATACTCAAGCAGTGCCTCGACTGAAAACAAGACTACTGTCTCTCTCCAAGCGCAACCTCCCACTTGTAAAGGCACATTCCGTTGGCAAAGCCTGCCAAGGGACTTCTGTTAACCTTGCCAGGTTGACAAGGCATTCCGCGAGTTACTACCAGAGGCGTCCCAGAGACCTTGCATACAGCTCATTAGTCACCCCAGAAAATGGTCATGGGAACTTGCCGCAATAACCGGTGCAAAAGCTCCTTCTCTGCTCCTGTAACAGAGCTTTCCAACCACCGCATGTCACACAGAAAACTCCTTCATGCACGTGTGCTTGCCTGAGAACACAGGGCTCAGAATAAACACCTCTTCCCCAGAAGCTGAACCCTGGTAAAAGAGAAGCCTCAGGACTGCGGAGCTGCATGCCCGAGGTTACCATTCTTGCCAGCAAAAGGAAACACAGATTGCCCCTTGTGCTTGCAAGTTTCAAGGTTAACCCTTCAGACTGATTTATCCCCTTGCTTTCCGGCATTTCCTAACTGAGTAGAGAGGTATTTTGTACCTTTTTGTTTCACCATTCACAGCAATTAGAAGAATAATACAGGAAATGGTAAAAGAAACCTGACCTGACTCCCTTTCAGCAGCGGTGGGTCACTCAAGGGATATGCCTGCCAATGTTGCTCCTTTAGCTTGTCCCTAACGCTTGCATTCCCCTCAAAAAGGAGATTCGTCTACAAATATCTTTTTTTTTCCCACACTACTCACTGTGGCAAAATGTATTTTCTGCCTCAGTTTACAGAGTCTCTAAGATTCAATCAGATTACTTTTATATCCCGGAACAGAGGTGGACACTCCCACCACATCGAAGATGGGTACGTGGAACTACTCTGCATTATAATGCGCTAAGCACAGCCGGGAGATTTTAGGAAAATCAATTACAACAAAGGTTTAGCCTCCAGGCAAAGGTCTTCAAATTAGCAGCTTCAGTGCTGAATGCCAAATGGGCAAAGGAAGTAGGGCACCCCTGCTGAATGGGGACCCCGCACCTGCCCACCTACCCGGAGCGGAGAGGGATGCATTATGAATCTGACCACAGACGAACATAAGCATTTCTAAAATAACTTGCTCTAGGGAATTTCACGTGCTTAACGCTTCTGTGTATCGCGTTAATTTTAACCTCCTGACTAAAGCATGGGAGGAAGCACGATGCTTCCAAACTGCGGAATACGGGCGTACACCACTACAGTACCGTCCAGCAGCGGAAGACACGGACCGCAGTTTGTCTGGAGTCCTGCATGCTCCCTGTCTGCTGCCAATCTACTTTTCCGTTTCCCTCCCTCGCTTCCCTGCCAAGGTTACTCTTCTAGCTGTCACAGAAGACGTACATGATCTTTCTTCTGCTGTTTTATGTCCACTCATTAAACACCCCTCCTTCCTGTCAGGGGGAAGCCAGAAAGCAAGCTGGATACCCTCTCTCCCGAGCGCTTGCCAATTCCCACCGAAAAGGAGCAAAGCCCTTTACCAAGGGGCTACAATAAAGACAAAACCAGGTCCCTTCACAAAAGAGGCTCCTGAAAGGGTGTTTAGCCATTACACAAAAGATCTGCTGCTTTTGAGAGTGAAAGGCTTCAAAAAGACTGGGCAACTCCACGTGAAGGAGCCGGCTCCGGATTAATTCATTCGCGCCAAGGAAAAACCGTGAAGGACGGCGACTCCTGATGTGAGTTTGCCCTACAGGGAGAGGGACTCAGCCTAAACAAAAAAAAAAAAAAAAAAAAAA
>NW_020799097.1:32448575-32469610 GCF_003259725.1 Athene cunicularia
ACACATGACCAGGTACTGAACGTCTAAATGAGGAAACATCTGTGTAGCAGAGAGCTAATTAGAGTAAGCATGTTTAGTGGAGGAGTGGAAAAGCTGTTATGCGATTAATGAAATAATATGGAGGAATGCAGTGAGCATAAATAGTTCAATATATCCAAATCAAAACCGTCTCCAAAATGAAATTACAGTTGCCCATTTTGTGCTGATGCAGTTTATCTAGAGGACAATCATCTAAACACTGTCTCTGTCTGATGACTGAACCTACAATTGTTTTCTCATTTACAGTACAATCCTTTTTACAGAGATAATTCATTCAAATAATGCAAACATACGTAGCAGAGCAACATACCAAGGAGCTATTGCTTGTTCTCGTTTGAAAGTCAGTAGTCATTTGGAAAAGTTAATTCAGAGCTAGTCACTTCTAGGTATTATATCATAACCTGTCAGGACCCTAAAAAGCTGTTGAGGCAGAACCTAGAAACTAAGGGTTACAAATGGACATGTTTAACTGACATTCTTTATAGCCAAAAATAATATAATATTAGAAAATACTGGCCTTATATTTGTATTATTTTTCCTCCAGAAGTATTATCTTCCGTGGACTTGCGTGTCGTATTCAGAGCTTAGCCTAAGAGAGAATACTTAATAGTTTATGGCTATAAGACCTTAATGAAGGCAGCAATAAGAATAGCTAGATGTAATTGCAGCAGTTTAGGAAGGAGTACAAACACTAACTCAGCACCAGGGAGATATGCCGGTGAACTACTTGGTGTTCTTCCATCTCTTTAATTGTATTCTTGAAAGCTGGTAACTATGTGTTTCTGTACACTTGCAAACATAGTATTTACTGCTTCCAACTGTATACAAGATCGGTAACATAACAATATGAGACATTCGGCTGTTTGGTAACAAACCACAATAACTGTATTTTTACCCCAGAACCGCTGTAACATGTTTTCATGTGCCACAGAACAGGCGCGGAGGTCATGAGTCAGGCACATCAGGTGTGATATCAAATACTGCAGCAGCACTTTCTGTTAGCTTTATGTATAGATTACCTTAGATGGAAAGGTAAAAGATAATGAAGGCACTACATACAAGCCAAATGTTTTTTATTAAGCTGTTGTTCCTTGATAAGCAAAGCAAAATGTTCTTCCTTTGGAAATTGGAGGAATCCGGTCAAATAACCACTCCATTTGTGGGGACAAACCATCTACAGAGACAGGTTTTTTTCTGCCAAACACCTTAGCAGTGGTTATTATAAAAATTGTCACATTTGATTTGAGGCCTCAGGTGCAACTCTGAAACAAAGGACGAGTTTCTAACTTGTGATGGATGGTACCAATCACTGTGTGATTCAGGCTGTTCCTATGGTTTCACACACAATATGCAGTACAGTGCATATTCTGGGTTGTATCAGGGTGTGTGGGCAGGCATTTCTCTTCAGGATCTGGCCCAGAATTGTTTGTTTGCAGTAGTTTATGACTTGGCTCATCTATTACGGTATTGCTGATTGCTGCCCCCATTCTCCGAAGATCTTTGTCAGAGATGTGTCAGGACTTGGCACCCAATTTTTCATTTGTTTCAAAAAAACCTTACCTCTGCTTCAGTTTCTTGTGCTTCTTACTAGCGGAAGATGCTTGCCTCTGGCAGGAGAATGCTTGACACGGTGCTAGAAAGCAGTGTGTGTGTGTGCAAGTGTGCATATGCACGTACATACAAAAGAAATCTCATCCCTGGGAACGCTCTCTACAGGCCCACAGAGGCTTTTTTTCAAATTGGAGCACACTGCTGGCTGGACACAGTTGTAAGGGATTGCAAGGCTAACCAGCAATTCTATGCTCCACTTTCTTCTTCACTGGTTTCAGCCTTTCCAACATCTAGAAAAGGATAGGCATGGCAGGAGGTTTGCTATAGCTGTGCCATAGATGTACTGTTCCACTTTCTCTAAAACAACTCCATTCTTTTTGCTTTTCTCTCCCCCCATCACTCAGGGTCACCCACCCCTCAGGAAGCTCCATCTAGAGGCTTCTGCTGTGACCCAGCCTACCCACCCAGGTAGGACATGCCCAGCACAGGGACAGGCTGGCCCTGCTCCCTTTGAATTTTCCCTCGATTCCTGAACACTGAGATTTGCTCAAGCTAGGTACAACATTACAGACCGTTCTTTTTCAGATATTGGAAAGATGGTCAGAGTTATACATAGCATTTGAAATAAAGCTATTAAAATTTATAGTTTTGTACATTCTGTGGCTGATAGAGCTATTACAGTCCTGTGGGAAGCAGAAGAAAAAACAGTTGGATAAACATATAAAAATGTGCAATTATTTTTAACTAGTGGATAAAATACTGCAGAGAAATAGTCCCTATTTCACATGGCTGTAATTGAATAGATTAAACCCAAAGATGGTTCATTTCTTTGGACTGCTTCATGGTTTTCTTTCAACAGCAGTGACTGGTGATAAGTGAAGGTGGGTAATCAGCCCTGGCATGCAAAGGTGGCTCATCAGCCTACTTTCTGTGATGGGTAAAACCAGGTACCAGGTGACTCAAATTAGAGCAGGCGAGAGACTAGCCTGCCTGTCTAAATTAAATATATGCAGTGTACTTAATGGTGTTTGTATTTACACCTTTTGGCATCACTCAGTCAGCCAAAAGGTGTGATTAACCAGAAAAAGAGCATTGGGGCTGCATCTCACAGGAGTGTCAAAGAACATTCATTGTCTACTGCACACTCAAAGGCACAAGCCTGATCTCAGTAGAGTCACTGGGTATCTAGGGATTCAAATGAGAACAGGTTTATTATGTGTTAGTGAAGGCCCAAAAGACCAATGCTTGACCAGGCATCCTGCAGAGAGAGTAATGTTCTGCCATCTGACAGGCACAGACCGCCACTCTAAGTGTCTGCATAGAGGTATCTTGGCATCAGCAAGGGGTGAAGAACGAGGGAAAAAAAAGGAAGCAGCAGCACAGGATGCAGCAAAAGTATAATTTCTTCTGTCTTCTGCTTGTTTAGACTTATTTCAGCCTCATTAGATTACCTAACACTTTTTCTAAGAAGAGCACATTTTCCTACACTATCCAGCTTTGGAAGCCCCCAAGAAATTTAATCATCCAACTCGGAATTGAAAGCCCCACACTTGCACTCAGGACACTGCATGTCAGAAAAAAACAGGCAGTGAAGACCGGGCTGGGTTTGCTAAAATGATGTGTATGGGATCTGCACTGTTCCAGAAATGAGAAACCAGCTGCCCGAGCTGACAATGAAGAACGAGATTGCATGTTTATGTATGCACATAGGCCATTTTGAAATAATTTTCTCTAGTGCTTTGTTCCCTTTCCTAATAAGCCAACTTGTTTATCACTATAGCAACCAGTGACAGATTCCTGGAAAGAAGAGCTGCAAATGTCCATTTGGACCTCTGTGGTCACAGGCGGGTGGTACAAGCAAGGCGTCAAACCTGCCTCCCAGAGCTCTGAAACGCCACGCAGGGACAGAGCAGGGTGAGGCAGGCATGCCGTGGTGTGGCGTAGTGTAAGGGGGACATTCAGAGCGAACAGGGCTATGCATAGCTTGATGGAAAACATCACAAATATAAAAATTGTTTTAACTGAAAATAAATGCATTATAAGGCAAAATAAGTTTGAAATGCAGAGATGAATCCTGAACGCTGAAATGATTCAATTATCTCTCTGTGCCATGGGCTTCAGTGATGAAGACTGGAAGAGGTTGGAAACGGATGTGCAAAGAACCTGCTCAGGAGAGAACCTCCAGGCACGGGTATGGATGGAAGCCAACCCTCTCACCAAACATCTGCTGCCAACATACACCTCTGAAACCTGTGCCAGAGAGTATCCCGCCAGTGCTGAGCCATGTTCCAGGTGACATCTCACAACTACAACACTTGCTCAAGTGGCAAAAGTTGGTGTGGCAGAGCGAAAGATGGAATCTCCAGAGATAACTGTCAGGGGTAACATAGTTACACAGGAAGGAAAGTGTTTATTTTCTTCTCAGTCTCAAAAACTGCATGCACGAAAACCCATATGTTACGAGAATATTAGCAGAAATACAAACTCAGGCATTCAAGGACTGAAAGCACTACAATTAAGATTGTCTGTTGAACCTTAAAGTGGTCACTTTGAGCACTTGTCTTATGATTCAGCCTTTGCACCTTCAATCTTCTTTTAAATCTACCTTTTCAGATAATAAGAGGATCATCCTTATGCTGTTTGGCTACTCCTCCCCTGTATTCATATAACTTGTATCAGAAGCCCCTGAGCTCTCTCTGAGTCCTAGTACCTGGACCTGGTCAGTTTGCTTCTATTTTGAGCAGGCTCTGGGTATGAAAAAATGAAAGTTAAAAGCTGTATGGCTGAAAAAGACTACTTGACCCTTGGTCCTGGTATGAAGAGGGTTGAATGTTTTATTACATGTTTTGTTTGTAATGTAATGTTATATTAATGAAGTAATGTTGTTGTAGCACCAGTGTCCTAGCATATGTCAGGCAAGCTTTTAAGGAGACATATCTTCTAGTAGACTACATGATAACAGTAAAAAACCTCCAAGCAGCCAAATGTTCAGACACACAAGCTTTTCTTCAGTTCTGAAACAGCAATTTACTGAAAAGCCCTCAGAAGAGGAACAGCTCCATGTTATTCCCTGGAGTTATTCCTCATAAAGAAAATGTTTTCTTTCACAGTGTTGTGATTTTTTGTAAGAGCCTCAAGTTGATGATTTTTTTTTTTTTTTTTTTTTTCCTTGAGAAGTCAAATGGCCTGCTCCAGTTTCTCTTGAAATCCCACACCTTTATGTTTCAGACCTACATGAGGCCTTGTTGACAGAATAGATTGTTTTAGTATAACCAGATGCGGACTTAAACCAGCATATCGCCAAATTCAAGCAAACTTCTCTGCAAGCACGCTTCACCCTACCTGAAGACTAAATCATCCCCGTGTGAATCTATGATCCTCTATCTCACTGGCTAAAACCCCACCTGAACTGACAGCAGTGACACTGAGATAGCTGGCAGTCACCATGGTGAGTATTGTATGACAAGCCTTGCAAACTGTCTTGCAAGGCAGCTGTGTGACACCTCATATTGTGAACCAGCAGATAGGAAAGTTTCTTCTTCTTGGCTGGGCACTTGGTTTTGTGATATAATATTTAATTCTAGGTTGGCCCTTGCCACATGGAAGTAACTGTCTGATGCTGCTCTGGTCTTTATAAAGATATATTTTTTAAACTGGTGTTCAGAGTGCATGTCTGAGGTGATAAGTGGTTTATGTCATCTCGGAGATGATGAGTGTTTTACAGCGCTACTGTCTGAGCAGTTGGAGACTGGCAGATCACTTCAAAGACCTAGAGCATATACCTGCCTCCTCAAATCTCCTGGGAGTTTGTGGAGCTAGCTAGCCAAACTGGGGATATTTCCTTACCATATACTATGTGTTGTATACAGTAACTGTATGAGATTTTATGAGACATTTAAGCAGGCAACATGAAAAGGCACGAACAAAGGTGTGGTGTCTTTGCAATAACCTTACAGTGCCAGAACATCTGAGGATTTGTCATGGCTAGGGGAGAGCAGGCACCTTTTCAAACCATCTCTGCCCTAAGCTCACATTTTTCTCCTCAAGACAGGTTTGCCTTTACATATCCAATACCAAAAAGAAAGAGGAGTTTGCTGCATCCTGGTGCAGGCTGTGAATGGTAGTACTTCCAAGGCAGTGAAGATGGCATCTTTATTATGGATAAGACAGGCAGTGGAAGAAGGCTCATACTATATCAACACCAACCAGAAGCTCATGCACTGGGAGTGTTACTTGTAACTCTGTCTCTTTTTTTTCTCTTAAATAGACTAGACCAGAGAGAGGGACAGCTGGGCTTGGTCAGCACCTAGTTGGCCTGCATGTCTTGTCAATATGTCTGTGGATTACTGCTGCCTTTCCATCTGTTCATGGTGTCTCCTCCCACACTGACATTCTCATTAAACCCTAACAGTGGTCATGATACTGTAAATATACATGTTACACAGTACCCTTGTGCTGAACTTGCAAACTCAGCCCATGATTAACTGGGCTCAATGACACTGAGGAACTGGCTCTATGTTGGTTGGTGTTTGTAGCACTGCTGCTGAGCCACTGAGCTAATGTATTCCTCCTTCCCTCTTCACTCACCTTCCCAGTATTTCTTCTCTGTGTTGTTCCAGCAGGATGTCCCTGGAGCCTTCCAGCTTGTCAAGTACAGCACACTGCTCTGTGCTCAAAAGCATATGGCCAACAAAACAAAGAGCTTGCAGCTGGAATTTGAATGTGGCACAAACTGAATTGCTTTAAAAATCAAGGTATGTGCTAGGAAGAAACAAATTGTAGAAATGCCAGGCACAAAAGGTCATGTAGTCCAACCACTGATCTCAAGCCAGGAGACATTTGTCTAAACTCTAAACTTCCCATGATGATAATCCAACTATCTCCTGATGTAGTAACTAATTGTCCTGACAGTAAGAAAGTTCTCCTGACATTTAACATAAGCCTTGCTGTTACTATATGTTCACAGGTTACTGTATCAGTGCAAATGGAGAATGACCGACTGCTTTCCCATTTATAGCAACCTTTTACACAGCTAGCACCAATACCTCCCCTTCATCTCTGCTTTTCTACAAAAAGCATTTTTTCCTAAAAATTATTTTTTAAAATAATCATAATAAATAAAATTCTTCTCATTACATCTGTATATTTCTTAAAATGTGGACTCCAATACAAGAAAAATTGCTCTGCTCAAGATCTTATCAGTACCATGTGAAGAACAATATTTATCACCCATGCCTTCCATGTATTTGGAACAGTTAGATTAATTTTGTTCTATTATAGGTCCATTTCTATGGTACTGTTCCCTAACCAGGTATTCTGTACATAACTGTACATTCTGTACATACTCCCTCCTTTCTAGAAGTGGCAATATGGCTGTCGTTCTTGTTCTTGTTCTTGTTCTTGTTCTTGTTCTTGTTCTTGTTCTTCTTCTTCTTCTTCTTCTTCTTCTTCTTCTTCAGGATTCTCCCCATTCCCCACAAACCCACAAAGTGTTCAGTGATTTCTGAAATTTTGTCACAAGTATGCTAATTTGAATAATTTCAGCTCATTCAAATATTACTTAAAAGATTCTTTTCCTATTCTATCCTGTTCTCTTGCTATTAATTTTAAAGATTGTTAGGCAACAGATCACAGTTCATTTTTAAAAGAAAGATTAAGTCATAAGAAAAGACATTGCACCTTTCAATCTTTTTTTTTTTTTTTTTTTTTTTGGTTAAAGTACAGCAGCAGAGACACTTCCCTTAGACTGCTGGTAGGCCTATACACTCCCTTCTTTGGCAATTTGATTTGCCTTTGTGCCTGTAGTTGAAGCATGAGTGCAGGAAAACGTAGGAACAGGAATGCTCATTGGATAAAACAGCAGATCAGGGATGGGAGAGGTATTGCAGCCTCACAAATCTCCAGTACCCTGACTGTGAGATAGGAGGAAATCACTGCATAGATCCCAAAATATGAGCTGCTGAAGGCCCGTAACAGATTAGCAGTGTAGACCCTGGCTCTCCAAGGGTAAGGGAGCACATCTAAGCAGCTGTGGGCTGGCATGTGGGTCAGGCAGAGGTTGAAGAGGCTCAGGTTAGCATCATACCTTAAAGGGGGTGGGTAATGGGAGCAAAGAGCCCTTCTTCATCACAAGGAGAAGGATGAGGACGCGCTATTATTCACAGGAGTTATTTTCCAAGGACAATTTGCCCTCAGGCACTGTTGTTTTGTTAATAAGGATGTGGCCAAGCTAAGCAATTTTCTCTAAGTCATTGTGTGCATTTCTTTCTCAAACCATGTCCATGGCAAATTATGTATAATTGGGCTGTAAGGCTCTCTGTGTCCTGCTTAATCTGCTGTTTACTGATATGCTCTTTATCAACACTGACAATTTTTTTCGTGATTTTGTCACCTCTAACAGAATGTAAACAGTGATTATGCAAACAGCTTACACTCCTATTCACCATGTTCAAACACTTTGATTTCTTATCTTTTTAAGGGTGAGGTCTGGATACAGAAACATGGTAGCACACACTTAAATTTACTATTTAGGGCTGGATGAAAGCACCATCCTTCATCAGGGGTGGACCACCCCTGCTGTGCTCCACTGAGGCTTGCATGTAGGACCGTAACTTCAGATAGTGCTTGGGGCATATTGTCAGCCAGATAAGTCTCCTCCTTCAGAGAATAGGGCTGTGCCAGGCATTTGTATGCTAGGGGACTTCTCTGATAAGCACAAGTAGCATATCCCAAGTAAAAATATGCCCTCATCCAACCCTATGTGCCAGTGTAATGATACCATGGCTTTCACAGACATGAAGTCCCAAAGCATGAAAATTAGGTCTTTCCACAGGAGATTTCTTGCCCTGTAGCTTGAAATTCAGTACCTATCAGTGAGATACCATATGCAGAAACTTTTATTTCTTCCCTGGTGGGAGGAACTTTAAGGATTTGGGTTTATCATATTGTTTTGAGGAATGCTATTCTTTCAGAAATCCTTGACCAGCTTGGCATTTGAGAAGAATAAGGCATCTCATCCTTTGTGGAAAGACAAGGCAAGTAGTTGTACCTGTCACAACCTTCCTCTCAAATTATACTATTTGTAATTCTCAGGTAATCCAGTTTAACATAGTTTAGCTTTTTGCCAAAAGTTTTCACTGAAGATGAGATATTTTATAATGCTCAAATGGCATAGTTTAACACATCAGCTCTTCCAAATCTGCATTGACATTCTATTATGTATAGCATAAAGAGAAAAGCCTTGTGAACTTGCTCAGTCAGTAATGGATACTGGAACTATACCATTTTTTATCTATTATTTGTTCTTCCACTTTTAGTCCTGCTGTTATTCCAAAGAGGAGTGAAATTATTCCACTACTTCACAGAAATTTCTGCAGTGTAAGGTTGAAAATGACCTCAAGAGGTCATTTCATCTAATGATTTCCACACATTTTCAACCAGTGGATCAGTGCCAAAGTTCAGAATATTTCCCAGGCTACCATCCAGCTTTACTGGCACATCTTTAATGGGGAATAACTGCGTCATGATTCTCTAGGCCAGTTATGCACCAATGAACCCCAGGCTCATGGACCACCAGCTGTCCCAGGACCTTAGTATGGATTTCTTGTGACCAGTCATCTCCTTCTGTTGTGGCTTCAGGTATCTACTGCTGCCACCCTCATATTTCACACAATCTATGCTCATGTCCCTCATTTTCAAGGTAATCCTCAGTCTTGAGCAGAGAGTAAGCCCCGAGCAGAGAAATGACTCTGGCAAGAGCCTGGTCCCAGTCACCATTCTCCCTGAATGGCTCTGATCTTTCTCTGGTTGGGGAAGCTGACATGCACCCACCATATAAGGGATATTTCTATGAAACTGTGAGCTGATCAGAGGCTGCCATCCCCAAAGGCTGTCAGGAGTCTGGGCAAATCATCCAAGCAATCTATGGTTGGTCAGCAGAAAAAAAAGCTTTGATTTAATCTATCCCCATCCTTGAGTCAAAATTGATCAGATTTACACCATTCTCAGCTGCTCTATAAAAACGTTCAGTGTAGAGGATGCCGGTAGTCTCTGCAGTAACCAATGCTCAATTGCCCTTTCAATTAAAAGGATGATGCCTAATCTAAATTACCTTTCCCCTCAGCAGCAGAGATTACTTGTTTTCTTGCTGATTTTGGAGGAAGAGTACACATTTTGTGCATGCAAAGATTCACATCATCCTTGTCTTCTTTCCAGAAAAGACAATATAAATTCTTTTAGCCATTCCCATGAAATCACATTTCTTACCATTTGTGTTGCTCACCTCTGAGCTGTGTGATTCATAGAGCTATGTTCTTCTAAAAATACCTAGCCCAAAAATGGACAGTTTTCCAGCTGAGGTCACTAGTGCCAAGCCGAGTGAAAGAACCGCTTCCGATATTTTATACCTGTTAATGCATCCCAGAAGGGCATTTGAATGTCTTGCAACAGTGCTATATTTTGCACTTTCAATTGCAATCCATTGTCATCTTCTGGATCCTTTTCTGCAGCAGAATAAAACCAAATAGATCAGTACAAATTCTAGAGAGCCCTACCTTTTGTCTCATTGCATTTAAGAAACCCATGACAAACTCAAATAGTAGTTTCAATCAGTTGTACATTCAACTCATAATTTTATTTGGGTCATTTTCCTTTAGCTTACTTATGAGAACATGGTGTGGGATTGTCAAAAGCTATGGCATGGTCAATATAAATTCTGTCTATGATTCCTCATGCTTTTACTAGGTTTCTGACCATGTTAAGGAATTTTGTTAGTATGATGTCATGTGATTTGTTCTTAACAAAACCGTATATTGTCTGTTTTGTTGGTTATTAAGTCACTGTTCAGCGAGACTATTTCCAGGTACTGGTTAAACTTATCCATCATTGCATGTCCCATAGTTTTCTTCCTAGTATGCTCTTAAGATAGATTTTGTTTGCAGTTTTCCAGCCTTCTGGGACTCCCTGTCCATCTGCAGTTTTCAGAAATGATCATTAACAGTTCAGAGGTTGCTCAGGATAAGTCCGAAAATAGTCTTGGAGAAATTTTCTCAAAGCCAAATGACATGAGTACAGTTACCCTGTCTAGATAGTCTGTCCTCTGCTCCTGTGTTCTTGTTGAAATGAATCTCATGAACTATCTGGTCAAAAATAATTTTTTTTGTGATTAATAAAGGAAAAAAAAAGGAACTTCATGGAAGGTCAGTCATGCATATTTCTTGTAAAATATTATGCCTGTTTGGGTAGACTTTTCTGAAAACCTCACCTACAATGCAATATACAAACCCCCATGGACCAAGTGCAGCACAGTGATTTCAAATTCCACCCAGAACTCCATATGACAAAAACATTAACTTCACTGTTATAATAGTTGCTGGCTAGATTAAAAAGTAGAGATGGAATCACAGTCACTGAAGTCATTCCCTGAGAAGATCAGTCCTTTATAGATCACTATTTATTGTAAAATCTGAATCATTTATCTTTCTTAGAATCCTTTAAAAGATTAAGTGTTAAATTATATATCATTTTAAGAGTCGAGTTTGCTAGTCTTTTATCTCCTCATAATTCACTACCTTCACCTCTACCTGTATTTATAGCGTGCATGAATGAAGTTTGCCCAGGCAGAATGCTACTTTTGAAAACTAGTTAATATCTGTACTTGGATGTAACACATAGCAATCGTAGTTTTTATTTTTTCATATTCCTTTTGTCCTTCCAGCTTTCTGTGACTGATGTCAATTTTACACTTCTATTTTTTTTTTATGCAGATTTAAAAAATTTCTTTAACATGGTTCCTCCTTCTTATGTCAGAGTGATAGATGCAAAACATCACCTGAAATCCTGGGTGTGCTCCTTTTGCTCACACACAGGCTCTCCATATCACTGGAGATTCACCTGTTCACAATGTCAGGTCAGGTGTTAAGGGTAGTTAGAATTTCTAAATTAAATTTTCACTCTTTGGTAGTTTGGTGGTAGCTTTGCCACTGATTTTAACAAGGTCAGAGCATCAGCCACCATTTGTCCAAAGTTCTCGGTAGAACATTCCTACTGTGTGATTCATGCGACTACAGGGTAAATAAAGATATTTGTCCTTGTTTGTGCATTATCTCTTTGCAGGGAATGGATAATCACACAGAATGCACGAGGATGAAGGTCTCACAGCACTGACTGCACACAAAGAAGCTCCAGTCATGAAGAATTAATAATCTAATTTCAGAGACAATAAGTGACTATAGCACAGAGGTAGAGAACTAAAGAAAACATGAGAAGTTTTTAAGCTCTTACAGAAAACCAGGATATTTCCTTCAATGCTAAATAGGCTTTTTTTGTGATAAACAGACCTTTTCTCCTCAATAGGGAGCTACATGCTTTTTATGCCTTCTAGATATTGCTGCTCTAGACAGCAATGCAATAAAACAGCCATTTTCATTATTAAAACCTTTTTTTCAACTGCTTATAGCTTTCTGCAAATAAAACTTGCTTGCCTGATTCCTTAACATTGCGACTGGGAGAAAACAACAACAACAACAACAACAAAAAAAAGAAGCAGACGCTAAAGTGATATAAAGAACCTGTAAAATATTAAATAAGAGCAAACAACAAATAAAGTTTGTCCATTCTCCTAGATTTCAAAGAATAAAGATTAGGTAGAGTAAGTATAGGTGATGTTACTTTTCTGACAGGAGCTGTTTGCAGAAGTTTGTATAGAACTAAATTACCTAAGCAGTACCCCCTGAATAAGCTAAATAGTACTGGCTCAAGGTCCATCCCAGAAACACAGGAGACCCAATTGCTTTATCTGTGTTCCCCCCAATGACCAACTCTTCCCCAGTCACAGAAAAAAAAAATATTCAAAGACAAAACCCACACCTTTGCAGGGCTATGCCTGTATCTTGCCTCCTGTCTTCTTCAGTGAGCCCTGGCCAAAGGTGGGCTCGTCAGATATGGCTGCAGTGCTGGGTCCGGCTGTGCTGCCTCTAGCTTCGTCACTGGTGGTGATCCAGAGGTGATGCCTGGGTACAGAGCACTCAGACAGAA
This sequence comes from Athene cunicularia, assembly GCF_003259725.1. Lineage (NCBI taxonomy): Eukaryota > Metazoa > Chordata > Aves > Strigiformes > Strigidae > Athene > Athene cunicularia. The sequence continues at coordinate 32,461,200 of NW_020799097.1, forward strand.
GTCTGAGTCCTGCCTAAGGAACACCTTCCCGAGGAGAAGCTTTTTCATTTGCAGCTTCCCATCCTATTTGCCGCAGATCTCGTGTTCAAACGTGTTCAAAACAGAGTTGTGCTCAGAGGTCTTGTTTAATGCAGAATATAATGGCACAATAGAATTTTATTTACCTGAAATTTAAAATGTACCTGCATCTTACCAGGTGCAGTCCTACCAGTCTTACAAATAAAAGGCATATGGGTCTTAGGCAAGCCCAGTAGTATTTTCTCCCTAAATTCCAGCAGAGACTAGCAAAGAGCTCCCTACCTTGTAGGACTTCTGTCCCCTGCAGCTCTTCATATCTTGGGTCTTTCCTCCAGCAACTGAGGACTCCCAGAGGCAACTGACAGGCTCCCTGCATCTACTTGCACGGGGATTCCTTACATGGATTAATTAATCCGGCAATGCAGATAGACTCCCACACCTGCACAGAGTTCATTGTAAGTCTGAGGCCAAAATAATTCACAACTCTACCACGTGCCATAGTCAGGCTCAGTTACTCGTCCCAGCCTTACACCAGTACAAGGTCTAGGGGTGAGGTGACACCAGGGGGGAGAAAATCAAATTAAACCTCCAGAATAATAGAATTTTCTTATATTATTTTCTCCATCAAATGAAATGTCTCTGTCTTCCCTAAACCACTTTTGTCAAGTGCCCTGTCTGATTGGTGCTACAGGATTGTTTGGCATGAGCATGGTCTGAGAAAACAAACTTTACCCTCTGGAGAATTTTGCTGGGGATAATAGATCTGCATGAAGGTCTAAATCAATAGAAGTCTTTCTGAATGCATTTCCAGGAAACCTGGTCACATCACCAGTGACTTTGACTAAAATACATGGTGCCAGCCAGTGTTTGGAAAGCAATTTATTGTTAAGTAATTTATATTTCATAGCAAAGAAGGCCATATAGTAAGAACCTCATCCACTGCAGGAGGGTGAAGCAGGAGGTGTTCAGGGACTGCAGAATGCTTGCACAATTTTGGGAGGAGGTTTGAGGTTTGTTTTTTTTTTTTTTCAGGTATGATTTCTCAATCCCATTCCAATCCCAAAGGAAGCCCTTCTTCTGCCTCCCCTCAATCTCAGCATGTATTCAGCTTTTGCCAATGTTTGTGGGGTGTTTTTTTTGTTTGTTTGTTTGTTTGTTTTTCCCTAAGGTTCATTTTCTCTCAAAGGATTATTTTCCCCCTTGTTAAAAGTTTTCTTTTAGGCTATTGGGGTAGGTGTTTAAGGTCTGGATTCTGTGGCTTCTTGTTTACATGTTTTCAAGTGTTTCTCCTCAAGCTTAACTGGAGGAGAATTAAATGTAGAAGCTATACCACCACACAGTTGGTTGAAAAACACACCAGGGATTCTTCCCCTTTTACCATCTACTATTAAGACTAGAGCTTATGAAAGGTCTGATTCTCTTAAATCCAACTTTATGACTCAATGGCACCCCTAAACCTTTCTTTTCAGCACCATCCTGCAAGCACCTAAGCTGGGTATGCGTCCCTCTGTGATGATTCCAGTGTTTGCCAGGCTTGTTTTGCCCTGGCCTCTCCTTGGCTGAGTAGCTCAGCAATTACCTTCAGCCCAAACTCAGCTGGGATGACCTAAGCCCACATTTGTCACCTTCCACTGTCCACACAATGTAATGGCATCCATGTACTCTATGAGGGGGCTCAGGTCAGCCTCACAGCAGAGCCTGATGATGATCTGAGGATTAAAAGTCTAGATTTACCACCACCCTGCTATGAACTGGGTGTTGATGATTTTAAGTGTTAATTACACTTCCTTTCGTTCAGATTTGGTTGATACAAACTGGGTTGCTTCCAGGGATTTTGTACTGGGGGCCATCACAGCCTTGAAAACCTTAGAAAGAAGCTCAAGATGTGAAACCCATTGCAGTGGCAGAGAAAACAATTTGCAGGAAAATAGAGAACAGCTGCAAAAAGGGCAGGGGAAATGGAAGCTCTCCAAGGCTTCCCCAGGGCCTGGTGAGCTAGCAAAAATCAAAAGAGAAAACAGCATGCAAGTCTAAATTCTGCCAGTGACAAGTCCAACAAACAGCTGGAGCAAAAGGTGACTACTGGAAAGAAAGCTGCCACTCATCCTCACACCTCTTTCAGAAGTATCCTTTATACGGAAAACAAGAAACACTAGCCAGTTCTGCTCTCTTAACTATTTCTCTCTGACTTTCCCCTTGGATCTGCCTGTTTTTTTTACCCTTAGTGGCCTCCCCGCACATGAAGTCTGGGGCATCAGGGCTCCCTGGGCAACCTGGTCAAGGACAGGGCTGCTAGTGATGCAGGGGCCACAGGTTCAGCTGGCTTCCCACATCCTTACACTCAGCTTTTCTTTCCCTCTTTGGGACAGGAGAGGTAAATGGAGAGAATATTACACATCTGGTCTTCATAGAATGGTTTGGGTTGGAAGGGATCTTCAGAGATCATCTAGTGCAACCTCCTTGCCATGAACAGGAACATCTTCCAGTAGACCAGGTTTCTCAAAGCCTCACTCAACCTGAGTTTGAACACTTCCAATGATGAAGCATCCCATAACTTCCCTGAGCAACCTGTTGCAGTGTCCCACTACCCTTATCATAAAAAATTTCTTTCTTATATCCAATATAAATATAATCTTTTTCAGTTTAAAACTGTTGCCCCTCATCCTGTCACTGCAGTCCTTGGCAAAAACTCTCTCTCCATTTCTTATAAGTCCCCTTTGTATATTGAAATGCTGTGATAAAGTCTCCCTGGAGCCTTCTCCTCTCCAGGCAGAACAACTCTCTCAGCCTTTCTTCACAGGAGAGGAGTTCCAGCCCTCTGATCATTTTCTCATGGACATCCTCTGGAAGTGCTCCAACAGGTCCATGTCTTTCTTATACTGGGGACCCCAGAGCTGGACACAGTACTGCAGGTGGGTCTCATGAGAGCAGAGTAGAGGGGCAGAATCACCTTCCTTGACCTGCTGGTCAGGATACAATTGGTTTTCTGGGTTGCAAGAGCCCGTTGACCATTCATGTCCAATTTTTCATCCTCCAAAACTCCCAAGTCTTCTCCACAGGGGTCCTCTTAATCAATTCATCCCCCAGTCTAAAGTGATATTGGGGATTGCCCTGACCGAGGTGCAGGACCTTGCACTTGGCTTTGAACTTCATAAGGTTCACAGGGGACCACTCCTCAAGACTGTCAAGGTCCCTCTGGATGTCATCCCTTCCCTCCAGTGAATTAACTGCACCACTCAGCTTTGAGTCATCTGCAGACTTACTGAGGGTGCACTCAGTCCCACTGTCCATGTGTTGAAGTTGCCCATGTTGAAGTTACCCATGTCGAGTGCAGTGTTCCATTCATACAGAAACATATATATATATATATATTCATAAATAGGATCTCTCGTAAAATATTTACCATCTAGAAGTACAGAATGGTGCAGTAAATAAACATGGAGGCAGTAGGTTTCTACACCTAGAAAGTTCATAGAAGGTTAGAGGCAGTGTTCACAACATTGAACAAGGTTTTAAAAGAGCTTTGAAGGTCACCAGGAATGGTGCACCCAGACCCAAATCTGTCTTTGACAGCCTCCTTGAGTGTTTAACATTGTTGTTTAAAGCAATTTCAAGATCACTTTCAATTTGGCACTGTAACTATATTGTTTTAAAATATGTTTGTAACAGAAGAAAAATTTTTTTAAATTGTGAAATTTTGCACTGGTGTCTTGAGATTTTCTAGTTGGAGAACTACAGCTAAGGATTACAAGCTCCCAATATGAATGCATGTTTTAGTGTGTGCTTATAATATACCCACAGAGGAATAAAAGGAAACACCATATATTTTGGCAACCCTTGCACTTTTCAAATTAGATGCAGAAAAGCTATTCTAATTATTTAAAGGTCTCTGAGTCTCAGCAAATTGTATTGACAGGGCTTTCACTTTCGATAAAAAACAAACCTGAAATGTTTTTGTAAATGTGTTGGTTTTGTCTAGATTTTTCTTTTGCTGTTATTGCCCTTTTTACTGGGCAAAAATTATGTAGGCAGCCACACTTATGCACATTCCCTTCCCCTAGTCCTGTTCTTCCCCACCACAAGGTTCCTGATTTCTCCAGTGTTGTACATCCCCATCTCCTGACACACCATGACCCAGCTGCACACAGAGCCAAGGGCAGTGGATTTGCTTTTAAGCAAAGGCAGAGGCAGGAGGAGAGAAGGGTAAAGGGAATTTAAAGAGAGGATTTGAGAGTGCAAAGCATGAAGCTGGAAGGACAGGCAGTATGAAGGGAGCTGAGTACTGGTGAACCAAGAAGAAGATGAGTCAGGATGACTGAAGCAGAGAGGAGTGAAGATTTTGCTACAGATTGTCCTGTCATGAAATTGAAATATGGGGCTTTAAAATGCAAGGTAGGTGAGGCAGAATGAGATAAAAGGAAGCCAAGGGAGTAGTAGTGAGCAATAAGCTGTGTTTGTGATGCACATGCACACTAGGCACATAAACCAATTAATGAAAATATTGCGTTAGCATCTGCAGTGGGATCGTCCCTCCTCTGTGCCCACACGGAGCTCTCCTGGAAGTCGCTGCCTCTTTCCAGTAGGGACCTGCTTGTGCCCATCCAAATTTTCCAGTGGAAGAAGTGGTAACTGCTCTGCTTTTAATGAGTTCCCTAATAAAGACATGATGACTGGCAGTGTAATTTCCCTTCTACACTTTGTGCTTTCATGACTGGAGTTTATTATTAACCTCACTACTACATTTTCTGTTATTTTACTCTGGTGGTTTAATTGTATTTCCACCTCAGTCATGTGCATTCACTTTCTAATAGTCTCCTTTCCCAGATTGCTTTCATGTGAGCAGCAGGGTTTTTCTGTTAAGTACTCTGCAATGTTTTTAGTATGCATTTCTTTCTGGTTTAATCTCCCTCTTTTTCCCCTCTATGTCCATGTATTAGTCATCCTTAATGGGGTACAGCACCTTGTGCTCTCTGACATGGAAAACAGGGACAATGTAAGCAAACATCAAGGACAAAGCATAAAAATAATGGAGGCAGCCTCTGTAAAAGGGGAATTAATGACTCAGGCAAGTAGATGCCACATGTAAGTAATTTTAAGGAAAGAAAGCATCAGCCATGCTTAGAAATGCAGATGTATTTATCGCTTTTCAGCCCCCCTATTTAGCTGTTACTAATGGCCTATTGAAAAGGAACAAAGGAAATTTCTGAATGCAGAAGGAGAGATGCCTAAGTGAAGTGGTCCCGGGTAAGGGAAATTTAGGGCACAAGCAGCAGGTCTGATTCTTATTTTATTAATGCTGACATAAATCAGGTGTGTGCCCACTGAGTGAATGAAGTTATGCCAGGGTAGGGCTGGAGAAAAGTTGGTCTGGTCTCCCATCTCCACTCTAACACGGAGCAGTAGCCCCCTCAGGAACTGTACCTTTGCTCACACTAAGTAAAAGAAGATAGAAATAAATCTTTTTACTCCACTATAAAATACATGGACATGTGCACAGCCGACTAGGGGTATGTGAGTGATAGTGCGTGCTTCTAATAATGCAAAAGAAGCAAAAGTGCAGTAACCCTAACAGTATGGTCAGTGGTTTAGTATTAAGTCAATAAAAATAATTGAGAGTCAACTCATTTACAGTCTGGCCCCTTTCCAACACGAACATTTTGGGGGAGCTGTACATTGGATCTAAATGAAATGTAATTTGCCAGAGTTAGTTAAAGGTCTCTAATGTGAATGAGAATCAGGATCTTTGATTTTATATCGTGATGCATGTTTCCATTTGACGCATTACACACAAACACTATTTGTCTGTAAGAGGTATGGGTGGTCATATTCATTTCCTGAAAAACTGTGAGTACTGCAGAAAACCTTACGAAGCTGAAACAAGGCTCAGAGGGATTGCCTTGTAGCAAAGGACAAGCTTTCCCGCTGATGGGTTTATGAGAAAGACCCTGAGATGGGGTTACAGTTATAAATACCTCCATGAGAAGAAAAATCTGAGTGCTAAAGAGCTCTTTAAACTACTGGGGAAAGGTATGATAAGAACCACAGGCAAGTGGATAAAATGGAACAAAATCAAATGGGAAACAAAGCATGTCTGAAAAGCTGAAGCCGAACAGTCTGTTGATACAGCAGAAATAGGTGGTGAACTCTCCATTTGTGGTTATCCATGCTGGATACCCTACAAGAAAACATACTTTAGCAAGGCACATACAGAGGGTTCAGGAGAGGGAGATCTTGAGTAAATTTAAGGGCTTGTATTAAATAAAGATTTGATTAGATGGTCTAACAATCTTGGCTTTAACCCCCGTGAACCGTTTGCTCTGGCTGTCCGTCATGTCAGTGCTCTTGGCCGGGTGCCCTGGCGCAGGGCTGGCGGGTGAAGGCAAGGCACGGGCAGTGGCTGGCCGGGAGAGGAGAGGCTGCACGTGCAACCTTCAGCGTATGTGTGCCTGGCTGTGTGACAGGAGCAGGCTCTTCCAAAAGCAATGCTAATGAAATCCTGCCACAGGGATTGCCAAAACGTGGGAGCTCCTGTGGGTTACCTGCCTAAAGAGCTCTCCAGCCTTTTGGCACAGGAGCTGCCTGCTGTGGTTTCACAGAGCTGGGGGACGCTGTAGCACTTTGTCAGCACCCTTGCGGGACTCGCAGTGTTCCTGTGATGAGACAGAAATATCAGTCCCTACTTTGCAGATGGTGCAGTGAGGTAACAGAGCCTGTATTGCCTGGTCTGAAGTCTTCAGCATTATCCAACACACATTATCCAACAACCTGCAGCTACTTCCACTGTGGTTTTCTTTACCCAGAAAGTCCTACAGTTGTGAATCGGCTGGGTTTGTTGACTTCCACCCTGGGCTCTGCTGCTCTTTGTGATGCTGCAAATCTCTTTCCTCTTCATGCAGACCTTATGGTGGTAGAGAACTACAACCTTTCTCCAGAAATAGAGAAGAAACATCATTGTTGGATCCTATGATAACTCAAATAATGCTTGCACCATGCACTCCTTGTCCTCTTGTCTTCCTAGAGTTTTCTGGGTGACCTGTAAAAATGTGTCCCACTACATAAAGTAGGCTCTGTTTTTGACTTCCCCAGGATGCCTAGCTGGGAGATGTCCTGATGCTGGTATGAGAAGCCCCTTCCTCAGGCCACTAGAGATAAACCGGATGGGAACGTAAATAACACGCTCCAAAATACAAAGCTACCCGCAAGTAAACTGTGGAGCCTGTTATGAAGACGTGAACCACGTGTATTAAATTTATGTATTAGAACAGATGGGAATTGGCAGTAGCTGCGGGACGTCAGGAAGTCCTTCATCAGACCCATGCGACAGGGCCCTCTTGCACCGCTTCCCTTCCCTTCCCTTCCCTTCCCTTCCCTTCCCTTCCCTTCCCTTCCCTTCCCTTCCCTTCCCTTCCCTTCCCTTCCCTTCCCTTCCCTTCCCTTCCCTTCCCTTCCCTTCCCTTCCCTTCCCTTCCCTTCCCTTCCCTTCCCTTCCCTTCCCTTCCCTTCCCTTCCCTTCCCTTCCCTTCCCTTCCCTTCCCTTCCCTTCCCTTCCCTTCCCTTCCCTTCCCTTCCCTTCCCTTCCCTTCCCTTCCCTTCCCTTCCCTTCCCTTCCCTTCCCTTCCCTTCCCTTCCCTTCCCTTCCCTTCCCTTCCCTTCCCTTCCCTTCCCTTCCCTTCCCTTCCCTTCCCTTCCCTTCCCTTCCCTTCCCTTCCCTTCCCTTCCCTTCCCTTCCCTTCCCTTCCCTTCCCTTCCCTTCCCTTCCCTTCCCTTCCCTTCCCTTCCCTTCCCTTCCCTTCCCTTCCCTTCCCTTCCCTTCCCTTCCCTTCCCTTCCCTTCCCTTCCCTTCCCTTCCCTTCCCTTCCCTTCCCTTCCCTTCCCTTCCCTTCCCTTCCCTTCCCTTCCCTTCCCTTCCCTTCCCTTCCCTTCCCTTCCCTTCCCTTCCCTTCCCTTCCCTTCCCTTCCCTTCCCTTCCCTTCCCTTCCCTTCCCTTCCCTTCCCTTCCCTTCCCTTCCCTTCCCTTCCCTTCCCTTCCCTTCCCTTCCCTTCCCTTCCCTTCCCTTCCCTTCCCTTCCCTTCCCTTCCCTTCCCTTCCCTTCCCTTCCCTTCCCTTCCCTTCCCTTCCCTTCCCTTCCCTTCCCTTCCCTTCCCTTCCCTTCCCTTCCCTTCCCTTCCCTTCCCTTCCCTTCCCTTCCCTTCCCTTCCCTTCCCTTCCCTTCCCTTCCCTTCCCTTCCCTTCCCTTCCCTTCCCTTCCCTTCCCTTCCCTTCCCTTCCCTTCCCTTCCCTTCCCTTCCCTTCCCTTCCCTTCCCTTCCCTTCCCTTCCCTTCCCTTCCCTTCCCTTCCCTTCCCTTCCCTTCCCTTCCCTTCCCTTCCCTTCCCTTCCCTTCCCTTCCCTTC
>NW_020799097.1:32469660-32479723 GCF_003259725.1 Athene cunicularia
GGGGACTGCGCGCTTCCTGCGCTCACCGGCGGACACACGCCTCCTTCGCTTCCCGCCGTGGTGTTACTACTGGTGGAAAGAAGAATTAAAATAATTAAATAACTTAAATATTTTTTTTTAAAGGGGAAGTTTTGGGATCTGGCACATTAAAAATGGATCTGCCTCCACAGGAACCCCACGCTGCCTGCTACAGCGGGGCCACCGCAGCGTTTTGGTCAGTGGAAAATCAGTTATTAATCAGCAAAGAACTATTGATTTTCCAACTGCTCTTTCCATAGAGCAGTAAGTCAGCCATCGCAGCTGGCAAGCGGTGAGCTATGAAGCGCCAGCAGGAGCACCTCTGGCCCAAAGGACCGAGTCGATCCCCAGTGGGAGATATGGGATACTCTGGGGTCACTGCTCAAATAGAGCAATTTCCAATTCGCAGAACATGTGGGGAAACATTCTGTGTTTGTACTTAACCAATTAGGGTGAACTAACTGTTGTGTTGTGAAGCAGAATGGAAGATGGGGCATACTGTTCAACTTCACATTAAAAACGTATTTTCAATGGATGTAGGCTGTTTTCCAGTCAATTCATAGTGGACCTGTGAAATACATCATTTTCCTCTGTCAGAATTCAGTCAGCAAAGAAGCCTTCTCTTTTCTTTCTTTTTTTTAATGCACTGGAAATATTCATAAGGTATTCAGCGACATACAGTCTTCTGATCTTCTACGTACAGGTGGTTTGTGGTGGTTCACCCAGGCAGACGTGTGCTGATCTGGACCATACGACTTTGCCTATTTATTTTAGCTAGGTCTATAATGGAGTGTTTTTATCACCAACTGCTGGGATTTGGGTCCTTTATATGAAACCTGCCCAGAAATGGAACATTCTGAGACCTGAGATTCTTTTGTAGTCTTTGTCCTAAAATCCCTGAGTAATATACTCAAGCATGTCATTGAAATATATCTACAATGCAGAGCTTATGCTGACATTTACCCTGGAGCGCATCAGCGTCAGCAGTGTATAATGCTGCATAATAGGAACAGGCCAGTGTTCTTTCACACTTTTTAGTATGAAAATTAGAATTTCATGATCTAGAAGATGTCCTGATTTGGATCTGAATTTTAACCGTCCAGCAGTCAGCAGAGAGTGAACATCAGCTTGGGTCTATTATAGGTACTTTTTCAATACACATGGTTGGGGTTACTCTGCATTTCACTGCATTTCTCTAACTGTTCAAACTGTGGCTGTTTCTTCAGTCATGGTCCAGCAACACAATGGCAGTAGCAAAGACACAAGCTCTCACAGCTGTCATTAAGAATCTCAAGTTCATTTACTCACCACTGAGACTTTTATCTGAAATAATCCAATACCACACAACCATTGCAGGCAATTAGAAAGAGGGATGAAATGTCTCTTTCAAACTGGAGTTACAAAAGAATTAGCCTGGACCTCAATATGAAGAGCACAGTGCATAGCTTTACTCTGGTGATCACTGTCAGGAGAACATTAGATGGTAGGTTAGATGCTAAAACTGCTCATGGAAGATAGTGTCCCCAGTGTCACAATTACTGCTGCCCCTATGGAGAACACACTCCTGGCTTCATACAGGCATATGTCTTACAGGCATATGCAGCCCTACTGCAAGGAAAAACTGCTCAGATCACATGGCTTAAATCGAATTGGGATTAAAGCAATTTATTGATTTATTAGCAGCACCTATTTAACCAGAAACCAGTGAACTATATGTTCAGGACTGAAATCAGCAACACGGCAGATAAACCACAGTACTAGACACTTGCAAAATGTTAATAAATGCCTGCAGATTTCTAAGTGTACTTTTATAGCTGCAACATTGACGAGCCCCCCTCCCAGGCAGCGTGCATTACACAACCCATGCTTTGTGTGCAGGTGCAGATGCCCATGTGCTGCCCCCCCTGTGGAGATGTGCGTACTCTCACGGTGCACACACCGCACCGCTGCCGGTACCCCACTAAGTCACTGTTGTGGGCAGGTGCCCCACATGGCCCCACATGCACTCTGAGGAGGGGGGAGGTCCCCCCGAGGCCACCCGCGTGCTGTGGAGTTACTGTCTGGATGCCAGTGGCTCCCGCATCCCCTGGGGAGCTGCTGGGGATGCTGCAGGGTGATGCCTGGCAGTGTCCCAGCAGGGTCACTGCTCCTCCTCCTGCTTCATGGCATCTCCCCCTCCTTGGTCTCTTTGTCATTCCCTGTTTAATGACGATGGCCATCTTCCTTGTTAGCACTACCAGCTTTGGGAAATCACCCTCTCAGTTTTTGGTGGCTTGTAGAGTCACTTAGCTGAGGGGGCCATGGAGCACCCCAGTTGGGGATGTATTCTGCATTTCCATTGCTGCCTGTCTCTGCGTGAGATGGGCACTGCACTTGTTTCTGAGCAACGAAGGTTCATTAGTTGATACTCCTAGTTGTGCTGCCTTGCCTGGGAAGGCCCCTCACCATTGGCAGGAGGGGCTGAGGAGGAGCTCTGCCTGTCCTCTCCTGGTCCAGTCCAGGGTTTTCCCAGGTGACTTGCCCAGAGCAAGACCTTTAGAGACATGAACTCTTTGCTTTGCTGTTAGAAGGGTTTACAGAACAGCTGCAAAGGTCCAAGTTTAGTAGTGGTTGGTTATATAGCCCTGGGCCTGCAAGGCTGTATAAATTTAAGACCCTCTCTGAATGCAGCTTCCTAGAAAACTGGGGGTTTATTACAATGATTTCTCTCTCTCACCTGTACTGATATTCTTCATGTCTAGATCATAGTATTTTTTATTTATAGGTATGCTTATTTGTTTTCAACCTAATATTTCTGCACCTCTTTTTATATTTTTCTTGATTTTTTTCCTTATTTTCCTTATCCATGTTTTCCAGACAGTGTTTTCCTTTTATGTGACTCCATCCTTTTCCATGCAGTTTCCCTGAAATGCTTTTTTTCCTCTGCTGCTTTCCCATCTGTGTCAGTCCATCTCCAGCTTGATATTACCTAATTCTTTTTTTTTCTTACTCCTTTCTTAAAGGTTTCAGCTCTTTGGTATCAGTCACTGTCACTGTACAAAAGCAACCGAGAGTGTTCCCAGCAGTGCTGGGCTGACAGCGCCTTGCGCAGTCACCCTCCGGGTGCTGCTGAGCGAACATCCTTGGGGCTACACAGGAGCTGATGTCAGCATCTCCTGTCAGTGTACAATAGTGTTATGACTCTCAATTTGCAGCTGTCTGAGTCTGAACAGGACATAGAAAAAGAAACAGCAATTTGTGGGCACATTTTTCTCCTTTTTTTTTTTTTTTTTCCTTGAAAAACTTCAAGTGGTCCGAATTTAGCCAGCTGTGGTGCTTCTCTCCGGTGGCTCTGTGGCAAAGCTTGTACAACAGTAAAACAGGGAAGTGTAGAGAAAAAAAAAAAAAAAGTAGCAGTAATGATATTTTCAGATGTGAGAGGGTCCTTATAGCTGTAGGGGTTTAGTACTGTCCAGCTCAGACAGTGCTGAATTGTCCTTTAGGGGAAAAAGAAAAGATGAAGTGAGAATGGGAAACAGTCCCTTTTGAGTCCCTTCTTCTATTTCACATGCACTCGCATCTTCAGTTTCATAAACCAGACCAGGTGGAACTGAGCCTTGTGTCAACTCCTTCCACTCTTTGAAAGATGTAAAATGCAAAGTCCAAATAAATCAACAAAAGTTTAGAGGAGAGTTGTATTTACAAAGCTACAATGCAACTTCTTTTACTTCGGTCCCTGCAGCCCTCCAGCTCTTATGTTTATGTAATATGTGAAGCTTTCTAAAGCTGACATTTGGGATTTATCCCTGGAGGATTATCTTTGAAGCAACATATCACTTCTTAGTACTTAAGATTTTTTTTTTTAGCATTCTGCATTCATAATTCTAAGACACAAATAATACTATCAATATTAATGCATTGAAGACATTTTCTTCTGTACCTGAGGGTATGTTACTACCCACAGAGATAAGTAGAATTTCATAAACATATACAAAAATCTTAACTTTTGTTATCATGACATGTCTTCAGTGCTGTAATTGTAATAACACTTCAGAGCATAACATTCTTACTAGCTGTAAAGGAGCCAGAAGCTACCTTTCAGGAAAAATTGACTCCACTGAGTCAAGCATCTCTACTCACACTGAGAAAATACTGAAAAAAAAATATCTACGCACACATATCTATGTATAAATATATATGTGTGTAAAAGTGGGGTTACTTATTGAAGTGAAAAGAATTTCCTCTTGTAAAAAAACTTCTAATTGACTTTCTGGGAATATTTAAATAAGAAAGCATTTGTTCATTTAAGAAGAAAGGGTTAAACAGTTGTTTTAGAATGTGCTTAGTTTCCTATTGTCATAAAGAGTGAGGAAGAATTTTGTCTTCATTCTGTTTCTAATCACCCCATGAAAGAGGTGAATTGCCAGGTCTACTGAAATCCCTGGAAAATTTTGAATAAAGGGGAAACAATGATATTTAAATCCATTCATGGATAACTCATCTGAAGGAAATAAGCTTCATTTAATTATTTTATGTTGTGAATAGTAGTCCTGGTTCTGTTCTCATTCTTGGATGTAAACCTGGAGTATCTTTACCAATCCTGCTGAAATAGTTCTATGTTTATAATAAATGATGGTAAATAATAATTGCTAAGAGAGTTAGGTCAGTCACGTTCACTACAGAAGAAAAATGCTTTAGAGGGTTAGACACAATTGATGATGATGAACAGTTCTTAGTTATTCCTGTACCAATATGCCTCACCTCTTTCTGTCCAAGAACGGTGGTCTGAAAGAAGAGTTTACAATTTCAGGACAATTGCTATGAACAATACTGGATGTAAGTGCACAGTATTTATGTCTCATAGCCATGAGTTTATGGACTTAGTGTGCCTCGAATACAACAGAGATGTTGTATTATTATCCACATAGATAAAGAACTGGGTAAGTTGCCCTAATTATTTCTCACCATTTATATTGAGGAAGACTCTAATGTTCCTTGCAACAGAGTACTATTTATGCTTCTTTTCTCTGTCCATAATTTTTGTGTAATCTTTGCTGTGGAAGCCTCAAGACTTTTCTTCAATATAATTGTTAAACAGTAAGTCTAAAAGTTATTATTTAATTATTTTTTAGATATCGCACAGAAATTAATAAACAAGGGTACTTGCCAGAGATATTTTATATTTGGACTAGAAAATAGATAGAAATAATTGATGTAGTGATTATTTATTTATATATTTCAAACAGGAAGCAACAAAACTAAAGAGAGCACATTTAAAAGCTTTATTAAAGGCCCTAGGAAAAGTATTTCTTCTTGTAATGTATTTTAATATGCTAACTGATTTATGGATAATAAAGCTGATTTATGGATAATAAATCATGAGATATTTGCAATGGAATAGGGCTCACTTGAAGCTGGTCTTGGTGTCATCACAAAATGAAACACCATCCACCCAGACGTCGCAAACTATAGCTGTCTCACCACTAAGTCATCTGTGCTGGGATGCCGAGCCTGTGATGTTCCTATGTGTACAAGTCCAGAAAGGATTTTTGCGTATTCTGGTTCCCCAGGGCACTGGGTCACAGATCCTGTCTGAGACTGCCTGCCTTGGCCTCACTTTGTGGCTTTTACTGACTCCAGTGGTCAGAAACCACCTCCTGACTTCCAATATAATATTTTTCCTGGCTGGTTTGTGCCATTTTTTGTTGTTGTTGTTATGCCAGTGTTTCATTTTACCTGAAGTAGCTTTTCCCTTCCTAGAGTTTATCCCCTGATGTGGAAGAGCCTTGTCCTTCCTGAGGGTCTTGCTCATTGAAGCAAACCAAGCTTTCCTAGTCTCTCTACTAAATGCAGCAAATAGCTCTGCTCATCCTAAAAGTTCTTTCCTATGTCTAGTCCAGTAAAAATTCAACTTTCTTGTATGTAGATAACTAGAATTGTATGAGACCCCAATGACAGTCTGTGTTTTGTTGGAGTCAACACAACATTTCACTTGCCTTTATCGTGGCTGCAAGGCATGGGGACATCTGTGAATACACACACGTGCTTGTGCATATGTACAAGTGTATGTCTTTATGTAAATACACATGTGCATGCACACACACACATATATCCATATATTATTTTATCTGTTTGTTGCCATCTGAGGAACTCCCACATTACAGCGTACATTTTTATTAGTATTACTGAAGTGCAAAGCCTTGTGTGTTATGGTACTTCTTCCTGTCCTCAGGACCATCTCTCCCTGTGTGACAGCCAGTCTCCCCTGTACGGAGGATGGTGTACTCGGCAAATTTCATTACCACTTGTCCACTCTTTGCACTATTAACATTGTTAAAAATAAACCAGACAGTCCTTGAAAAACTGCTCATCACCTTCTTCCAGCCTTGTACTATCCCTTCCAACCTTGTACCATCCCTTCCAACCTTGTACCATCCCCTCCAGCCCAACCTGTTGATATTTTCTCTTCAGGCATCCTTACTCATGCTACATGGTTTGTACCCCTTCTTCTCAAAACAAAATATTTTCCTGTGTGACTGTATAGCAGATGTTTCACAGATGTCTAGATAAATGAGATTTTTGTCTTAGTAATGCGTAATTAGAATAGTTAAAAATATCAATTATAGTTTCCAGGAAAGATGTTAGGCTCATCTGACAGGTATGTTGCATTAATCTTCCATCCCTCTTCACATGTTTAATTAGTTTTTCTTCAGAAAATTACTCCAAGGCTGCACATACAAAGCAAGTCAGTCTCTCATGCTCTGAATTCCACACTCCTCTTTTGCTTAAGTTTGTTTAAGATCTCTACTCTCAGACTTGTGACTGTATGAGCCCAGTCTAGCATGGGAATAACTCTCCATTTCTGGCTACGTTGCTGATATTGAGGTGAGAACTACTTGCCTCACTGTGTTTGAGTTTGTGTTATTGTATGCAAGAGCGTATCCCTAATAGGGATTTAATGAACTGTTACCCATTAAAGAACAAACAACTCTTGTGATATGGTCAAAGACTTAGATTTGCTTCAGAATAAGCTGGAAAAAGTCCTGGTGAAGATAACTGTTTCTGCAGGTAAGCAAGGAAAGTTGGAGGTAAAAGATGGGATGGACGAACCACAGCAGCTCTGTCATTTCTGTCATTGTCACATTAAACCTGGAATGAAAATACCTCTTCCCCATGGTCCCCATCCATAAGCAATTGCCAGATAGCACTTTTACAAGTGTGCCTATGGCTGGGGTGGTGGGATGCAATCAGTGCTCTGGCTCTGTTCGTCATCCTTCTTTTTCCCAGATTTATAGCCTATGCATATGGCCCGGGAGAAGAATGTGGGTTGGAGTGTGGTGCAGTTCACCTGACTACCACTGATGCAGTAGCAAACATTGTTGCTAAAGTGGTGAAATCCTTTGATATGGAGCAGGACAGGAGGGCTGCTGAGACTCTGTGGGTCAGTGGAATGCATCTTTGCTTTGTGTCCCTGTTAGACCTGGACTGAAAATCAAGGCCTTTGCTTCTAATGGGGATGGCAGCAGCCAGAAGTGGGGGTTTGGATGTGAGGTCTTTGTGCCTGGTGGGTGGGGAGAATCAGTCATCTGAGCAACAGATTGCCCAGAGCAGCTGTGGCTGCCCCCTCCCTGGCAGTGTTCAAGGCCAGGTTGGACGGTGCTCTGAGCAACCTGGGCTAGTGGAAGGTGTCCCTGCCCATGGCAGGGGGTTGGAACTAGGTGATCTTTAAGGTCCCTTCCAACCCAAACGATATTATGATCTAGGAGCTATCATCCACAGCAAGCTGTGTGGGGCCTCTTTGAGAAAACCTCGGTGTCCCAAAAAGGGAAATGAAAATGCACTGAGGAACTTCAAGAGCACAAACAGCTGCTTCAGAAATCTTACACCTTACTTTCAGCACATCCTTACGGTGTCAGTTGTGGCAATAGGTCTGCCTAAACTCTCTTTCATTTCCCCATTGCAGTGTAATGAAGGTTTGATCCCCCAGGTTAGCTCGTTTTTAATCCCTTTTTTGAGGTGGGTATGCCTTTTTTTTTTTTTTTTTTTTTTTTTTTTTTTTTTTTTTTTTTTTTTTTTTTTTTTTTATAATGCATAATCATGTATGTTCAGTCCCCTAGGTGGTATGTTAATTCCTTTCTTTCATCTGCTTAATTAGAAGATTTTGTTCTGCATAAGATATATGAGGCAGCTGGGGCAAGGTCTTATGAACTGGTGAGCATCCAATAACTATATTAAGCAGTTTCTTAAGGCTTTGAAATTGTCTTCAGATGGTAGCTGTTGACAAACCCTGAAGTGAAGCACTGCTTGAATATTCACATTAAAACCACCATTGCAGTTAAGTTAGCGATGCATGATTAATTGGCTTAAAAGCAATGGATTCATGTGGAGTAAAATGCCTGTATGAAAATCAATAGCATGACTACAATTAGCAAGAGCATTACTTTGAAGATATTAAGGGCCACAAATCAAATTTGTCAGCTGAAGAGTAACAGTGGCTGTATATACAAACAAACAGCAGTTGTGTCTGTAACACAGCATGAGGAGCTTATGGGTTTTTCCACATATTCTTTCCCTTCTCTTAATGGCCACAGCAACAGAATAGCATGATACCTACTTACAGAAATTAACAGAGTTAAAGGTGTTACTTTGCTTCTACCCGCCATGTTTGGCCAGGCCTCTTGGTCCTGGGCATGTGCAGATGTGGAGGTTTCGACACCGTCACCCAAGACTGGCTCCCCTCTCTTTGCCACCCATGTTCGCCCCCATTTCAGCTGGTGCTGGCAGCCTGCGTCAGCCCCACAACTGACAGATGGGCAACACTAGCATTTCACAGCGGTCTTGCTCCTCTACCTCGAAAATAAAAAGGCTTTTTTTGATTGTTCAAGTGTTATAAATACTGCTCCTCTTCTATTGTATCCCCACAAACTCCCTTTTATGCTATCACATAAAAGCCTCTCCAGGACTGAGAGTCGCTTGAATCTGTAGACAAATGAAATAATGTATTGTGGTCATGTTTACAGTGGTACCCAGGGAAATGGTACAGATTTCAGAGTCTAACTAGAATATGTGCCCTGAATGGAAAAAAAAAAATAAAATTGCACCACTTGGGTGCATTTTCATGTATTTCACTCACACAAATATTCTGAGTGGTTGATTCTGTGTATCACTGCAAAAAGAGAAGGCTATCTGTCTGCTGGGACACTATTCCTCTTGGCTTGAAGGTGACATAAACTGAATTTAACTTGGAAATTAACTGAGAAGGATGGAAGAGACTTCTTTAACATCCATGCCTGGAGATCTAATATTAAAAAAAAAAAAAAAAAGGAAAAATCTAATAAACAACAATATGACAATCTGTAATGGAAGTACAGACGATGAGAGCATGGACAGTATGACGTTCTAATACTGATGGGAACAGGGAGCCTAACCAACAGCCATATTGACCTAGATATAAATTAGCCTCAGATGCAAAGCAATTCACACTTTTCAAAAACACAATAAAGTATCTACACTCTTCTTTAAAAATTAGGAACTATTTAAGTAAATTATCAACTAATATGGAAAAATACAATGTATTATAAAAATATAAAGTTGGGGTAGAATATTGTGCACAATCCTTAAAGCTAATAGTAAGAGGGTGCTTTTGAAATTTGCTGATGACATGAAGATGGGATGTATTGTCAATACGGCAGAAGAATAAGTTACTGGGCACAAAAAACTACTATCCCAAAGAGGCAGACAATGCAATAAACTTCAGCAGAATAAAAGGCAAGATTATTTAAAGATTAATGTGAAGGATTTGCACTAAAAACTGGGAAGTTATCAGCTGGAAATGAAAATGGAGAGAAAGCACTGGGTCACTGAGCCAGTCAGAATGAATATTGTCATCAGTGTGAACCAGACATGAAAGGCAAATCCAGGCTAAGGATATCCCTGATGACATATTTCCAGTGGAGCGAAAGCAGCATTCAGGAAGTTTTGTAGAAGACCGTGCTGAGACCTTGTCTGGAGGATTATGCATGGTGATGGCACCCCTGTGCATGGAGATGGAGGCTGTCTCTTATAC